>NW_027441225.1:0-354991 GCF_949628215.1 Phalacrocorax aristotelis | reverse complement strand
GATGTTTTGGTTCTTGCTGAGCACTGCTTCCACAGTCAGGGCCTCTTCTGGTTCTCTCAGTGCCCCACCAGCAGGTAGGCTGGGAGAGGACACAGCTGGGAAAGCTTTCCCAGCTAACTGACCAAAGGGATATTCCATACCATTTGACATCATGCTCAGCACACGCAGCTGGGGGAAGAAGGGGGAGTCCTTGGGGGGGGGGGGGGGGGGGGGAGGGAGGGCGGGGGCTACGGCATTTCTCTCCCTAAGTAACCATTACACATGACAGAGCCCTGCTTTCCCAGAGGTGGCTCAACACCTGCCCGCCGAAAAGGAGGAGTGAATTAATTCCTTGCTTTGCTTCCACGCACAGCTTTTGCTTTACCTATTAAACAGCCTTGATCTCAACCCATGATTTTTCTCACTCTTACCCTTCCAGCTCTCTCCCCCAGCCCACTGAGGGTGGAGTGAGCAAGCAGCTCCCTGGTGCAGAATAGCCAGCTGGGGCTAAGCCACGGCACGCGCTTGTCCCGGTTTGGCAGGGAACGGACCGTCCGTCGCCTGGCTCCTGGGGCGACGGGCTGCTGGGCAGAGGGGGAGGCCACCAAAGGTGAGGAGCAGGGCACGGGACAGTAGGAAGAGAGAAGAGAAGAGCGGCATCCGGCTGGACGGGGCGGGGGGGGACGTGTGTGCGTGTAGTGAGAAGGCACGAGGCAGGGAACAGGACGGCCAGAGAAGGACAGGGAGCCTGACGGAGGTGGAGATAAAAGCAGCAGAGAGAGAGGAAGAGAGGCAGCAGAAAGAGGGAAGAGCAGGACACAGACCAACAAAGAAGGAAGAGGAGCAGGCTGGAGACGCACAAAGAACCTGGGGCAGGCAGCACGACAGCGAGGGAGGAAAGAAGAATAGGGGCAGGAAGCTGGACCGAGCGCGATGGAGAAAGACAAGATAAGCGACAAGAACAGGGCAGAAAGGGAAGAATGAAGCCACGGGGACAGGGAGCCGAGACAGCCAACGACGGAGGGAAGGGGCCGGGGAGGGAACACCACAAAACAAACCACGGGGCTACGTGGTACAGAGCACGAGAAGGCAGAGAATTAACAATTAGGGACAGGGAGCCAGAAAAACAACAACAAAACAACACCCAAAACAAAGGGAGATGGGGAGCAAAAGGAATCGCAATGCGTACAGAAAGAAGAGAGAAACAATTCTAAAAGAGGGTCACGGGGAAGCCAGAGACAGCAAGATGGAGAAAGGACAAAAGCTACAGGCTACAGGGCAGAGAGGGAAGAATTAATGGATAGACACAGAGAGCTGGGCAGAAAGAGGTGGAGAAAGGCTGACGATCACACGGCCAACAGGGAAGAGAGAAGAGAGGGAGGAATTTTAAAAACAGGGGCAAGAAGCCAGAGAGAGGGAGAGAGAGGCAACACTAAAATGGGGACAAGCCACAGGGCGGCGAGGAGGGAACCGATGAATAAGAACAGGAGACCAAAGAGAACACAACGTAGAATGGAAAAAAGGAACAGCGGCCCAACAGGGAAGGAGGAATTAAAGATCAGGCACTGGGAGGCAGACAGAGACAAACGAAGAAACAAGTGGAAAAAAAAAACAAAACCAAAAACACAACAACAGCAATGGGCTACAAAGACAGAGAGAGAGGGAAGAAAGAAAACATAGCAGCAAGGAGCTGGACAGAGAGAGATGAGGACAAACAAATAGCACGGGTCTACGTGACAGAGAACGTGGAATTAGAACACAGAGAGAGGGAGCCGGACAGAGAGAGAGGCCGAGAGAAAAACCTAGACGGGCTACAGCGGGCAGAGGCAGGGATTAAAACCTAGGGACAGGGAGCTGGACAGAGAGAGACGGAGGTCACAGGGAACAGCGGTGGCTGCAGGAAGAACAGGAATTCATGAACAGGGAAAGGGAGCTGGACAGAGAAGAACTCAGAAAGGCAAGAACAGTAGCAGGGTACAGAGCAGACGAATTAAAAAGCGCGGCGGGAGCGTTGAGGCAGACAGAGAGATTAAGAAAAAAGCCACGGGCTACGTGGCAAAGCAGGAGGAATTCAGAAACGGGGATGGCAACCAAGGGAGAGTGAGCTGGTGAAGGACAACGGGCATTCCAAGTGAGGGACGGGGAGCTGGGAAAAGCGAGGCAGAGAAAAACAGAATCACAGAGAGAATCAAACAAAGCCAAAAAAGAAGAAACTGAACAACAGGAACAGGTGTAACCAAAGCGATGAAATCAACCAACCAGAGACGGTGTTCCATTACGGGAACATGGAGCGTACGAATCAGCGCACCTGTTGATCTGCATTTTAGTCCCTAGGCGATCGTTAACGTCAGCAGAACAACAGACAACGTGCTTCTGTCAGAAAAGGACGACAAAACGCGGTTTCGTGGAGCGGACTGAGAGAACTAGCCAAGACTGCCAAGATTAACAGCCAAGAAGGTAAAAGGCAATTCTGGCAGGGGGAGATCGCGACCACCGACTCACGGACCACCACCGAGCCTGCGCAGCGATTTACATACGGAACGAGCAAGTTTGTACCGATCAGCAGACAGGACAATAATGAATACGTATGAATACGTAAAATTTTGATCTACAAATTGAACGGGAAAGGTGCGTGAGGTACGCACGCCAGGAGGAGCGATCCCCCGTGCATCCGGCGCCGTGAATAAAGAATGCCTGCTCTTTAATACTAAATTGGTCTTGAGGAGTTGTTTCCGATTTTACCGCGTTTTTCGGTAACACAGGGAGTCAGACCGAGAGAGCCAGAGAAAGACAAAAATACCGACAGGCTACAGGACAGAGCAGGAGGAGTAAAAAAATAAAAACGGAGCCAGAGCCAGGCAGAGAGAGGCGGAGAAAGAACAAGTAGCCACAGGCTACAGGACAGAGAGAGGGAGGACTGAAAAGACGGGGAGGCAGGGAGCCACTCAGAGCGAGACGGAGAAAGAAGGTGCGGGGGGGGGCGCAAAAAAAAAATAATTTTGCAGCAGGTAAGGAAAGAGAGGGGGCCGGGGGAGAGACAGGGAGGGCCCAGGACGTACAAGAGAGGCAACGGGGCCCCACTGGCCCAGGACTCACCGCGACTCTCGCTCTCAGCGCTGCTGGCACAATTTAGCCGTTCACATGCTTCTTTCCCCTCCTCTCCTCCCTGCCTCTTCTGCAGCTCCAGACTCTAGGCCGACCTCCACCTGAAGAGAACACGGGGGTGTCTTACAGCTCTTACGAGATGAGGCTTCCTAGGCACGTAGCCTAGCTCGCTCGTGCACTACACGCCCGTACCGAACTGCGGGTTCCAACTGTGGGAAGAAGGGGGAGTCCTTGGGGGCTACGGCATTTCTCTTCCTAACTAACCGTTACACATGACAGAGCCCTGCTTTCCCAGAAACAGCTCAACACCTGCCCGCCGAAAAGGAGGAGCGAATTAATTCCTTGCTTTGCTTCCACGCACAGCTTTTGCTTTACCTATTAAACCGTCTTGATCTCAACCCATGATTTTTCTCACTTTTACCCTTCCAGCTCTCTCCCCCAGCCCACTGAGGGTGGAGCGAGCAAGCAGCTCCCTGGTGCAGAGTTGCCAGCTGAGGCTAAGCCACGGCACGCGCTTGTCCCGGTTTGGCAGGGAACGGACCGTCCGTCGCCTGGCTCCTGGAGCGACGGGCTGCTGGGCAGAGGGGGAGGCCACCAAAGGTGACGAGCAGGGCACAGGACAGTAGGAGGAGAGAAGAGCAGCATCCGGCTGGACGGGGGCGGGGGGGGCGTGTGTGCGTGTAGTGAGAAGGCACGAGGCAGGGAACAGGACGGCCAGAGGAGGACAGGGAGCCTGACGGAGGTGGAGATAAAAGCAGCAGAGAGAGGGGAAGAGCAGGACACAGACCAACAAAGAAGGATGAGGAGCAGGCTGGAGACGCACAAAGAACCTGGGGCAGGCAGCACGACAGCGAGGGAGGAAAGAAGAACAGGGGCAGGAAGCTGGACCGAGCGAGATGGAGACAGACAAGATAAGCGACAAGAACAGGGCAGAAAGGGAAGAATGAAGCCACGGGGACAGGGAGCCGAGACGGCCAACGACGGAGGGAAGGGGCCGGGGAGGGAACACCACAAAACAAACCATGGGGCTACGTGGTACAGAGCATGAGAAGGCAGAGAATTAACAATTAGGGACAGGGAGCCAGAAAAACAACAAAAAAAACACCAAAACAAAGGGAGATGGAGAGCAAAAGGAATCGCAATGCGTACAGAGAGAAGAGAGAAACAATTCTAAAAGAGGGTCACGGGGAAGCCAGAGACAGCAAGATGGAGAAAGGACAGAAGCTACAGGCTACAGGGCAGAGAGGGAAGAATTAATGAATAGACGCAGAGAGCTGGGCAGAAAGAGGTGGAGAAAGGCTGAAGATCACACGGCCAACAGGGAAGAGAGAAGAGAGGGAGGAATTTTAAAAACAGGGGCAAGAAGCCAGAGAGAGGGAGAGAGAGGCAACAATAAATGGGGACAAGCCACAGGGCAGCGAGGAGGGAATCGATGAATAAGAACAGCAGACCAAAGAGAACACAATGTAGAATGGAAAAAAGGAACAGCGGCCTACAGGGAAGGAGGAATTAAAGATCAGGCACTGGGAGGCAGACAGAGACACATGAAGAAACAAGTGGGGAAAAAAAAAACCAACAACGGCAACGGGCTACAAAGACAGACAGAGAGGGAAGAAATAAAACGTCGCAGCAAGGAGCTGGACAGAGAGAGATGAGGACAAACAAATAGCACGGGTCTACGTGACAGAGAACGTGGAATTAGAACACAGAGAGAGGGAGCCGGACAGAGAGAGAGGCCGAGAGAAAAACCTAGACGGGCTACAGCGGGCAGAGGCAGGGATTAAAACCTAGGGACAGGGAGCTGGACAGAGAGAGACGGAGGTCACAGGGAACAGCGGTGGCTGCAGGAAGAACAGGAATTCACAAATAGGGAAAGGGAGCTCGACAGAGAAGAACTCAGAAAGGCAAGAACAGTAGCAGGGTGCAGAGCAGAGCAGACGAATGAAAAAGCGCGGGGGGAGCGTTGAGGCAGACAGAGAGAGATTAAGAAAAAAGTCACGGGCTACGTGGCAAAGCAGGAGGAATTCAGAAACGGGGATGGCAACCAAGGGAGAGTGAGCTGGTGAAGGACAACGGGCATTCCAAGTGAGGGACGGGGAGCTGGGAAAAGCGAGGCAGAGAAAAACAGAATCACAGAGAGAATCACACAAAGCCAAAAAAGAAGAAACTGAACAACAGGAACAGGTGTAACCAAAGCGATGAAATCAGCCAACCAGAGACGGTGTTCCATTACGGGAACATGGAGCGTACGAATCAGCGCACCTGTCGATCTGCATTTTAGTCCCTAGGCGATCGTTAACGTCAGCAGAACAACAGACAACGTGCTTCTGTCAGAAAAGGACGACAAAACGCGGTTTCGTGGAGCGGACTGAGAGAACTAGCCAAGACTGCCAAGATTAACAGCCAAGAAGGTAAAAGGCAATTCTGGCAGGGGGAGATCGCGACCACCGACTCACGGACCACCACCGAGCCTGCGCAGCGATTTACATACGGAACGAGCAAGTTTGTACCGATCAGCAGACAGGACAATAATGAATACGTATGAATACGTAAAATTTTGATCTACAAATTGAACGGGAAAGGTGCGTGAGGTACGCACGCCAGGAGGAGCGATCCCCCGTGCATCCGGCGCCGTGAATAAAGAATGCCTGCTCTTTAATACTAAATTGGTCTTGAGGAGTTGTTTCCGATTTTACCGCGTTTTTCGGTAACACAGGGAGTCAGACCGAGAGAGCCAGAGAAAGACAAAAATACCGACAGGCTACAGGACAGAGCAGGAGGAGTAAAAAAATAAAAACGGAGCCAGAGCCAGGCAGAGAGAGGCGGAGAAAGAACAAGTAGCCACAGGCTACAGGACAGAGAGAGGGAGGACTGAAAAGACGGGGAGGCAGGGAGCCACTCAGAGCGAGACGGAGAAAGAAGGTGCGGGGGGGGCGCAAAAAAAAAATAATTTTGCAGCAGGTAAGGAAAGAGAGGGGGCCGGGGGAGAGACAGGGAGGGCCCAGGACGTACAAGAGAGGCAACGGGGCCCCACTGGCCCAGGACTCACCGCGACTCTCGCTCTCAGCGCTGCTGGCACAATTTAGCCGTTCACATGCTTCTTTCCCCTCCTCTCCTCCCTGCCTCTTCTGCAGCTCCAGACTCTAGGCCGACCTCCACCTGAAGAGAACACGGGGGTGTCTTACAGCTCTTACGAGATGAGGCTTCCTAGGCACGTAGCCTAGCTCGCTCGTGCACTACACGCCCGTACCGAACTGCGGGTTCCAACTGTGGGAAGAAGGGGGAGTCCTTGGGGGCTACGGCATTTCTCTTCCTAACTAACCGTTACACATGACAGAGCCCTGCTTTCCCAGAAACAGCTCAACACCTGCCCGCCGAAAAGGAGGAGCGAATTAATTCCTTGCTTTGCTTCCACGCACAGCTTTTGCTTTACCTATTAAACCGTCTTGATCTCAACCCATGATTTTTCTCACTTTTACCCTTCCAGCTCTCTCCCCCAGCCCACTGAGGGTGGAGCGAGCAAGCAGCTCCCTGGTGCAGAGTTGCCAGCTGAGGCTAAGCCACGGCACGCGCTTGTCCCGGTTTGGCAGGGAACGGACCGTCCGTCGCCTGGCTCCTGGAGCGACGGGCTGCTGGGCAGAGGGGGAGGCCACCAAAGGTGACGAGCAGGGCACAGGACAGTAGGAGGAGAGAAGAGCAGCATCCGGCTGGACGGGGGCGGGGGGGGCGTGTGTGCGTGTAGTGAGAAGGCACGAGGCAGGGAACAGGACGGCCAGAGGAGGACAGGGAGCCTGACGGAGGTGGAGATAAAAGCAGCAGAGAGAGGGGAAGAGCAGGACACAGACCAACAAAGAAGGATGAGGAGCAGGCTGGAGACGCACAAAGAACCTGGGGCAGGCAGCACGACAGCGAGGGAGGAAAGAAGAACAGGGGCAGGAAGCTGGACCGAGCGAGATGGAGACAGACAAGATAAGCGACAAGAACAGGGCAGAAAGGGAAGAATGAAGCCACGGGGACAGGGAGCCGAGACGGCCAACGACGGAGGGAAGGGGCCGGGGAGGGAACACCACAAAACAAACCATGGGGCTACGTGGTACAGAGCATGAGAAGGCAGAGAATTAACGATTAGGGACAGGGAGCCAGAAAAACAACAAAAAAAAACACCAAAACAAAGGGAGATGGAGAGCAAAAGGAATCGCAATGCGTACAGAGAGAAGAGAGAAACAATTCTAAAAGAGGGTCACGGGGAAGCCAGAGACAGCAAGATGGAGAAAGGACAGAAGCTACAGGCTACAGGGCAGAGAGGGAAGAATTAATGAATAGATGCAGAGAGCTGGGCAGAAAGAGGTGGAGAAAGGCTGAAGATCACACGGCCAACAGGGAAGAGAGAAGAGAGGGAGGAATTTTAAAAACAGGGGCAAGAAGCCAGAGAGAGGGAGAGAGAGGCAACAATAAATGGGGACAAGCCACAGGGCAGCGAGGAGGGAATCGATGAATAAGAACAGCAGACCAAAGAGAACACAATGTAGAATGGAAAAAAGGAACAGCGGCCTACAGGGAAGGAGGAATTAAAGATCAGGCACTGGGAGGCAGACAGAGACACATGAAGAAACAAGTGGGAAAAAAAAAAACCAACAACGGCAACGGGCTACAAAGACAGACAGAGAGGGAAGAAATAAAACGTCGCAGCAAGGAGCTGGACAGAGAGAGATGAGGACAAACAAATAGCACGGGTCTACGTGACAGAGAACGTGGAATTAGAACACAGAGAGAGGGAGCCGGACAGAGAGAGAGGCCGAGAGAAAAACCTAGACGGGCTACAGCGGGCAGAGGCAGGGATTAAAACCTAGGGACAGGGAGCTGGACAGAGAGAGACGGAGGTCACAGGGAACAGCGGTGGCTGCAGGAAGAACAGGAATCCACAAATAGGGAAAGGGAGCTCGACAGAGAAGAACTCAGAAAGGCAAGAACAGTAGCAGGGTGCAGAGCAGAGCAGACGAATGAAAAAGCGCGGGGGGAGCGTTGAGGCAGACAGAGAGAGATTAAGAAAAAAGTCACGGGCTACGTGGCAAAGCAGGAGGAATTCAGAAACGGGGATGGCAACCAAGGGAGAGTGAGCTGGTGAAGGACAACGGGCATTCCAAGTGAGGGACGGGGAGCTGGGAAAAGCGAGGCAGAGAAAAACAGAATCACAGAGAGAATCACACAAAGCCAAAAAAGAAGAAACTGAACAACAGGAACAGGTGTAACCAAAGCGATGAAATCAGCCAACCAGAGACGGTGTTCCATTACGGGAACATGGAGCGTACGAATCAGCGCACCTGTCGATCTGCATTTTAGTCCCTAGGCGATCGTTAACGTCAGCAGAACAACAGACAACGTGCTTCTGTCAGAAAAGGACGACAAAACGCGGTTTCGTGGAGCGGACTGAGAGAACTAGCCAAGACTGCCAAGATCAACAGCCAAGAAGGTAAAAGGCAATTCTGGCAGGGGGAGATCGCGACCACCGACTCACGGACCACCACCGAGCCTGCGCAGCGATTTACATACGGAACGAGCAAGTTTGTACCGATCAGCAGACAGGACAATAATGAATACGTATGAATACGTAAAATTTTGATCTACAAATTGAACGGGAAAGGTGCGTGAGGTACGCACGCCAGGAGGAGCGATCCCCCGTGCATCCGGCGCCGTGAATAAAGAATGCCTGCTCTTTAATACTAAATTGGTCTTGAGGAGTTGTTTCCGATTTTACCGCGTTTTTCGGTAACACAGGGAGTCAGACCGAGAGAGCCAGAGAAAGACAAAAATACCGACAGGCTACAGGACAGAGCAGGAGGAGTAAAAAAATAAAAACGGAGCCAGAGCCAGGCAGAGAGAGGCGGAGAAAGAACAAGTAGCCACAGGCTACAGGACAGAGAGAGGGAGGACTGAAAAGACGGGGAGGCAGGGAGCCACTCAGAGCGAGACGGAGAAAGAAGGTGCGGGGGGGGCGCAAAAAAAAAATAATTTTGCAGCAGGTAAGGAAAGAGAGGGGGCCGGGGGAGAGACAGGGAGGGCCCAGGACGTACAAGAGAGGCAACGGGGCCCCACTGGCCCAGGACTCACCGCGACTCTCGCTCTCAGCGCTGCTGGCACAATTTAGCCGTTCACATGCTTCTTTCCCCTCCTCTCCTCCCTGCCTCTTCTGCAGCTCCAGACTCTAGGCCGACCTCCACCTGAAGAGAACACGGGGGTGTCTTACAGCTCTTACGAGATGAGGCTTCCTAGGCACGTAGCCTAGCTCGCTCGTGCACTACACGCCCGTACCGAACTGCGGGTTCCAACTGTGGGAAGAAGGGGGAGTCCTTGGGGGCTACGGCATTTCTCTTCCTAACTAACCGTTACACATGACAGAGCCCTGCTTTCCCAGAAACAGCTCAACACCTGCCCGCCGAAAAGGAGGAGCGAATTAATTCCTTGCTTTGCTTCCACGCACAGCTTTTGCTTTACCTATTAAACCGTCTTGATCTCAACCCATGATTTTTCTCACTTTTACCCTTCCAGCTCTCTCCCCCAGCCCACTGAGGGTGGAGCGAGCAAGCAGCTCCCTGGTGCAGAGTTGCCAGCTGAGGCTAAGCCACGGCACGCGCTTGTCCCGGTTTGGCAGGGAACGGACCGTCCGTCGCCTGGCTCCTGGAGCGACGGGCTGCTGGGCAGAGGGGGAGGCCACCAAAGGTGAGGAGCAGGGCACAGGACAGTAGGAGGAGAGAAGAGCAGCATCCGGCTGGACGGGGGCGGGGGGGGCGTGTGTGCGTGTAGTGAGAAGGCACGAGGCAGGGAACAGGACGGCCAGAGGAGGACAGGGAGCCTGACGGAGGTGGAGATAAAAGCAGCAGAGAGAGGGGAAGAGCAGGACACAGACCAACAAAGAAGGATGAGGAGCAGGCTGGAGACGCACAAAGAACCTGGGGCAGGCAGCACGACAGCGAGGGAGGAAAGAAGAACAGGGGCAGGAAGCTGGACCGAGCGAGATGGAGACAGACAAGATAAGCGACAAGAACAGGGCAGAAAGGGAAGAATGAAGCCACGGGGACAGGGAGCCGAGACGGCCAACGACGGAGGGAAGGGGCCGGGGAGGGAACACCACAAAACAAACCATGGGGCTACGTGGTACAGAGCATGAGAAGGCAGAGAATTAACAATTAGGGACAGGGAGCCAGAAAAACAACAAAAAAAACACCAAAACAAAGGGAGATGGAGAGCAAAAGGAATCGCAATGCGTACAGAGAGAAGAGAGAAACAATTCTAAAAGAGGGTCACGGGGAAGCCAGAGACAGCAAGATGGAGAAAGGACAGAAGCTACAGGCTACAGGGCAGAGAGGGAAGAATTAATGAATAGATGCAGAGAGCTGGGCAGAAAGAGGTGGAGAAAGGCTGAAGATCACACGGCCAACAGGGAAGAGAGAAGAGAGGGAGGAATTTTAAAAACAGGGGCAAGAAGCCAGAGAGAGGGAGAGAGAGGCAACAATAAATGGGGACAAGCCACAGGGCAGCGAGGAGGGAATCGATGAATAAGAACAGCAGACCAAAGAGAACACAATGTAGAATGGAAAAAAGGAACAGCGGCCTACAGGGAAGGAGGAATTAAAGATCAGGCACTGGGAGGCAGACAGAGACACATGAAGAAACAAGTGGGAAAAAAAAAAAAAAAAAACAACAACGGCAACGGGCTACAAAGACAGACAGAGAGGGAAGAAATAAAACATCGCAGCAAGGAGCTGGACAGAGAGAGATGAGGACAAACAAATAGCACGGGTCTACGTGACAGAGAACGTGGAATTAGAACACAGAGAGAGGGAGCCGGACAGAGAGAGAGGCCGAGAGAAAAACCTAGACGGGCTACAGCGGGCAGAGGCAGGGATTAAAACCTAGGGACAGGGAGCTGGACAGAGAGAGACGGAGGTCACAGGGAACAGCGGTGGCTGCAGGAAGAACAGGAATCCACAAATAGGGAAAGGGAGCTCGACAGAGAAGAACTCAGAAAGGCAAGAACAGTAGCAGGGTGCAGAGCAGAGCAGACGAATGAAAAAGCGCGGGGGGAGCGTTGAGGCAGACAGAGAGAGATTAAGAAAAAAGTCACGGGCTACGTGGCAAAGCAGGAGGAATTCAGAAACGGGGATGGCAACCAAGGGAGAGTGAGCTGGTGAAGGACAACGGGCATTCCAAGTGAGGGACGGGGAGCTGGGAAAAGCGAGGCAGAGAAAAACAGAATCACAGAGAGAATCACACAAAGCCAAAAAAGAAGAAACTGAACAACAGGAACAGGTGTAACCAAAGCGATGAAATCAGCCAACCAGAGACGGTGTTCCATTACGGGAACATGGAGCGTACGAATCAGCGCACCTGTCGATCTGCATTTTAGTCCCTAGGCGATCGTTAACGTCAGCAGAACAACAGACAACGTGCTTCTGTCAGAAAAGGACGACAAAACGCGGTTTCGTGGAGCGGACTGAGAGAACTAGCCAAGACTGCCAAGATCAACAGCCAAGAAGGTAAAAGGCAATTCTGGCAGGGGGAGATCGCGACCACCGACTCACGGACCACCACCGAGCCTGCGCAGCGATTTACATACGGAACGAGCAAGTTTGTACCGATCAGCAGACAGGACAATAATGAATACGTATGAATACGTAAAATTTTGATCTACAAATTGAACGGGAAAGGTGCGTGAGGTACGCACGCCAGGAGGAGCGATCCCCCGTGCATCCGGCGCCGTGAATAAAGAATGCCTGCTCTTTAATACTAAATTGGTCTTGAGGAGTTGTTTCCGATTTTACCGCGTTTTTCGGTAACACAGGGAGTCAGACCGAGAGAGCCAGAGAAAGACAAAAATACCGACAGGCTACAGGACAGAGCAGGAGGAGTAAAAAAATAAAAACTGAGCCAGAGCCAGGCAGAGAGAGGCGGAGAAAGAACAAGTAGCCACAGGCTACAGGACAGAGAGAGGGAGGACTGAAAAGACGGGGAGGCAGGGAGCCACTCAGAGCGAGACGGAGAAAGAAGGTGCGGGGGGGGCGCAAAAAAAAAATAATTTTGCAGCAGGTAAGGAAAGAGAGGGGGCCGGGGGAGAGACAGGGAGGGCCCAGGACGTACAAGAGAGGCAACGGGGCCCCACTGGCCCAGGACTCACCGCGACTCTCGCTCTCAGCGCTGCTGGCACAATTTAGCCGTTCACATGCTTCTTTCCCCTCCTCTCCTCCCTGCCTCTTCTGCAGCTCCAGACTCTAGGCCGACCTCCACCTGAAGAGAACACGGGGGTGTCTTACAGCTCTTACGAGATGAGGCTTCCTAGGCACGTAGCCTAGCTCGCTCGTGCACTACACGCCCGTACCGAACTGCGGGTTCCAACTGTGGGAAGAAGGGGGAGTCCTTGGGGGCTACGGCATTTCTCTTCCTAACTAACCGTTACACATGACAGAGCCCTGCTTTCCCAGAAACAGCTCAACACCTGCCCGCCGAAAAGGAGGAGCGAATTAATTCCTTGCTTTGCTTCCACGCACAGCTTTTGCTTTACCTATTAAACCGTCTTGATCTCAACCCATGATTTTTCTCACTTTTACCCTTCCAGCTCTCTCCCCCAGCCCACTGAGGGTGGAGCGAGCAAGCAGCTCCCTGGTGCAGAGTTGCCAGCTGAGGCTAAGCCACGGCACGCGCTTGTCCCGGTTTGGCAGGGAACGGACCGTCCGTCGCCTGGCTCCTGGAGCGACGGGCTGCTGGGCAGAGGGGGAGGCCACCAAAGGTGACGAGCAGGGCACAGGACAGTAGGAGGAGAGAAGAGCAGCATCCGGCTGGACGGGGGCGGGGGGGGCGTGTGTGCGTGTAGTGAGAAGGCACGAGGCAGGGAACAGGACGGCCAGAGGAGGACAGGGAGCCTGACGGAGGTGGAGATAAAAGCAGCAGAGAGAGGGGAAGAGCAGGACACAGACCAACAAAGAAGGATGAGGAGCAGGCTGGAGACGCACAAAGAACCTGGGGCAGGCAGCACGACAGCGAGGGAGGAAAGAAGAACAGGGGCAGGAAGCTGGACCGAGCGAGATGGAGACAGACAAGATAAGCGACAAGAACAGGGCAGAAAGGGAAGAATGAAGCCACGGGGACAGGGAGCCGAGACGGCCAGCGACGGAGGGAAGGGGCCGGGGAGGGAACACCACAAAACAAACCATGGGGCTACGTGGTACAGAGCATGAGAAGGCAGAGAATTAACAATTAGGGACAGGGAGCCAGAAAAACAACAAAAAAAACACCAAAACAAAGGGAGATGGAGAGCAAAAGGAATCGCAATGCGTACAGAGAGAAGAGAGAAACAATTCTAAAAGAGGGTCACGGGGAAGCCAGAGACAGCAAGATGGAGAAAGGACAGAAGCTACAGGCTACAGGGCAGAGAGGGAAGAATTAATGAATAGATGCAGAGAGCTGGGCAGAAAGAGGTGGAGAAAGGCTGAAGATCACACGGCCAACAGGGAAGAGAGAAGAGAGGGAGGAATTTTAAAAACAGGGGCAAGAAGCCAGAGAGAGGGAGAGAGAGGCAACAATAAATGGGGACAAGCCACAGGGCAGCGAGGAGGGAATCGATGAATAAGAACAGCAGACCAAAGAGAACACAATGTAGAATGGAAAAAAGGAACAGCGGCCTACAGGGAAGGAGGAATTAAAGATCAGGCACTGGGAGGCAGACAGAGACACATGAAGAAACAAGTGGGAAAAAAAAAAAAAAAAAACAACAACGGCAACGGGCTACAAAGACAGACAGAGAGGGAAGAAATAAAACATCGCAGCAAGGAGCTGGACAGAGAGAGATGAGGACAAACAAATAGCACGGGTCTACGTGACAGAGAACGTGGAATTAGAACACAGAGAGAGGGAGCCGGACAGAGAGAGAGGCCGAGAGAAAAACCTAGACGGGCTACAGCGGGCAGAGGCAGGGATTAAAACCTAGGGACAGGGAGCTGGACAGAGAGAGACGGAGGTCACAGGGAACAGCGGTGGCTGCAGGAAGAACAGGAATCCACAAATAGGGAAAGGGAGCTCGACAGAGAAGAACTCAGAAAGGCAAGAACAGTAGCAGGGTGCAGAGCAGAGCAGACGAATGAAAAAGCGCGGGGGGAGCGTTGAGGCAGACAGAGAGAGATTAAGAAAAAAGTCACGGGCTACGTGGCAAAGCAGGAGGAATTCAGAAACGGGGATGGCAACCAAGGGAGAGTGAGCTGGTGAAGGACAACGGGCATTCCAAGTGAGGGACGGGGAGCTGGGAAAAGCGAGGCAGAGAAAAACAGAATCACAGAGAGAATCACACAAAGCCAAAAAAGAAGAAACTGAACAACAGGAACAGGTGTAACCAAAGCGATGAAATCAGCCAACCAGAGACGGTGTTCCATTACGGGAACATGGAGCGTACGAATCAGCGCACCTGTCGATCTGCATTTTAGTCCCTAGGCGATCGTTAACGTCAGCAGAACAACAGACAACGTGCTTCTGTCAGAAAAGGACGACAAAACGCGGTTTCGTGGAGCGGACTGAGAGAACTAGCCAAGACTGCCAAGATCAACAGCCAAGAAGGTAAAAGGCAATTCTGGCAGGGGGAGATCGCGACCACCGACTCACGGACCACCACCGAGCCTGCGCAGCGATTTACATACGGAACGAGCAAGTTTGTACCGATCAGCAGACAGGACAATAATGAATACGTATGAATACGTAAAATTTTGATCTACAAATTGAACGGGAAAGGTGCGTGAGGTACGCACGCCAGGAGGAGCGATCCCCCGTGCATCCGGCGCCGTGAATAAAGAATGCCTGCTCTTTAATACTAAATTGGTCTTGAGGAGTTGTTTCCGATTTTACCGCGTTTTTCGGTAACACAGGGAGTCAGACCGAGAGAGCCAGAGAAAGACAAAAATACCGACAGGCTACAGGACAGAGCAGGAGGAGTAAAAAAATAAAAACTGAGCCAGAGCCAGGCAGAGAGAGGCGGAGAAAGAACAAGTAGCCACAGGCTACAGGACAGAGAGAGGGAGGACTGAAAAGACGGGGAGGCAGGGAGCCACTCAGAGCGAGACGGAGAAAGAAGGTGCGGGGGGGGCGCAAAAAAAAAATAATTTTGCAGCAGGTAAGGAAAGAGAGGGGGCCGGGGGAGAGACAGGGAGGGCCCAGGACGTACAAGAGAGGCAACGGGGCCCCACTGGCCCAGGACTCACCGCGACTCTCGCTCTCAGCGCTGCTGGCACAATTTAGCCGTTCACATGCTTCTTTCCCCTCCTCTCCTCCCTGCCTCTTCTGCAGCTCCAGACTCTAGGCCGACCTCCACCTGAAGAGAACACGGGGGTGTCTTACAGCTCTTACGAGATGAGGCTTCCTAGGCACGTAGCCTAGCTCGCTCGTGCACTACACGCCCGTACCGAACTGCGGGTTCCAACTGTGGGAAGAAGGGGGAGTCCTTGGGGGCTACGGCATTTCTCTTCCTAACTAACCGTTACACATGACAGAGCCCTGCTTTCCCAGAAACAGCTCAACACCTGCCCGCCGAAAAGGAGGAGCGAATTAATTCCTTGCTTTGCTTCCACGCACAGCTTTTGCTTTACCTATTAAACCGTCTTGATCTCAACCCATGATTTTTCTCACTTTTACCCTTCCAGCTCTCTCCCCCAGCCCACTGAGGGTGGAGCGAGCAAGCAGCTCCCTGGTGCAGAGTTGCCAGCTGAGGCTAAGCCACGGCACGCGCTTGTCCCGGTTTGGCAGGGAACGGACCGTCCGTCGCCTGGCTCCTGGAGCGACGGGCTGCTGGGCAGAGGGGGAGGCCACCAAAGGTGACGAGCAGGGCACAGGACAGTAGGAGGAGAGAAGAGCAGCATCCGGCTGGACGGGGGCGGGGGGGGCGTGTGTGCGTGTAGTGAGAAGGCACGAGGCAGGGAACAGGACGGCCAGAGGAGGACAGGGAGCCTGACGGAGGTGGAGATAAAAGCAGCAGAGAGAGGGGAAGAGCAGGACACAGACCAACAAAGAAGGATGAGGAGCAGGCTGGAGACGCACAAAGAACCTGGGGCAGGCAGCACGACAGCGAGGGAGGAAAGAAGAACAGGGGCAGGAAGCTGGACCGAGCGAGATGGAGACAGACAAGATAAGCGACAAGAACAGGGCAGAAAGGGAAGAATGAAGCCACGGGGACAGGGAGCCGAGACGGCCAGCGACGGAGGGAAGGGGCCGGGGAGGGAACACCACAAAACAAACCATGGGGCTACGTGGTACAGAGCATGAGAAGGCAGAGAATTAACAATTAGGGACAGGGAGCCAGAAAAACAACAAAAAAAACACCAAAACAAAGGGAGATGGAGAGCAAAAGGAATCGCAATGCGTACAGAGAGAAGAGAGAAACAATTCTAAAAGAGGGTCACGGGGAAGCCAGAGACAGCAAGATGGAGAAAGGACAGAAGCTACAGGCTACAGGGCAGAGAGGGAAGAATTAATGAATAGATGCAGAGAGCTGGGCAGAAAGAGGTGGAGAAAGGCTGAAGATCACACGGCCAACAGGGAAGAGAGAAGAGAGGGAGGAATTTTAAAAACAGGGGCAAGAAGCCAGAGAGAGGGAGAGAGAGGCAACAATAAATGGGGACAAGCCACAGGGCAGCGAGGAGGGAATCGATGAATAAGAACAGCAGACCAAAGAGAACACAATGTAGAATGGAAAAAAGGAACAGCGGCCTACAGGGAAGGAGGAATTAAAGATCAGGCACTGGGAGGCAGACAGAGACACATGAAGAAACAAGTGGGAAAAAAAAAAAAAAAAAACAACAACGGCAACGGGCTACAAAGACAGACAGAGAGGGAAGAAATAAAACATCGCAGCAAGGAGCTGGACAGAGAGAGATGAGGACAAACAAATAGCACGGGTCTACGTGACAGAGAACGTGGAATTAGAACACAGAGAGAGGGAGCCGGACAGAGAGAGAGGCCGAGAGAAAAACCTAGACGGGCTACAGCGGGCAGAGGCAGGGATTAAAACCTAGGGACAGGGAGCTGGACAGAGAGAGACGGAGGTCACAGGGAACAGCGGTGGCTGCAGGAAGAACAGGAATCCACAAATAGGGAAAGGGAGCTCGACAGAGAAGAACTCAGAAAGGCAAGAACAGTAGCAGGGTGCAGAGCAGAGCAGACGAATGAAAAAGCGCGGGGGGAGCGTTGAGGCAGACAGAGAGAGATTAAGAAAAAAGTCACGGGCTACGTGGCAAAGCAGGAGGAATTCAGAAACGGGGATGGCAACCAAGGGAGAGTGAGCTGGTGAAGGACAACGGGCATTCCAAGTGAGGGACGGGGAGCTGGGAAAAGCGAGGCAGAGAAAAACAGAATCACAGAGAGAATCACACAAAGCCAAAAAAGAAGAAACTGAACAACAGGAACAGGTGTAACCAAAGCGATGAAATCAGCCAACCAGAGACGGTGTTCCATTACGGGAACATGCAGCGTACGAATCAGCGCACCTGTTGATCTGCATTTTAGTCCCTAGGCGATCGTTAACGTCAGCAGAACAACAGACAACGTGCTTCTGTCAGAAAAGGACGACAAAACGCGGTTTCGTGGAGCGGACTGAGAGAACTAGCCAAGACTGCCAAGATTAACAGCCAAGAAGGTAAAAGGCAATTCTGGCAGGGGGAGATCGCGACCACCGACTCACGGACCACCACCGAGCCTGCGCAGCGATTTACATACGGAACGAGCAAGTTTGTACCGATCAGCAGACAGGACAATAATGAATACGTATGAATACGTAAAATTTTGATCTACAAATTGAACGGGAAAGGTGCGTGAGGTACGCACGCCAGGAGGAGCGATCCCCCGTGCATCCGGCGCCGTGAATAAAGAATGCCTGCTCTTTAATACTAAATTGGTCTTGAGGAGTTGTTTCCGATTTTACCGCGTTTTTCGGTAACACAGGGAGTCAGACCGAGAGAGCCAGAGAAAGACAAAAATACCGACAGGCTACAGGACAGAGCAGGAGGAGTAAAAAAATAAAAACGGAGCCAGAGCCAGGCAGAGAGAGGCGGAGAAAGAACAAGTAGCCACAGGCTACAGGACAGAGAGAGGGAGGACTGAAAAGACGGGGAGGCAGGGAGCCACTCAGAGCGAGACGGAGAAAGAAGGTGCGGGGGGGGCGCAAAAAAAAAATAATTTTGCAGCAGGTAAGGAAAGAGAGGGGGCCGGGGGAGAGACAGGGAGGGCCCAGGACGTACAAGAGAGGCAACGGGGCCCCACTGGCCCAGGACTCACCGCGACTCTCGCTCTCAGCGCTGCTGGCACAATTTAGCCGTTCACATGCTTCTTTCCCCTCCTCTCCTCCCTGCCTCTTCTGCAGCTCCAGACTCTAGGCCGACCTCCACCTGAAGAGAACACGGGGGTGTCTTACAGCTCTTACGAGATGAGGCTTCCTAGGCACGTAGCCTAGCTCGCTCGTGCACTACACGCCCGTACCGAACTGCGGGTTCCAACTGTGGGAAGAAGGGGGAGTCCTTGGGGGCTACGGCATTTCTCTTCCTAACTAACCGTTACACATGACAGAGCCCTGCTTTCCCAGAAACAGCTCAACACCTGCCCGCCGAAAAGGAGGAGCGAATTAATTCCTTGCTTTGCTTCCACGCACAGCTTTTGCTTTACCTATTAAACCGTCTTGATCTCAACCCATGATTTTTCTCACTTTTACCCTTCCAGCTCTCTCCCCCAGCCCACTGAGGGTGGAGCGAGCAAGCAGCTCCCTGGTGCAGAGTTGCCAGCTGAGGCTAAGCCACGGCACGCGCTTGTCCCGGTTTGGCAGGGAACGGACCGTCCGTCGCCTGGCTCCTGGAGCGACGGGCTGCTGGGCAGAGGGGGAGGCCACCAAAGGTGACGAGCAGGGCACAGGACAGTAGGAGGAGAGAAGAGCAGCATCCGGCTGGACGGGGGCGGGGGGGGCGTGTGTGCGTGTAGTGAGAAGGCACGAGGCAGGGAACAGGACGGCCAGAGGAGGACAGGGAGCCTGACGGAGGTGGAGATAAAAGCAGCAGAGAGAGGGGAAGAGCAGGACACAGACCAACAAAGAAGGATGAGGAGCAGGCTGGAGACGCACAAAGAACCTGGGGCAGGCAGCACGACAGCGAGGGAGGAAAGAAGAACAGGGGCAGGAAGCTGGACCGAGCGAGATGGAGACAGACAAGATAAGCGACAAGAACAGGGCAGAAAGGGAAGAATGAAGCCACGGGGACAGGGAGCCGAGACAGCCAACGACGGAGGGAAGGGGCCGGGGAGGGAACACCACAAAACAAACCATGGGGCTACGTGGTACAGAGCATGAGAAGGCAGAGAATTAACAATTAGGGACAGGGAGCCAGAAAAACAACAAAAAAAACACCAAAACAAAGGGAGATGGAGAGCAAAAGGAATCGCAATGCGTACAGAGAGAAGAGAGAAACAATTCTAAAAGAGGGTCACGGGGAAGCCAGAGACAGCAAGATGGAGAAAGGACAGAAGCTACAGGCTACAGGGCAGAGAGGGAAGAATTAATGAATAGACGCAGAGAGCTGGGCAGAAAGAGGTGGAGAAAGGCTGAAGATCACACGGCCAACAGGGAAGAGAGAAGAGAGGGAGGAATTTTAAAAACAGGGGCAAGAAGCCAGAGAGAGGGAGAGAGAGGCAACAATAAATGGGGACAAGCCACAGGGCAGCGAGGAGGGAATCGATGAATAAGAACAGCAGACCAAAGAGAACACAATGTAGAATGGAAAAAAGGAACAGCGGCCTACAGGGAAGGAGGAATTAAAGATCAGGCACTGGGAGGCAGACAGAGACACATGAAGAAACAAGTGGGGAAAAAAAAAAAACCAACAACGGCAACGGGCTACAAAGACAGACAGAGAGGGAAGAAATAAAACGTCGCAGCAAGGAGCTGGACAGAGAGAGATGAGGACAAACAAATAGCACGGGTCTACGTGACAGAGAACGTGGAATTAGAACACAGAGAGAGGGACCCGGACAGAGAGAGAGGCCGAGAGAAAAACCTAGACGGGCTACAGCGGGCAGAGGCAGGGATTAAAACCTAGGGACAGGGAGCTGGACAGAGAGAGACGGAGGTCACAGGGAACAGCGGTGGCTGCAGGAAGAACAGGAATCCACAAATAGGGAAAGGGAGCTCGACAGAGAAGAACTCAGAAAGGCAAGAACAGTAGCAGGGTGCAGAGCAGAGCAGACGAATGAAAAAGCGCGGGGGGAGCGTTGAGGCAGACAGAGAGAGATTAAGAAAAAAGTCACGGGCTACGTGGCAAAGCAGGAGGAATTCAGAAACGGGGATGGCAACCAAGGGAGAGTGAGCTGGTGAAGGACAACGGGCATTCCAAGTGAGGGACGGGGAGCTGGGAAAAGCGAGGCAGAGAAAAACAGAATCACAGAGAGAATCACACAAAGCCAAAAAAGAAGAAACTGAACAACAGGAACAGGTGTAACCAAAGCGATGAAATCAGCCAACCAGAGACGGTGTTCCATTACGGGAACATGGAGCGTACGAATCAGCGCACCTGTTGATCTGCATTTTAGTCCCTAGGCGATCGTTAACGTCAGCAGAACAACAGACAACGTGCTTCTGTCAGAAAAGGACGACAAAACGCGGTTTCGTGGAGCGGACTGAGAGAACTAGCCAAGACTGCCAAGATCAACAGCCAAGAAGGTAAAAGGCAATTCTGGCAGGGGGAGATCGCGACCACCGACTCACGGACCACCACCGAGCCTGCGCAGCGATTTACATACGGAACGAGCAAGTTTGTACCGATCAGCAGACAGGACAATAATGAATACGTATGAATACGTAAAATTTTGATCTACAAATTGAACGGGAAAGGTGCGTGAGGTACGCACGCCAGGAGGAGCGATCCCCCGTGCATCCGGCGCCGTGAATAAAGAATGCCTGCTCTTTAATACTAAATTGGTCTTGAGGAGTTGTTTCCGATTTTACCGCGTTTTTCGGTAACACAGGGAGTCAGACCGAGAGAGCCAGAGAAAGACAAAAATACCGACAGGCTACAGGACAGAGCAGGAGGAGTAAAAAAATAAAAACGGAGCCAGAGCCAGGCAGAGAGAGGCGGAGAAAGAACAAGTAGCCACAGGCTACAGGACAGAGAGAGGGAGGACTGAAAAGACGGGGAGGCAGGGAGCCACTCAGAGCGAGACGGAGAAAGAAGGTGCGGGGGGGGCGCAAAAAAAAAATAATTTTGCAGCAGGTAAGGAAAGAGAGGGGGCCGGGGGAGAGACAGGGAGGGCCCAGGACGTACAAGAGAGGCAACGGGGCCCCACTGGCCCAGGACTCACCGCGACTCTCGCTCTCAGCGCTGCTGGCACAATTTAGCCGTTCACATGCTTCTTTCCCCTCCTCTCCTCCCTGCCTCTTCTGCAGCTCCAGACTCTAGGCCGACCTCCACCTGAAGAAAACACGGGGGTGTCTTACAGCTCTTACGAGATGAGGCTTCCTCGGCACGTAGCCTAGCTCGCTCGTGCACTACACGCCCGTACCGAACTGCGGGTTCCAACTGTGGGAAGAAGGGGGAGTCCTTGGGGGCTACGGCATTTCTCTTCCTAACTAACCGTTACACATGACGGAGCCCTGCTTTCCCAGAAACAGCTCAACACCTGCCCGCCGAAAAGGAGGAGCGAATTAATTCCTTGCTTTGCTTCCACGCACAGCTTTTGCTTTACCTATTAAACCGTCTTGATCTCAACCCATGATTTTTCTCACTTTTACCCTTCCAGCTCTCTCCCCCAGCCCACTGAGGGTGGAGCGAGCAAGCAGCTCCCTGGTGCAGAGTTGCCAGCTGAGGCTAAGCCACGGCACGCGCTTGTCCCGGTTTGGCAGGGAACGGACCGTCCGTCGCCTGGCTCCTGGAGCGACGGGCTGCTGGGCAGAGGGGGAGGCCACCAAAGGTGACGAGCAGGGCACAGGACAGTAGGAGGAGAGAAGAGCAGCATCTGGCTGGACGGGGGCGGGGGGGGCGTGTGTGCGTGTAGTGAGAAGGCACGAGGCAGGGAACAGGACGGCCAGAGGAGGACAGGGAGCCTGACGGAGGTGGAGATAAAAGCAGCAGAGAGAGGGGAAGAGCAGGACACAGACCAACAAAGAAGGATGAGGAGCAGGCTGGAGACGCACAAAGAACCTGGGGCAGGCAGCACGACAGCGAGGGAGGAAAGAAGAACAGGGGCAGGAAGCTGGACCGAGCGAGATGGAGACAGACAAGATAAGCGACAAGAACAGGGCAGAAAGGGAAGAATGAAGCCACGGGGACAGGGAGCCGAGACGGCCAACGACGGAGGGAAGGGGCCGGGGAGGGAACACCACAAAACAAACCATGGGGCTACGTGGTACAGAGCATGAGAAGGCAGAGAATTAACAATTAGGGACAGGGAGCCAGAAAAACAACAAAAAAAACACCAAAACAAAGGGAGATGGAGAGCAAAAGGAATCGCAATGCGTACAGAGAGAAGAGAGAAACAATTCTAAAAGAGGGTCACGGGGAAGCCAGAGACAGCAAGATGGAGAAAGGACAGAAGCTACAGGCTACAGGGCAGAGAGGGAAGAATTAATGAATAGACGCAGAGAGCTGGGCAGAAAGAGGTGGAGAAAGGCTGAAGATCACACGGCCAACAGGGAAGAGAGAAGAGAGGGAGGAATTTTAAAAACAGGGGCAGGAAGCCAGAGAGAGGGAGAGAGAGGCAACAATAAATGGGGACAAGCCACAGGGCAGCGAGGAGGGAATCGATGAATAAGAACAGCAGACCAAAGAGAACACAATGTAGAATGGAAAAAAGGAACAGCGGCCTACAGGGAAGGAGGAATTAAAGATCAGGCACTGGGAGGCAGACAGAGACACATGAAGAAACAAGTGGGGAAAAAAAAAAAAACCAACAACGGCAACGGGCTACAAAGACAGACAGAGAGGGAAGAAATAAAACGTCGCAGCAAGGAGCTGGACAGAGAGAGATGAGGACAAACAAATAGCACGGGTCTACGTGACAGAGAACGTGGAATTAGAACACAGAGAGAGGGAGCCGGACAGAGAGAGAGGCCGAGAGAAAAACCTAGACGGGCTACAGCGGGCAGAGGCAGGGATTAAAACCTAGGGACAGGGAGCTGGACAGAGAGAGACGGAGGTCACAGGGAACAGCGGTGGCTGCAGGAAGAACAGGAATCCACAAATAGGGAAAGGGAGCTCGACAGAGAAGAACTCAGAAAGGCAAGAACAGTAGCAGGGTGCAGAGCAGAGCAGACGAATGAAAAAGCGCGGGGGGAGCGTTGAGGCAGACAGAGAGAGATTAAGAAAAAAGTCACGGGCTACGTGGCAAAGCAGGAGGAATTCAGAAACGGGGATGGCAACCAAGGGAGAGTGAGCTGGTGAAGGACAACGGGCATTCCAAGTGAGGGACGGGGAGCTGGGAAAAGCGAGGCAGAGAAAAACAGAATCACAGAGAGAATCACACAAAGCCAAAAAAGAAGAAACTGAACAACAGGAACAGGTGTAACCAAAGCGATGAAATCAGCCAACCAGAGACGGTGTTCCATTACGGGAACATGGAGCGTACGAATCAGCGCACCTGTCGATCTGCATTTTAGTCCCTAGGCGATCGTTAACGTCAGCAGAACAACAGACAACGTGCTTCTGTCAGAAAAGGACGACAAAACGCGGTTTCGTGGAGCGGACTGAGAGAACTAGCCAAGACTGCCAAGATTAACAGCCAAGAAGGTAAAAGGCAATTCTGGCAGGGGGAGATCGCGACCACCGACTCACGGACCACCACCGAGCCTGCGCAGCGATTTACATACGGAACGAGCAAGTTTGTACCGATCAGCAGACAGGACAATAATGAATACGTATGAATACGTAAAATTTTGATCTACAAATTGAACGGGAAAGGTGCGTGAGGTACGCACGCCAGGAGGAGCGATCCCCCGTGCATCCGGCGCCGTGAATAAAGAATGCCTGCTCTTTAATACTAAATTGGTCTTGAGGAGTTGTTTCCGATTTTACCGCGTTTTTCGGTAACACAGGGAGTCAGACCGAGAGAGCCAGAGAAAGACAAAAATACCGACAGGCTACAGGACAGAGCAGGAGGAGTAAAAAAATAAAAACGGAGCCAGAGCCAGGCAGAGAGAGGCGGAGAAAGAACAAGTAGCCACAGGCTACAGGACAGAGAGAGGGAGGACTGAAAAGACGGGGAGGCAGGGAGCCACTCAGAGCGAGACGGAGAAAGAAGGTGCGGGGGGGGCGCAAAAAAAAAATAATTTTGCAGCAGGTAAGGAAAGAGAGGGGGCCGGGGGAGAGACAGGGAGGGCCCAGGACGTACAAGAGAGGCAACGGGGCCCCACTGGCCCAGGACTCACCGCGACTCTCGCTCTCAGCGCTGCTGGCACAATTTAGCCGTTCACATGCTTCTTTCCCCTCCTCTCCTCCCTGCCTCTTCTGCAGCTCCAGACTCTAGGCCGACCTCCACCTGAAGAGAACACGGGGGTGTCTTACAGCTCTTACGAGATGAGGCTTCCTAGGCACGTAGCCTAGCTCGCTCGTGCACTACACGCCCGTACCGAACTGCGGGTTCCAACTGTGGGAAGAAGGGGGAGTCCTTGGGGGCTACGGCATTTCTCTTCCTAACTAACCGTTACACATGACGGAGCCCTGCTTTCCCAGAAACAGCTCAACACCTGCCCGCCGAAAAGGAGGAGCGAATTAATTCCTTGCTTTGCTTCCACGCACAGCTTTTGCTTTACCTATTAAACCGTCTTGATCTCAACCCATGATTTTTCTCACTTTTACCCTTCCAGCTCTCTCCCCCAGCCCACTGAGGGTGGAGCGAGCAAGCAGCTCCCTGGTGCAGAGTTGCCAGCTGAGGCTAAGCCACGGCACGCGCTTGTCCCGGTTTGGCAGGGAACGGACCGTCCGTCGCCTGGCTCCTGGAGCGACGGGCTGCTGGGCAGAGGGGGAGGCCACCAAAGGTGAGGAGCAGGGCACAGGACAGTAGGAGGAGAGAAGAGCAGCATCTGGCTGGACGGGGGCGGGGGGGGCGTGTGTGCGTGTAGTGAGAAGGCACGAGGCAGGGAACAGGACGGCCAGAGGAGGACAGGGAGCCTGACGGAGGTGGAGATAAAAGCAGCAGAGAGAGGGGAAGAGCAGGACACAGACCAACAAAGAAGGATGAGGAGCAGGCTGGAGACGCACAAAGAACCTGGGGCAGGCAGCACGACAGCGAGGGAGGAAAGAAGAACAGGGGCAGGAAGCTGGACCGAGCGAGATGGAGACAGACAAGATAAGCGACAAGAACAGGGCAGAAAGGGAAGAATGAAGCCACGGGGACAGGGAGCCGAGACGGCCAACGACGGAGGGAAGGGGCCGGGGAGGGAACACCACAAAACAAACCATGGGGCTACGTGGTACAGAGCATGAGAAGGCAGAGAATTAACAATTAGGGACAGGGAGCCAGAAAAACAACAAAAAAAACACCAAAACAAAGGGAGATGGAGAGCAAAAGGAATCGCAATGCGTACAGAGAGAAGAGAGAAACAATTCTAAAAGAGGGTCACGGGGAAGCCAGAGACAGCAAGATGGAGAAAGGACAGAAGCTACAGGCTACAGGGCAGAGAGGGAAGAATTAATGAATAGATGCAGAGAGCTGGGCAGAAAGAGGTGGAGAAAGGCTGAAGATCACACGGCCAACAGGGAAGAGAGAAGAGAGGGAGGAATTTTAAAAACAGGGGCAAGAAGCCAGAGAGAGGGAGAGAGAGGCAACAATAAATGGGGACAAGCCACAGGGCAGCGAGGAGGGAATCGATGAATAAGAACAGCAGACCAAAGAGAACACAATGTAGAATGGAAAAAAGGAACAGCGGCCTACAGGGAAGGAGGAATTAAAGATCAGGCACTGGGAGGCAGACAGAGACACATGAAGAAACAAGTGGGAAAAAAAAAAAACCAACAACGGCAACGGGCTACAAAGACAGACAGAGAGGGAAGAAATAAAACGTCGCAGCAAGGAGCTGGACAGAGAGAGATGAGGACAAACAAATAGCACGGGTCTACGTGACAGAGAACGTGGAATTAGAACACAGAGAGAGGGAGCCGGACAGAGAGAGAGGCCGAGAGAAAAACCTAGACGGGCTACAGCGGGCAGAGGCAGGGATTAAAACCTAGGGACAGGGAGCTGGACAGAGAGAGACGGAGGTCACAGGGAACAGCGGTGGCTGCAGGAAGAACAGGAATCCACAAATAGGGAAAGGGAGCTCGACAGAGAAGAACTCAGAAAGGCAAGAACAGTAGCAGGGTGCAGAGCAGAGCAGACGAATGAAAAAGCGCGGGGGGAGCGTTGAGGCAGACAGAGAGAGATTAAGAAAAAAGTCACGGGCTACGTGGCAAAGCAGGAGGAATTCAGAAACGGGGATGGCAACCAAGGGAGAGTGAGCTGGTGAAGGACAACGGGCATTCCAAGTGAGGGACGGGGAGCTGGGAAAAGCGAGGCAGAGAAAAACAGAATCACAGAGAGAATCACACAAAGCCAAAAAAGAAGAAACTGAACAACAGGAACAGGTGTAACCAAAGCGATGAAATCAGCCAACCAGAGACGGTGTTCCATTACGGGAACATGGAGCGTACGAATCAGCGCACCTGTCGATCTGCATTTTAGTCCCTAGGCGATCGTTAACGTCAGCAGAACAACAGACAACGTGCTTCTGTCAGAAAAGGACGACAAAACGCGGTTTCGTGGAGCGGACTGAGAGAACTAGCCAAGACTGCCAAGATCAACAGCCAAGAAGGTAAAAGGCAATTCTGGCAGGGGGAGATCGCGACCACCGACTCACGGACCACCACCG
This sequence comes from Phalacrocorax aristotelis, assembly GCF_949628215.1. Taxonomy (NCBI): domain Eukaryota; kingdom Metazoa; phylum Chordata; class Aves; order Suliformes; family Phalacrocoracidae; genus Phalacrocorax; species Phalacrocorax aristotelis. Next base: position 328,008 of record NW_027441225.1, on the reverse strand, counting down.
AGCCTGCGCAGCGATTTACATACGGAACGAGCAAGTTTGTACCGATCAGCAGACAGGACAATAATGAATACGTATGAATACGTAAAATTTTGATCTACAAATTGAACGGGAAAGGTGCGTGAGGTACGCACGCCAGGAGGAGCGATCCCCCGTGCATCCGGCGCCGTGAATAAAGAATGCCTGCTCTTTAATACTAAATTGGTCTTGAGGAGTTGTTTCCGATTTTACCGCGTTTTTCGGTAACACAGGGAGTCAGACCGAGAGAGCCAGAGAAAGACAAAAATACCGACAGGCTACAGGACAGAGCAGGAGGAGTAAAAAAATAAAAACGGAGCCAGAGCCAGGCAGAGAGAGGCGGAGAAAGAACAAGTAGCCACAGGCTACAGGACAGAGAGAGGGAGGACTGAAAAGACGGGGAGGCAGGGAGCCACTCAGAGCGAGACGGAGAAAGAAGGTGCGGGGGGGGCGCAAAAAAAAAATAATTTTGCAGCAGGTAAGGAAAGAGAGGGGGCCGGGGGAGAGACAGGGAGGGCCCAGGACGTACAAGAGAGGCAACGGGGCCCCACTGGCCCAGGACTCACCGCGACTCTCGCTCTCAGCGCTGCTGGCACAATTTAGCCGTTCACATGCTTCTTTCCCCTCCTCTCCTCCCTGCCTCTTCTGCAGCTCCAGACTCTAGGCCGACCTCCACCTGAAGAGAACACGGGGGTGTCTTACAGCTCTTACGAGATGAGGCTTCCTAGGCACGTAGCCTAGCTCGCTCGTGCACTACACGCCCGTACCGAACTGCGGGTTCCAACTGTGGGAAGAAGGGGGAGTCCTTGGGGGCTACGGCATTTCTCTTCCTAACTAACCGTTACACATGACAGAGCCCTGCTTTCCCAGAAACAGCTCAACACCTGCCCGCCGAAAAGGAGGAGCGAATTAATTCCTTGCTTTGCTTCCACGCACAGCTTTTGCTTTACCTATTAAACCGTCTTGATCTCAACCCATGATTTTTCTCACTTTTACCCTTCCAGCTCTCTCCCCCAGCCCACTGAGGGTGGAGCGAGCAAGCAGCTCCCTGGTGCAGAGTTGCCAGCTGGGGCTAAGCCACGGCACGCGCTTGTCCCGGTTTGGCAGGGAACGGACCGTCCGTCGCCTGGCTCCTGGAGCGACGGGCTGCTGGGCAGAGGGGGAGGCCACCAAAGGTGACGAGCAGGGCACAGGACAGTAGGAGGAGAGAAGAGCAGCATCCGGCTGGACGGGGGCGGGGGGGGCGTGTGTGCGTGTAGTGAGAAGGCACGAGGCAGGGAACAGGACGGCCAGAGGAGGACAGGGAGCCTGACGGAGGTGGAGATAAAAGCAGCAGAGAGAGGGGAAGAGCAGGACACAGACCAACAAAGAAGGATGAGGAGCAGGCTGGAGACGCACAAAGAACCTGGGGCAGGCAGCACGACAGCGAGGGAGGAAAGAAGAACAGGGGCAGGAAGCTGGACCGAGCGAGATGGAGACAGACAAGATAAGCGACAAGAACAGGGCAGAAAGGGAAGAATGAAGCCACGGGGACAGGGAGCCGAGACGGCCAACGACGGAGGGAAGGGGCCGGGGAGGGAACACCACAAAACAAACCATGGGGCTACGTGGTACAGAGCATGAGAAGGCAGAGAATTAACAATTAGGGACAGGGAGCCAGAAAAACAACAAAAAAAACACCAAAACAAAGGGAGATGGAGAGCAAAAGGAATCGCAATGCGTACAGAGAGAAGAGAGAAACAATTCTAAAAGAGGGTCACGGGGAAGCCAGAGACAGCAAGATGGAGAAAGGACAGAAGCTACAGGCTACAGGGCAGAGAGGGAAGAATTAATGAATAGATGCAGAGAGCTGGGCAGAAAGAGGTGGAGAAAGGCTGAAGATCACACGGCCAACAGGGAAGAGAGAAGAGAGGGAGGAATTTTAAAAACAGGGGCAAGAAGCCAGAGAGAGGGAGAGAGAGGCAACAATAAATGGGGACAAGCCACAGGGCAGCGAGGAGGGAACCGATGAATAAGAACAGCAGACCAAAGAGAACACAATGTAGAATGGAAAAAAGGAACAGCGGCCTACAGGGAAGGAGGAATTAAAGATCAGGCACTGGGAGGCAGACAGAGACACATGAAGAAACAAGTGGGAAAAAAAAAAAACCAACAACGGCAACGGGCTACAAAGACAGACAGAGAGGGAAGAAATAAAACGTCGCAGCAAGGAGCTGGACAGAGAGAGATGAGGACAAACAAATAGCACGGGTCTACGTGACAGAGAACGTGGAATTAGAACACAGAGAGAGGGAGCCGGACAGAGAGAGAGGCCGAGAGAAAAACCTAGACGGGCTACAGCGGGCAGAGGCAGGGATTAAAACCTAGGGACAGGGAGCTGGACAGAGAGAGACGGAGGTCACAGGGAACAGCGGTGGCTGCAGGAAGAACAGGAATCCACAAATAGGGAAAGGGAGCTCGACAGAGAAGAACTCAGAAAGGCAAGAACAGTAGCAGGGTGCAGAGCAGAGCAGACGAATGAAAAAGCGCGGGGGGAGCGTTGAGGCAGACAGAGAGAGATTAAGAAAAAAGTCACGGGCTACGTGGCAAAGCAGGAGGAATTCAGAAACGGGGATGGCAACCAAGGGAGAGTGAGCTGGTGAAGGACAACGGGCATTCCAAGTGAGGGACGGGGAGCTGGGAAAAGCGAGGCAGAGAAAAACAGAATCACAGAGAGAATCACACAAAGCCAAAAAAGAAGAAACTGAACAACAGGAACAGGTGTAACCAAAGCGATGAAATCAGCCAACCAGAGACGGTGTTCCATTACGGGAACATGGAGCGTACGAATCAGCGCACCTGTCGATCTGCATTTTAGTCCCTAGGCGATCGTTAACGTCAGCAGAACAACAGACAACGTGCTTCTGTCAGAAAAGGACGACAAAACGCGGTTTCGTGGAGCGGACTGAGAGAACTAGCCAAGACTGCCAAGATCAACAGCCAAGAAGGTAAAAGGCAATTCTGGCAGGGGGAGATCGCGACCACCGACTCACGGACCACCACCGAGCCTGCGCAGCGATTTACATACGGAACGAGCAAGTTTGTACCGATCAGCAGACAGGACAATAATGAATACGTATGAATACGTAAAATTTTGATCTACAAATTGAACGGGAAAGGTGCGTGAGGTACGCACGCCAGGAGGAGCGATCCCCCGTGCATCCGGCGCCGTGAATAAAGAATGCCTGCTCTTTAATACTAAATTGGTCTTGAGGAGTTGTTTCCGATTTTACCGCGTTTTTCGGTAACACAGGGAGTCAGACCGAGAGAGCCAGAGAAAGACAAAAATACCGACAGGCTACAGGACAGAGCAGGAGGAGTAAAAAAATAAAAACGGAGCCAGAGCCAGGCAGAGAGAGGCGGAGAAAGAACAAGTAGCCACAGGCTACAGGACAGAGAGAGGGAGGACTGAAAAGACGGGGAGGCAGGGAGCCACTCAGAGCGAGACGGAGAAAGAAGGTGCGGGGGGGGCGCAAAAAAAAAATAATTTTGCAGCAGGTAAGGAAAGAGAGGGGGCCGGGGGAGAGACAGGGAGGGCCCAGGACGTACAAGAGAGGCAACGGGGCCCCACTGGCCCAGGACTCACCGCGACTCTCGCTCTCAGCGCTGCTGGCACAATTTAGCCGTTCACATGCTTCTTTCCCCTCCTCTCCTCCCTGCCTCTTCTGCAGCTCCAGACTCTAGGCCGACCTCCACCTGAAGAGAACATGGGGGTGTCTTACAGCTCTTACGAGATGAGGCTTCCTAGGCACGTAGCCTAGCTCGCTCGTGCACTACACGCCCGTACCGAACTGCGGGTTCCAACTGTGGGAAGAAGGGGGAGTCCTTGGGGGCTACGGCATTTCTCTTCCTAACTAACCGTTACACATGACAGAGCCCTGCTTTCCCAGAAACAGCTCAACACCTGCCCGCCGAAAAGGAGGAGCGAATTAATTCCTTGCTTTGCTTCCACGCACAGCTTTTGCTTTACCTATTAAACCGTCTTGATCTCAACCCATGATTTTTCTCACTTTTACCCTTCCAGCTCTCTCCCCCAGCCCACTGAGGGTGGAGCGAGCAAGCAGCTCCCTGGTGCAGAGTTGCCAGCTGAGGCTAAGCCACGGCACGCGCTTGTCCCGGTTTGGCAGGGAACGGACCGTCCGCCGCCTGGCTCCTGGAGCGACGGGCTGCTGGGCAGAGGGGGAGGCCACCAAAGGTGAGGAGCAGGGCACAGGACAGTAGGAGGAGAGAAGAGCAGCATCCGGCTGGACGGGGGCGGGGGGGGCGTGTGTGCGTGTAGTGAGAAGGCACGAGGCAGGGAACAGGATGGCCAGAGGAGGACAGGGAGCCTGACGGAGGTGGAGATAAAAGCAGCAGAGAGAGGGGAAGAGCAGGACACAGACCAACAAAGAAGGATGAGGAGCAGGCTGGAGACGCACAAAGAACCTGGGGCAGGCAGCACGACAGCGAGGGAGGAAAGAAGAACAGGGGCAGGAAGCTGGACCGAGCGAGATGGAGACAGACAAGATAAGCGACAAGAACAGGGCAGAAAGGGAAGAATGAAGCCACGGGGACAGGGAGCCGAGACAGCCAACGACGGAGGGAAGGGGCCGGGGAGGGAACACCACAAAACAAACCATGGGGCTACGTGGTACAGAGCATGAGAAGGCAGAGAATTAACAATTAGGGACAGGGAGCCAGAAAAACAACAAAAAAAACACCAAAACAAAGGGAGATGGAGAGCAAAAGGAATCGCAATGCGTACAGAGAGAAGAGAGAAACAATTCTAAAAGAGGGTCACGGGGAAGCCAGAGACAGCAAGATGGAGAAAGGACAGAAGCTACAGGCTACAGGGCAGAGAGGGAAGAATTAATGAATAGACGCAGAGAGCTGGGCAGAAAGAGGTGGAGAAAGGCTGAAGATCACACGGCCAACAGGGAAGAGAGAAGAGAGGGAGGAATTTTAAAAACAGGGGCAAGAAGCCAGAGAGAGGGAGAGAGAGGCAACAATAAATGGGGACAAGCCACAGGGCAGCGAGGAGGGAATCGATGAATAAGAACAGCAGACCAAAGAGAACACAATGTAGAATGGAAAAAAGGAACAGCGGCCTACAGGGAAGGAGGAATTAAAGATCAGGCACTGGGAGGCAGACAGAGACACATGAAGAAACAAGTGGGAAAAAAAAAAAAAACCAACAACGGCAACGGGCTACAAAGACAGACAGAGAGGGAAGAAATAAAACATCGCAGCAAGGAGCTGGACAGAGAGAGATGAGGACAAACAAATAGCACGGGTCTACGTGACAGAGAACGTGGAATTAGAACACAGAGAGAGGGAGCCGGACAGAGAGAGAGGCCGAGAGAAAAACCTAGACGGGCTACAGCGGGCAGAGGCAGGGATTAAAACCTAGGGACAGGGAGCTGGACAGAGAGAGACGGAGATCACAGGGAACAGCGGTGGCTGCAGGAAGAACAGGAATCCACAAATAGGGAAAGGGAGCTCGACAGAGAAGAACTCAGAAAGGCAAGAACAGTAGCAGGGTGCAGAGCAGAGCAGACGAATGAAAAAGCGCGGGGGGAGCGTTGAGGCAGACAGAGAGAGATTAAGAAAAAAGTCACGGGCTACGTGGCAAAGCAGGAGGAATTCAGAAACGGGGATGGCAACCAAGGGAGAGTGAGCTGGTGAAGGACAACGGGCATTCCAAGTGAGGGACGGGGAGCTGGGAAAAGCGAGGCAGAGAAAAACAGAATCACAGAGAGAATCACACAAAGCCAAAAAAGAAGAAACTGAACAACAGGAACAGGTGTAACCAAAGCGATGAAATCAGCCAACCAGAGACGGTGTTCCATTACGGGAACATGGAGCGTACGAATCAGCGCACCTGTCGATCTGCATTTTAGTCCCTAGGCGATCGTTAACGTCAGCAGAACAACAGACAACGTGCTTCTGTCAGAAAAGGACGACAAAACGCGGTTTCGTGGAGCGGACTGAGAAAACTAGCCAAGACTGCCAAGATTAACAGCCAAGAAGGTAAAAGGACAATCAGTAGACAGGACAATAATGAATGTGTATGAATACCTAAAATTTTGATCTACAAATTGAACGGGAAAGGTGCGTGAGGTACGCACGCCAGGAGGAGCGATCCCCCGTGCGTCTGGCGCCGTGAATAAACAACGCCTGCTCTTTAATACTAAATTGGCGTTGAGGAGTTGTTTCCGATTTTACCGCGTTTTTCGGTAACACAGGGAGTCAGACCAAGAGGGCCAGAGAAAGACAAAATACCGACAGGCTACAGGACAGAGCAGGAGGAATAAAAAAATAAAAACGGAGCCAGAGCCAGGCAGAGAGAGGTGGAGAAAGAACAAGTAGCCACAGGCTACAGGACAGAGAGAGGGAGGACTGAAAAGACGGGGAGGCAGGGAGCCACTCAGAGCGAGATGGAGAAAGAAGGTGCGGGGGGGGCCCAAAAGAAAAAAAAAAATTTTTACAGCAGGTAAGGAAAGAGAGGGGGCCAGGGGAGAGACAGGGAGGGCCCAGGACGCACAAGAGAGGCAACGGGGCCCCACTGGCCCAGGACTCACCGCGACTCTCGCTCTCAGCGCTGCTGGCACAATTTAGCCGTTCAGATGCTTCTTTCCCCTCCTCTCCTCCCTGCCTCTTCTGCAGCTCCAGACTCTAGGCCGACCTCCACCTGAAGAGAACACGGGGGTGTCTTACAGCTCTTACGAGATGAGGCTTCCTCGGCATGTAGCCTAGCTCGCTCGTGCACTACACGCCCGTACCCAACTCCGGGTTACCGCGTACGGACCCTGCAGTGCACGTTGGTGGCCTGGCCCGGCCCGCTGCGGGCTATGAAGGGGGATCCTTCCTCCCTCACCTGCAGGGACAGGCTCTCTCTTGCCTGCAGCAGGAAGGCAGCTGGCAGCCAGAGCGCCTTCAGTTTCTTCTGCTTTACCTTTCGTTGGCGTCTCCAGCTTCAGCCGAGGCAGCTCCTCTCCACAGCCGGGAAGGGCTCTGTGTGTCCCTTTTCGCCCCGGCGCCGCGAGGATGGCAAAGCCGGGCAGAGAGAAGCCACGCAAGCCTGAGACGGCCGCAGTCGACGGCGTCCCCGGGGGAAGGACAGACAACCACGTCCTCAGCACGGTCTCTGGGAGAGGGAAAGAAGAAACAGCGACCGTCATTACCGTCGATCGACCCTGACCAAAGCCTCTCCTTGCGCAGGGGCTTCCGGACACAGCGCCCCTTCCCCGCGCTACTGCTAAGGGCCCCTGCGCCGAGGGGGAATCCAGTGCGCTTGAGGGCCGGCTCGCTGCCTTCACGACAGGGCCTGGGGGCGGCCAAGGGCTACGCAGCACGCTTCAGGGGAGGTGCCGGGGCTGGGGGCAGGCGCACGGGGCAAGGGGGGGCCAGGGGAGGCTGAGCGGGAGCTCCGGCGAGCCGGGGAGGCGGCCATCATCTGCGCCCTGGGCAGGGGGAAAAGGTCCTCCTCCTTTCCCTCTTCCCTTCTGTCAGCTCCCGGGGAACTCACCGCTTCTCGGGGAGCGGCCGCACCCGCAAGCCCCCAGAAATCAACACGAATCCAACCCCAAAAATACACCGCGCCTACCGTACGCGGCACGGCCGCCCGGCACCCGAGCGCCGGAAGACCGCGCCTCCCGCCACGCCCCGGCGAACCACGTGACAGCGCCGGCAGCCACTGCGCCAGGACTACACCTCCCGGCATGCTCTGCGCCACAACACGGCCGCCCGGCAGCCGCGCGCCGCAAGGACTACACCTCCCGGCATGCTCTGCGCCACAACACGGCCGCCCGGCAGCCGCGCGCCGCAAGGACTACACCTCCCGGCATGCTCTGCGCCACAACACGGCCGCCCGGCAGCCGCGCGCCGCAAGGACTACACCTCCCGGCACGCTCTGCGGCACAACACGGCCGCACGGCCACCCGGCAGGCGCACCACCACAGCTCCCGGCACGCCGCCAGCCCGCCCTCCCCGCTCTCGGACCCTGCGGGCCACCGTCCCGGCCGCCGATGCACCCGGAAGCCCCACCGAGCCCTCAGCACAGCCTCGCTCTCCCCACCGCCCGCTCCGACCCGGCGCTGCCCCGCCGCAGCCCTCCTCGGGGCTTGACCCGGGACGCAGCGCTCCACCACCCAGCCCCCGCTCACCTCCTCCCTCGCTACAGTCGCAGCCCACTGACGCTCGGCCACAGCTCCGCTCCGCTCCGCCCTCGGCTCACACTGGCCCCCCAGAGCCGGGCACCACCCCTTTTCCAGGGAGGAGCCGGCACCATCAGCCCCACCGCCCGCACCTGGGGCTCCTCCATCCAGACCCCGCCATCAGCTGAGGCGCAGCAGCAACGGGGGGCCCCCTCCCCTCACCCCCACAGTGCACCACCTCCTCCCCTGGGCTCCATCACAGCCCCTTGCCCCACGCAAAGGCAGCGCAAACGCAGCCCTGAGGGCAAAGGAGAGGGCAGGTGTTTGTGCAGGCGCGCACGTAACAAGTCCCAGGAGCCATTCGTGGGTCAGGGTCCCCAACGCTCCCCCTGCCCCAAGGCCACCTCGGCCGCCGTTGCCGCAGCCGCACGGAGCTGGTGTTGGCTGCGATAGTGCTCATTTTCTCCACAGTAGCTAGGAAGGGATACGTTTTGGATTTATGCTCAAAACACCGTTAATAATGTAGAGATGTTTTGGTTCTTGCTGAGCACTGCTTCCACAGTCAGGGCCTCTTCTGGTTCTCTCAGTGCCCCACCAGCAAGTAGGCTGGGAGAGGACACAGCTGGGAAAGCTTTCCCAGCTAACTGACCAAAGGGATATTCCATACCATTTGACATCACACTCAGCACACGCAGCTGGGGGAAGAAGGGGGAGTCCTTGGGGGCTACGGCATTTCTCTTCCTAAGTAACCGTTACACATGACAGAGCCCTGCTTTCCCAGAGGTGGCTCAACACCTGCCCGCCGAAAAGGAGGAGTGAATTAATTCCTTGCTTTGCTTCCACGCACAGCTTTTGCTTTACCTATTAAACAGCCTTGATCTCAACCCATGATTTTTCTCACTCTTACCCTTCCAGCTCTCTCCCCCAGCCCACTGAGGGTGGAGCGAGCAAGCAGCTCCCTGGTGCAGAATAGCCAGCTGGGGCTAAGCCACGGCACGCACTTGTCCCGGTTTGGCAGGGAACGGACCGTCCGTCGCCTGGCTCCTGGGGCGACGGGCTGCTGGGCAGAGGGGGAGGCCACCAAAGGTGAGGAGCAGGGCACGGGACAGTAGGAAGAGAGAAGAGAAGAGCGGCATCCGGCTGGACGGGCGGGGGGGCGTGTGTGCGTGTAGTGAGAAGGCACGAGGCAGGGAACAGGACGGCCAGAGAAGGACAGGGAGCCTGACGGAGGTGGAGATAAAAGCAGCAGAGAGAGGGGAAGAGAGGCAGCAGAAAGAGGGAAGAGCAGGACACAGACCAACAAAGAAGGAAGAGGAGCAGGCTGGAGACGCACAAAGAACCTGGGGCAGGCAGCACGACAGCGAGGGAGGAAAGAAGAATAGGGGCAGGAAGCTGGACCGAGCGCAATGGAGAAAGACAAGATAAGCGACAAGAACAGGGCAGAAAGGGAAGAATGAAGCCACGGGGACAGGGAGCCGAGACAGCCAACGACGGAGGGAAGGGGCCGGGGAGGGAACACCACAAAACAAACCACGGGGCTACGTGGTACAGAGCACGAGAAGGCAGAGAATTAACAATTAGGGACAGGGAGCCAGAAAAACAACAACAAAACAACACCCAAAACAAAGGGAGATGGGGAGCAAAAGGAATCGCAATGCGTACAGAAAGAAGAGAGAAACAATTCTAAAAGAGGGTCACGGGGAAGCCAGAGACAGCAAGATGGAGAAAGGACAAAAGCTACAGGCTACAGGGCAGAGAGGGAAGAATTAATGGATAGACACAGAGAGCTGGGCAGAAAGAGGTGGAGAAAGGCTGACGATCACACGGCCAACAGGGAAGAGAGAAGAGAGGGAGGAATTTTAAAAACAGGGGCAAGAAGCCAGAGAGAGGGAGAGAGAGGCAACACTAAAATGGGGACAAGCCACAGGGCGGCGAGGAGGGAACCGATGAATAAGAACAGGAGACCAAAGAGAACACAACGTAGAATGGAAAAAAGGAACAGCGGCCCAACAGGGAAGGAGGAATTAAAGATCAGGCACTGGGAGGCAGACAGAGACAAACGAAGAAACAAGTGGAAAAAAAAAACAAAACCAAAAACACAACAACAGCAATGGGCTACAAAGACAGAGAGAGAGGGAAGAAAGAAAACATAGCAGCAAGGAGCTGGACAGAGAGAGATGAGGACAAACAAATAGCACGGGTCTACGTGACAGAGAACGTGGAATTAGAACACAGAGAGAGGGAGCCGGACAGAGAGAGAGGCCGAGAGAAAAATCTAGACGGGCTACAGCGGGCAGAGGCAGGAATTAAAACCTAGGGACAGGGAGCTGGACAGAGAGAGACGGAGGTCACAGGGAACAGCGGCGGGTGCAGGAAGAACAGGAATTCATGAACAGGGAAAGGGAGCTGGACAGAGAAGAACTCAGAAAGGCAAGAACAGTAGCAGGGTACAGAGCAGACGAATTAAAAAGCGCGGCGGGAGCGTTGAGGCAGACAGAGAGATTAAGAAAAAAGCCACGGGCTACGTGGCAAAGCAGGAGGAATTCAGAAACGGGGATGGCAACCAAGGGAGAGTGAGCTGCTGAAGGACAACGGGCATTCCAAGTGAGGGACGGGGAGCTGGGAAAAGCGAGGCAGAGAAAAACAGAATCACAGAGAGAATCACACAAAGCCAAAAAAGAAGAAACTGAACAACAGGAACAGGTGTAACCAAAGCGATGAAATCAGCCAACCAGAGACGGTGTTCCATTACGGGAACATGGAGCGTACGAATCAGCGCACCTGTCGATCTGCATTTTAGTCCCTAGGCGATCGTTAACGTCAGCAGAACAACAGACAACGTGCTTCTGTCAGAAAAGGACGACAAAACGCGGTTTCGTGGAGCGGACTGAGAGAACTAGCCAAGACTGCCAAGATTAACAGCCAAGAAGGTAAAAGGCAATTCTGGCAGGGGGAGATCGCGACCACCGACTCACGGACCACCACCGAGCCTGCGCAGCGATTTACATACGGAACGAGCAAGTTTGTACCGATCAGCAGACAGGACAATAATGAATACGTATGAATACGTAAAATTTTGATCTACAAATTGAACGGGAAAGGTGCGTGAGGTACGCACGCCAGGAGGAGCGATCCCCCGTGCATCCGGCGCCGTGAATAAAGAATGCCTGCTCTTTAATACTAAATTGGTCTTGAGGAGTTGTTTCCGATTTTACCGCGTTTTTCGGTAACACAGGGAGTCAGACCGAGAGAGCCAGAGAAAGACAAAAATACCGACAGGCTACAGGACAGAGCAGGAGGAGTAAAAAAATAAAAACGGAGCCAGAGCCAGGCAGAGAGAGGCGGAGAAAGAACAAGTAGCCACAGGCTACAGGACAGAGAGAGGGAGGACTGAAAAGACGGGGAGGCAGGGAGCCACTCAGAGCGAGACGGAGAAAGAAGGTGCGGGGGGGGCGCAAAAAAAAAATAATTTTGCAGCAGGTAAGGAAAGAGAGGGGGCCGGGGGAGAGACAGGGAGGGCCCAGGACGTACAAGAGAGGCAACGGGGCCCCACTGGCCCAGGACTCACCGCGACTCTCGCTCTCAGCGCTGCTGGCACAATTTAGCCGTTCACATGCTTCTTTCCCCTCCTCTCCTCCCTGCCTCTTCTGCAGCTCCAGACTCTAGGCCGACCTCCACCTGAAGAGAACACGGGGGTGTCTTACAGCTCTTACGAGATGAGGCTTCCTAGGCACGTAGCCTAGCTCGCTCGTGCACTACACGCCCGTACCGAACTGCGGGTTCCAACTGTGGGAAGAAGGGGGAGTCCTTGGGGGCTACGGCATTTCTCTTCCTAACTAACCGTTACACATGACAGAGCCCTGCTTTCCCAGAAACAGCTCAACACCTGCCCGCCGAAAAGGAGGAGCGAATTAATTCCTTGCTTTGCTTCCACGCACAGCTTTTGCTTTACCTATTAAACCGTCTTGATCTCAACCCATGATTTTTCTCACTTTTACCCTTCCAGCTCTCTCCCCCAGCCCACTGAGGGTGGAGCGAGCAAGCAGCTCCCTGGTGCAGAGTTGCCAGCTGAGGCTAAGCCACGGCACGCGCTTGTCCCGGTTTGGCAGGGAACGGACCGTCCGTCGCCTGGCTCCTGGAGCGACGGGCTGCTGGGCAGAGGGGGAGGCCACCAAAGGTGACGAGCAGGGCACAGGACAGTAGGAGGAGAGAAGAGCAGCATCCGGCTGGACGGGGGCGGGGGGGGCGTGTGTGCGTGTAGTGAGAAGGCACGAGGCAGGGAACAGGACGGCCAGAGGAGGACAGGGAGCCTGACGGAGGTGGAGATAAAAGCAGCAGAGAGAGGGGAAGAGCAGGGCACAGACCAACAAAGAAGGATGAGGAGCAGGCTGGAGACGCACAAAGAACCTGGGGCAGGCAGCACGACAGCGAGGGAGGAAAGAAGAACAGGGGCAGGAAGCTGGACCGAGCGAGATGGAGACAGACAAGATAAGCGACAAGAACAGGGCAGAAAGGGAAGAATGAAGCCACGGGGACAGGGAGCCGAGACGGCCAACGACGGAGGGAAGGGGCCGGGGAGGGAACACCACAAAACAAACCATGGGGCTACGTGGTACAGAGCATGAGAAGGCAGAGAATTAACAATTAGGGACAGGGAGCCAGAAAAACAACAAAAAAAAACACCAAAACAAAGGGAGATGGAGAGCAAAAGGAATCGCAATGCGTACAGAGAGAAGAGAGAAACAATTCTAAAAGAGGGTCACGGGGAAGCCAGAGACAGCAAGATGGAGAAAGGACAGAAGCTACAGGCTACAGGGCAGAGAGGGAAGAATTAATGAATAGATGCAGAGAGCTGGGCAGAAAGAGGTGGAGAAAGGCTGAAGATCACACGGCCAACAGGGAAGAGAGAAGAGAGGGAGGAATTTTAAAAACAGGGGCAAGAAGCCAGAGAGAGGGAGAGAGAGGCAACAATAAATGGGGACAAGCCACAGGGCAGCGAGGAGGGAATCGATGAATAAGAACAGCAGACCAAAGAGAACACAATGTAGAATGGAAAAAAGGAACAGCGGCCTACAGGGAAGGAGGAATTAAAGATCAGGCACTGGGAGGCAGACAGAGACACATGAAGAAACAAGTGGGGAAAAAAAAAACAAAAACCAACAACGGCAACGGGCTACAAAGACAGACAGAGAGGGAAGAAATAAAACGTCGCAGCAAGGAGCTGGACAGAGAGAGATGAGGACAAACAAATAGCACGGGTCTACGTGACAGAGAACGTGGAATTAGAACACAGAGAGAGGGAGCCGGACAGAGAGAGAGGCCGAGAGAAAAACCTAGACGGGCTACAGCGGGCAGAGGCAGGGATTAAAACCTAGGGACAGGGAGCTGGACAGAGAGAGACGGAGGTCACAGGGAACAGCGGCGGGTGCAGGAAGAACAGGAATCCACAAATAGGGAAAGGGAGCTCGACAGAGAAGAACTCAGAAAGGCAAGAACAGTAGCAGGGTGCAGAGCAGAGCAGACGAATGAAAAAGCGCGGGGGGAGCGTTGAGGCAGACAGAGAGATTAAGAAAAAAGTCACGGGCTACGTGGCAAAGCAGGAGGAATTCAGAAACGGGGATGGCAACCAAGGGAGAGTGAGCTGGTGAAGGACAACGGGCATTCCAAGTGAGGGACGGGGAGCTGGGAAAAGCGAGGCAGAGAAAAACAGAATCACAGAGAGAATCACACAAAGCCAAAAAAGAAGAAACTGAACAACAGGAACAGGTGTAACCAAAGCGATGAAATCAGCCAACCAGAGACGGTGTTCCATTACGGGAACATGGAGCGTACGAATCAGCGCACCTGTCGATCTGCATTTTAGTCCCTAGGCGATCGTTAACGTCAGCAGAACAACAGACAACGTGCTTCTGTCAGAAAAGGACGACAAAACGCGGTTTCGTGGAGCGGACTGAGAGAACTAGCCAAGACTGCCAAGATCAACAGCCAAGAAGGTAAAAGGCAATTCTGGCAGGGGGAGATCGCGACCACCGACTCACGGACCACCACCGAGCCTGCGCAGCGATTTACATACGGAACGAGCAAGTTTGTACCGATCAGCAGACAGGACAATAATGAATACGTATGAATACGTAAAATTTTGATCTACAAATTGAACGGGAAAGGTGCGTGAGGTACGCACGCCAGGAGGAGCGATCCCCCGTGCATCCGGCGCCGTGAATAAAGAATGCCTGCTCTTTAATACTAAATTGGTCTTGAGGAGTTGTTTCCGATTTTACCGCGTTTTTCGGTAACACAGGGAGTCAGACCGAGAGAGCCAGAGAAAGACAAAAATACCGACAGGCTACAGGACAGAGCAGGAGGAGTAAAAAAATAAAAACGGAGCCAGAGCCAGGCAGAGAGAGGCGGAGAAAGAACAAGTAGCCACAGGCTACAGGACAGAGAGAGGGAGGACTGAAAAGACGGGGAGGCAGGGAGCCACTCAGAGCGAGACGGAGAAAGAAGGTGCGGGGGGGGCGCAAAAAAAAAATAATTTTGCAGCAGGTAAGGAAAGAGAGGGGGCCGGGGGAGAGACAGGGAGGGCCCAGGACGTACAAGAGAGGCAACGGGGCCCCACTGGCCCAGGACTCACCGCGACTCTCGCTCTCAGCGCTGCTGGCACAATTTAGCCGTTCACATGCTTCTTTCCCCTCCTCTCCTCCCTGCCTCTTCTGCAGCTCCAGACTCTAGGCCGACCTCCACCTGAAGAGAACACGGGGGTGTCTTACAGCTCTTACGAGATGAGGCTTCCTAGGCACGTAGCCTAGCTCGCTCGTGCACTACACGCCCGTACCGAACTGCGGGTTCCAACTGTGGGAAGAAGGGGGAGTCCTTGGGGGCTACGGCATTTCTCTTCCTAACTAACCGTTACACATGACAGAGCCCTGCTTTCCCAGAAACAGCTCAACACCTGCCCGCCGAAAAGGAGGAGCGAATTAATTCCTTGCTTTGCTTCCACGCACAGCTTTTGCTTTACCTATTAAACCGTCTTGATCTCAACCCATGATTTTTCTCACTTTTACCCTTCCAGCTCTCTCCCCCAGCCCACTGAGGGTGGAGCGAGCAAGCAGCTCCCTGGTGCAGAGTTGCCAGCTGAGGCTAAGCCACGGCACACGCTTGTCCCGGTTTGGCAGGGAACGGACCGTCCGTCGCCTGGCTCCTGGAGCGACGGGCTGCTGGGCAGAGGGGGAGGCCACCAAAGGTGACGAGCAGGGCACAGGACAGTAGGAGGAGAGAAGAGCAGCATCCGGCTGGACGGGGGCGGGGGGGGCGTGTGTGCGTGTAGTGAGAAGGCACGAGGCAGGGAACAGGACGGCCAGAGGAGGACAGGGAGCCTGACGGAGGTGGAGATAAAAGCAGCAGAGAGAGGGGAAGAGCAGGACACAGACCAACAAAGAAGGATGAGGAGCAGGCTGGAGACGCACAAAGAACCTGGGGCAGGCAGCACGACAGCGAGGGAGGAAAGAAGAACAGGGGCAGGAAGCTGGACCGAGCGAGATGGAGACAGACAAGATAAGCGACAAGAACAGGGCAGAAAGGGAAGAATGAAGCCACGGGGACAGGGAGCCGAGACAGCCAACGACGGAGGGAAGGGGCCGGGGAGGGAACACCACAAAACAAACCACGGGGCTACGTGGTACAGAGCATGAGAAGGCAGAGAATTAACAATTAGGGACAGGGAGCCAGAAAAACAACAAAAAAAAACACCAAAACAAAGGGAGATGGAGAGCAAAAGGAATCGCAATGCGTACAGAGAGAAGAGAGAAACAATTCTAAAAGAGGGTCACGGGGAAGCCAGAGACAGCAAGATGGAGAAAGGACAGAAGCTACAGGCTACAGGGCAGAGAGGGAAGAATTAATGAATAGATGCAGAGAGCTGGGCAGAAAGAGGTGGAGAAAGGCTGAAGATCACACGGCCAACAGGGAAGAGAGAAGAGAGGGAGGAATTTTAAAAACAGGGGCAAGAAGCCAGAGAGAGGGAGAGAGAGGCAACAATAAATGGGGACAAGCCACAGGGCAGCGAGGAGGGAATCGATGAATAAGAACAGCAGACCAAAGAGAACACAATGTAGAATGGAAAAAAGGAACAGCGGCCTACAGGGAAGGAGGAATTAAAGATCAGGCACTGGGAGGCAGACAGAGACACATGAAGAAACAAGTGGGAAAAAAAAAAAAAAAAAACAACAACGGCAACGGGCTACAAAGACAGACAGAGAGGGAAGAAATAAAACGTCGCAGCAAGGAGCTGGACAGAGAGAGATGAGGACAAACAAATAGCACGGGTCTACGTGACAGAGAACGTGGAATTAGAACACAGAGAGAGGGAGCCGGACAGAGAGAGAGGCCGAGAGAAAAACCTAGACGGGCTACAGCGGGCAGAGGCAGGGATTAAAACCTAGGGACAGGGAGCTGGACAGAGAGAGACGGAGGTCACAGGGAACAGCGGTGGCTGCAGGAAGAACAGGAATCCACAAATAGGGAAAGGGAGCTCGACAGAGAAGAACTCAGAAAGGCAAGAACAGTAGCAGGGTGCAGAGCAGAGCAGACGAATGAAAAAGCGCGGGGGGAGCGTTGAGGCAGACAGAGAGAGATTAAGAAAAAAGTCACGGGCTACGTGGCAAAGCAGGAGGAATTCAGAAACGGGGATGGCAACCAAGGGAGAGTGAGCTGGTGAAGGACAACGGGCATTCCAAGTGAGGGACGGGGAGCTGGGAAAAGCGAGGCAGAGAAAAACAGAATCACAGAGAGAATCACACAAAGCCAAAAAAGAAGAAACTGAACAACAGGAACAGGTGTAACCAAAGCGATGAAATCAGCCAACCAGAGACGGTGTTCCATTACGGGAACATGGAGCGTACGAATCAGCGCACCTGTTGATCTGCATTTTAGTCCCTAGGCGATCGTTAACGTCAGCAGAACAACAGACAACGTGCTTCTGTCAGAAAAGGACGACAAAACGCGGTTTCGTGGAGCGGACTGAGAGAACTAGCCAAGACTGCCAAGATCAACAGCCAAGAAGGTAAAAGGCAATTCTGGCAGGGGGAGATCGCGACCACCGACTCACGGACCACCACCGAGCCTGCGCAGCGATTTACATACGGAACGAGCAAGTTTGTACCGATCAGCAGACAGGACAATAATGAATACGTATGAATACGTAAAATTTTGATCTACAAATTGAACGGGAAAGGTGCGTGAGGTACGCACGCCAGGAGGAGCGATCCCCCGTGCATCCGGCGCCGTGAATAAAGAATGCCTGCTCTTTAATACTAAATTGGTCTTGAGGAGTTGTTTCCGATTTTACCGCGTTTTTCGGTAACACAGGGAGTCAGACCGAGAGAGCCAGAGAAAGACAAAAATACCGACAGGCTACAGGACAGAGCAGGAGGAGTAAAAAAATAAAAACGGAGCCAGAGCCAGGCAGAGAGAGGCGGAGAAAGAACAAGTAGCCACAGGCTACAGGACAGAGAGAGGGAGGACTGAAAAGACGGGGAGGCAGGGAGCCACTCAGAGCGAGACGGAGAAAGAAGGTGCGGGGGGGGGCGCAAAAAAAAAATAATTTTGCAGCAGGTAAGGAAAGAGAGGGGGCCGGGGGAGAGACAGGGAGGGCCCAGGACGTACAAGAGAGGCAACGGGGCCCCACTGGCCCAGGACTCACCGCGACTCTCGCTCTCAGCGCTGCTGGCACAATTTAGCCGTTCACATGCTTCTTTCCCCTCCTCTCCTCCCTGCCTCTTCTGCAGCTCCAGACTCTAGGCCGACCTCCACCTGAAGAGAACACGGGGGTGTCTTACAGCTCTTACGAGATGAGGCTTCCTAGGCACGTAGCCTAGCTCGCTCGTGCACTACACGCCCGTACCGAACTGCGGGTTCCAACTGTGGGAAGAAGGGGGAGTCCTTGGGGGCTACGGCATTTCTCTTCCTAACTAACCGTTACACATGACAGAGCCCTGCTTTCCCAGAAACAGCTCAACACCTGCCCGCCGAAAAGGAGGAGCGAATTAATTCCTTGCTTTGCTTCCACGCACAGCTTTTGCTTTACCTATTAAACCGTCTTGATCTCAACCCATGATTTTTCTCACTTTTACCCTTCCAGCTCTCTCCCCCAGCCCACTGAGGGTGGAGCGAGCAAGCAGCTCCCTGGTGCAGAGTTGCCAGCTGAGGCTAAGCCACGGCACGCGCTTGTCCCGGTTTGGCAGGGAACGGACCGTCCGTCGCCTGGCTCCTGGAGCGACGGGCTGCTGGGCAGAGGGGGAGGCCACCAAAGGTGACGAGCAGGGCACAGGACAGTAGGAGGAGAGAAGAGCAGCATCCGGCTGGACGGGGGCGGGGGGGGCGTGTGTGCGTGTAGTGAGAAGGCACGAGGCAGGGAACAGGACGGCCAGAGGAGGACAGGGAGCCTGACGGAGGTGGAGATAAAAGCAGCAGAGAGAGGGGAAGAGCAGGACACAGACCAACAAAGAAGGATGAGGAGCAGGCTGGAGACGCACAAAGAACCTGGGGCAGGCAGCACGACAGCGAGGGAGGAAAGAAGAACAGGGGCAGGAAGCTGGACCGAGCGAGATGGAGACAGACAAGATAAGCGACAAGAACAGGGCAGAAAGGGAAGAATGAAGCCACGGGGACAGGGAGCCGAGACAGCCAACGACGGAGGGAAGGGGCCGGGGAGGGAACACCACAAAACAAACCATGGGGCTACGTGGTACAGAGCATGAGAAGGCAGAGAATTAACAATTAGGGACAGGGAGCCAGAAAAACAACAAAAAAAACACCAAAACAAAGGGAGATGGAGAGCAAAAGGAATCGCAATGCGTACAGAGAGAAGAGAGAAACAATTCTAAAAGAGGGTCACGGGGAAGCCAGAGACAGCAAGATGGAGAAAGGACAGAAGCTACAGGCTACAGGGCAGAGAGGGAAGAATTAATGAATAGATGCAGAGAGCTGGGCAGAAAGAGGTGGAGAAAGGCTGAAGATCACACGGCCAACAGGGAAGAGAGAAGAGAGGGAGGAATTTTAAAAACAGGGGCAAGAAGCCAGAGAGAGGGAGAGAGAGGCAACAATAAATGGGGACAAGCCACAGGGCAGCGAGGAGGGAATCGATGAATAAGAACAGCAGACCAAAGAGAACACAATGTAGAATGGAAAAAAGGAACAGCGGCCTACAGGGAAGGAGGAATTAAAGATCAGGCACTGGGAGGCAGACAGAGACACATGAAGAAACAAGTGGGGAAAAAAAAACAAAAACCAACAACGGCAACGGGCTACAAAGACAGACAGAGAGGGAAGAAATAAAACGTCGCAGCAAGGAGCTGGACAGAGAGAGATGAGGACAAACAAATAGCACGGGTCTACGTGACAGAGAACGTGGAATTAGAACACAGAGAGAGGGAGCCGGACAGAGAGAGAGGCCGAGAGAAAAACCTAGACGGGCTACAGCGGGCAGAGGCAGGGATTAAAACCTAGGGACAGGGAGCTGGACAGAGAGAGACGGAGGTCACAGGGAACAGCGGTGGCTGCAGGAAGAACAGGAATCCACAAATAGGGAAAGGGAGCTCGACAGAGAAGAACTCAGAAAGGCAAGAACAGTAGCAGGGTGCAGAGCAGAGCAGACGAATGAAAAAGCGCGGGGGGAGCGTTGAGGCAGACAGAGAGAGATTAAGAAAAAAGTCACGGGCTACGTGGCAAAGCAGGAGGAATTCAGAAACGGGGATGGCAACCAAGGGAGAGTGAGCTGGTGAAGGACAACGGGCATTCCAAGTGAGGGACGGGGAGCTGGGAAAAGCGAGGCAGAGAAAAACAGAATCACAGAGAGAATCACACAAAGCCAAAAAAGAAGAAACTGAACAACAGGAACAGGTGTAACCAAAGCGATGAAATCAACCAACCAGAGACGGTGTTCCATTACGGGAACATGGAGCGTACGAATCAGCGCACCTGTCGATCTGCATTTTAGTCCCTAGGCGATCGTTAACGTCAGCAGAACAACAGACAACGTGCTTCTGTCAGAAAAGGACGACAAAACGCGGTTTCGTGGAGCGGACTGAGAGAACTAGCCAAGACTGCCAAGATTAACAGCCAAGAAGGTAAAAGGCAATTCTGGCAGGGGGAGATCGCGACCACCGACTCACGGACCACCACCGAGCCTGCGCAGCGATTTACATACGGAACGAGCAAGTTTGTACCGATCAGCAGACAGGACAATAATGAATACGTATGAATACGTAAAATTTTGATCTACAAATTGAACGGGAAAGGTGCGTGAGGTACGCACGCCAGGAGGAGCGATCCCCCGTGCATCCGGCGCTGTGAATAAAGAATGCCTGCTCTTTAATACTAAATTGGTCTTGAGGAGTTGTTTCCGATTTTACCGCGTTTTTCGGTAACACAGGGAGTCAGACCGAGAGAGCCAGAGAAAGACAAAAATACCGACAGGCTACAGGACAGAGCAGGAGGAGTAAAAAAATAAAAACGGAGCCAGAGCCAGGCAGAGAGAGGCGGAGAAAGAACAAGTAGCCACAGGCTACAGGACAGAGAGAGGGAGGACTGAAAAGACGGGGAGGCAGGGAGCCACTCAGAGCGAGATGGAGAAAGAAGGTGCGGGGGGGGCCCAAAAGAAAAAAAAAAATTTTTACAGCAGGTAAGGAAAGAGAGGGGGCCAGGGGAGAGACAGGGAGGGCCCAGGACGCACAAGAGAGGCAACGGGGCCCCACTGGCCCAGGACTCACCGCGACTCTCGCTCTCAGCGCTGCTGGCACAATTTAGCCGTTCACATGCTTCTTTCCCCTCCTCTCCTCCCTGCCTCTTCTGCAGCTCCAGACTCTAGGCCGACCTCCACCTGAAGAGAACACGGGGGTGTCTTACAGCTCTTACGAGATGAGGCTTCCTAGGCACGTAGCCTAGCTCGCTCGTGCACTACACGCCCGTACCGAACTGCGGGTTCCAACTGTGGGAAGAAGGGGGAGTCCTTGGGGGCTACGGCATTTCTCTTCCTAACTAACCGTTACACATGACAGAGCCCTGCTTTCCCAGAAACAGCTCAACACCTGCCCGCCGAAAAGGAGGAGCGAATTAATTCCTTGCTTTGCTTCCACGCACAGCTTTTGCTTTACCTATTAAACCGTCTTGATCTCAACCCATGATTTTTCTCACTTTTACCCTTCCAGCTCTCTCCCCCAGCCCACTGAGGGTGGAGCGAGCAAGCAGCTCCCTGGTGCAGAGTTGCCAGCTGAGGCTAAGCCACGGCACACGCTTGTCCCGGTTTGGCAGGGAACGGACCGTCCGTCGCCTGGCTCCTGGAGCGACGGGCTGCTGGGCAGAGGGGGAGGCCACCAAAGGTGACGAGCAGGGCACAGGACAGTAGGAGGAGAGAAGAGCAGCATCCGGCTGGACGGGGGCGGGGGGGGCGTGTGTGCGTGTAGTGAGAAGGCACGAGGCAGGGAACAGGACGGCCAGAGAAGGACAGGGAGCCTGACGGAGGTGGAGATAAAAGCAGCAGAGAGAGGGGAAGAGCAGGACACAGACCAACAAAGAAGGAAGAGGAGCAGGCTGGAGACGCACAAAGAACCTGGGGCAGGCAGCACGACAGCGAGGGAGGAAAGAAGAACAGGGGCAGGAAGCTGGACCGAGCGAGATGGAGACAGACAAGATAAGCGACAAGAACAGGGCAGAAAGGGAAGAATGAAGCCACGGGGACAGGGAGCCGAGACAGCCAACGACGGAGGGAAGGGGCCGGGGAGGGAACACCACAAAACAAACCATGGGGCTACGTGGTACAGAGCATGAGAAGGCAGAGAATTAACAATTAGGGACAGGGAGCCAGAAAAACAACAAAAAAAACACCAAAACAAAGGGAGATGGAGAGCAAAAGGAATCGCAATGCGTACAGAGAGAAGAGAGAAACAATTCTAAAAGAGGGTCACGGGGAAGCCAGAGACAGCAAGATGGAGAAAGGACAGAAGCTACAGGCTACAGGGCAGAGAGGGAAGAATTAATGAATAGACGCAGAGAGCTGGGCAGAAAGAGGTGGAGAAAGGCTGAAGATCACACGGCCAACAGGGAAGAGAGAAGAGAGGGAGGAATTTTAAAAACAGGGGCAAGAAGCCAGAGAGAGGGAGAGAGAGGCAACAATAAATGGGGACAAGCCACAGGGCAGCGAGGAGGGAACCGATGAATAAGAACAGCAGACCAAAGAGAACACAATGTAGAATGGAAAAAAGGAACAGCGGCCTACAGGGAAGGAGGAATTAAAGATCAGGCACTGGGAGGCAGACAGAGACACATGAAGAAACAAGTGGGAAAAAAAAAAAAAAACAACAACGGCAACGGGCTACAAAGACAGACAGAGAGGGAAGAAATAAAACGTCGCAGCAAGGAGCTGGACAGAGAGAGATGAGGACAAACAAATAGCACGGGTCTACGTGACAGAGAACGTGGAATTAGAACACAGAGAGAGGGAGCCGGACAGAGAGAGAGGCCGAGAGAAAAACCTAGACGGGCTACAGCGGGCAGAGGCAGGGATTAAAACCTAGGGACAGGGAGCTGGACAGAGAGAGACGGAGGTCACAGGGAACAGCGGTGGCTGCAGGAAGAACAGGAATCCACAAATAGGGAAAGGGAGCTCGACAGAGAAGAACTCAGAAAGGCAAGAACAGTAGCAGGGTGCAGAGCAGAGCAGACGAATGAAAAAGCGCGGGGGGAGCGTTGAGGCAGACAGAGAGAGATTAAGAAAAAAGTCACGGGCTACGTGGCAAAGCAGGAGGAATTCAGAAACGGGGATGGCAACCAAGGGAGAGTGAGCTGGTGAAGGACAACGGGCATTCCAAGTGAGGGACGGGGAGCTGGGAAAAGCGAGGCAGAGAAAAACAGAATCACAGAGAGAATCACACAAAGCCAAAAAAGAAGAAACTGAACAACAGGAACAGGTGTAACCAAAGCGATGAAATCAGCCAACCAGAGACGGTGTTCCATTACGGGAACATGGAGCGTACGAATCAGCGCACCTGTTGATCTGCATTTTAGTCCCTAGGCGATCGTTAACGTCAGCAGAACAACAGACAACGTGCTTCTGTCAGAAAAGGATGACAAAACGCGGTTTCGTGGAGCGGACTGAGAAAACTAGCCAAGACTGCCAAGATTAACAGCCAAGAAGGTAAAAGGACAATCAGTAGACAGGACAATAATGAATGTGTATGAATACCTAAAATTTTGATCTACAAATTGAACGGGAAAGGTGCGTGAGGTACGCACGCCAGGAGGAGCGATCCCCCGTGCGTCTGGCGCCGTGAATAAACAACGCCTGCTCTTTAATACTAAATTGGCGTTGAGGAGTTGTTTCCGATTTTACCGCGTTTTTCGGTAACACAGGGAGTCAGACCAAGAGGGCCAGAGAAAGACAAAATACCGACAGGCTACAGGACAGAGCAGGAGGAATAAAAAAATAAAAACGGAGCCAGAGCCAGGCAGAGAGAGGCGGAGAAAGAACAAGTAGCCACAGGCTACAGGACAGAGAGAGGGAGGACTGAAAAGACGGGGAGGCAGGGAGCCACTCAGAGCGAGATGGAGAAAGAAGGTGCGGGGGGGGCCCAAAAGAAAAAAAAAAATTTTTACAGCAGGTAAGGAAAGAGAGGGGGCCAGGGGAGAGACAGGGAGGGCCCAGGACGCACAAGAGAGGCAACGGGGCCCCACTGGCCCAGGACTCACCGCGACTCTCGCTCTCAGCGCTGCTGGCACAATTTAGCCGTTCAGATGCTTCTTTCCCCTCCTCTCCTCCCTGCCTCTTCTGCAGCTCCAGACTCTAGGCCGACCTCCACCTGAAGAGAACACGGGGGTGTCTTACAGCTCTTACGAGATGAGGCTTCCTCGGCACGTAGCCTAGCTCGCTCGTGCACTACACGCCCGTACCCAACTCCGGGTTACCGCGTACGGACCCTGCGGTGCACGTTGGTGGCCTGGCCCGGCCCGCTGCGGGCTATGAAGGGGGATCCTTCCTCCCTCACCTGCAGGGACAGGCTCTCTCTTGCCTGCAGCAGGAAGGCAGCTGGCAGCCAGAGCGCCTTCAGTTTCTTCTGCTTTACCTTTCGTTGGCGTCTCCAGCTTCAGCCGAGGCAGCTCCTGTCCACAGCCGGGAAGGGCTCTGTGTGTCCCTTTTCGCCCCGGCGCCGCGAGGATGG
The DNA here is from genome assembly GCF_949628215.1 of Phalacrocorax aristotelis. Taxonomy (NCBI): domain Eukaryota; kingdom Metazoa; phylum Chordata; class Aves; order Suliformes; family Phalacrocoracidae; genus Phalacrocorax; species Phalacrocorax aristotelis. Next base: position 303,611 of record NW_027441225.1, on the reverse strand, counting down.
CAAAGCCGGGCAGAGAGAAGCCACGCAAGCCTGAGACGGCCGCAGTCGACGGCGTCCCCGGGGGAAGGACAGACAACCACGTCCTCAGCACGGTCTCTGGGAGAGGGAAAGAAGAAACAGCGACCGTCATTACCGTCGATCGACCCTGACCAAAGCCTCTCCTTGCGCAGGGGCTTCCGGACACAGCGCCCCTTCCCCGCGCTACTGCTAAGGGCCCCTGCGCCGAGGGGGAATCCAGTGCGCTTGAGGGCCGGCTCGCTGCCTTCACGACAGGGCCTGGGGGCGGCCAAGGGCTACGCAGCACGCTTCAGGGGAGGTGCCGGGGCTGGGGGCAGGCGCACGGGGCAAGGGGGGGCCAGGGGAGGCTGAGCGGGAGCTCCGGCGAGCCGGGGAGGCGGCCATCATCTGCGCCCTGGGCAGGGGGAAAAGGTCCTCCTCCTTTCCCTCTTCCCTTCTGTCAGCTCCCGGGGAACTCACCGCTTCTCGGGGAGCGGCCGCACCCGCAAGCCCCCAGAAATCAACACGAATCCAACCCCAAAAATACACCGCGCCTACCGTACGCGGCACGGCCGCCCGGCACCCGAGCGCCGGAAGACCGCGCCTCCCGCCACGCCCCGGCGAACCACGTGACAGGGCCGGCAGCCACTGCGCCAGGACTACACCTCCCGGCATGCTCTGCGCCACAACACGGCCGCCCGGCAGCCGCGCGCCGCAAGGACTACACCTCCCGGCACGCTCTGCAGCACAACACGGCCGCACGGCCAGCCTCCAGGCGCACCACCACAGCTCCCGGCACGCCGCCAGCCCGCCCTCCCCGCTCTCGGACCCTGCGGGCCACCGTCCCGGCCGCCGATGCACCCGGAAGCCCCACCGAGCCCTCAGCACAGCCTCGCTCTCCCCACCGCCCGCTCCGACCCGGCGCTGCCCCGCCGCAGCCCTCCTCGGGGCTTGACCCGGGACGCAGCGCTCCACCACCCAGCCCCCGCTCACCTCCTCCCTCGCTACAGTCGCAGCCCACTGACGCTCGGCCACAGCTCCGCTCCGCTCCGCCCTCGGCTCACACTGGCCCCCCAGAGCCGGGCACCACCCCTTTTCCAGGGAGGAGCCGGCACCATCAGCCCCACCGCCCGCACCTGGGGCTCCTCCATCCAGACCCCGCCATCAGCTGAGGCGCAGCAGCAACGGGGGGCCCCCTCCCCTCACCCCCACAGTGCACCACCTCCTCCCCTGGGCTCCATCACAGCCCCTTGCCCCACGCAAAGGCAGCGCAAACGCAGCCCTGAGGGCAAAGGAGAGGGCAGGTGTTTGTGCAGGCGCGCACGTAACAAGTCCCAGGAGCCATTCGTGGGTCAGGGTCCCCAACGCTCCCCCCCTGCCCCAAGGCCACCTCGGCCGCCGTTGCCGCAGCCGCACGGAGCTGGTGTTGGCTGCGATAGTGCTCATTTTCTCCACAGTAGCTAGGAAGGGATACGTTTTGGATTTATGCTCAAAACACCGTTAATAATGTAGAGATGTTTTGGTTCTTGCTGAGCACTGCTTCCACAGTCAGGGCCTCTTCTGGTTCTCTCAGTGCCCCACCAGCAAGTAGGCTGGGAGAGGACACAGCTGGGAAAGCTTTCCCAGCTAACTGACCAAAGGGATATTCCATACCATTTGACATCACGCTCAGCACACGCAGCTGGGGGAAGAAGGGGGAGTCCTTGGGGGCTACGGCATTTCTCTTCCTAAGTAACCGTTACACATGACAGAGCCCTGCTTTCCCAGAGGTGGCTCAACACCTGCCCGCCGAAAAGGAGGAGTGAATTAATTCCTTGCTTTGCTTCCACGCACAGCTTTTGCTTTACCTATTAAACAGCCTTGATCTCAACCCATGATTTTTCTCACTCTTACCCTTCCAGCTCTCTCCCCCAGCCCACTGAGGGTGGAGCGAGCAAGCAGCTCCCTGGTGCAGAATAGCCAGCTGGGGCTAAGCCACGGCACGCGCTTGTCCCGGTTTGGCAGGGAACGGACCGTCCGTCGCCTGGCTCCTGGGGCGACGGGCTGCTGGGCAGAGGGGGAGGCCACCAAAGGTGAGGAGCAGGGCACGGGACAGTAGGAAGAGAGAAGAGAAGAGCGGCATCCGGCTGGACGGGCGGGGGGGCGTGTGTGCGTGTAGTGAGAAGGCACGAGGCAGGGAACAGGACGGCCAGAGAAGGACAGGGAGCCTGACGGAGGTGGAGATAAAAGCAGCAGAGAGAGGGGAAGAGAGGCAGCAGAAAGAGGGAAGAGCAGGACACAGACCAACAAAGAAGGAAGAGGAGCAGGCTGGAGACGCACAAAGAACCTGGGGCAGGCAGCACGACAGCGAGGGAGGAAAGAAGAATAGGGGCAGGAAGCTGGACCGAGCGCGATGGAGAAAGACAAGATAAGCGACAAGAACAGGGCAGAAAGGGAAGAATGAAGCCACGGGGACAGGGAGCCGAGACAGCCAACGACGGAGGGAAGGGGCCGGGGAGGGAACACCACAAAACAAACCATGGGGCTACGTGGTACAGAGCATGAGAAGGCAGAGAATTAACAATTAGGGACAGGGAGCCAGAAAAACAACAACAAAACAACACCCAAAACAAAGGGAGATGGGGAGCAAAAGGAATCGCAATGCGTACAGAAAGAAGAGAGAAACAATTCTAAAAGAGGGTCACGGGGAAGCCAGAGACAGCAAGATGGAGAAAGGACAAAAGCTACAGGCTACAGGGCAGAGAGGGAAGAATTAATGGATAGACACAGAGAGCTGGGCAGAAAGAGGTGGAGAAAGGCTGACGATCACACGGCCAACAGGGAAGAGAGAAGAGAGGGAGGAATTTTAAAAACAGGGGCAAGAAGCCAGAGAGAGGGAGAGAGAGGCAACACTAAAATGGGGACAAGCCACAGGGCGGCGAGGAGGGAACCGATGAATAAGAACAGGAGACCAAAGAGAACACAACGTAGAATGGAAAAAAGGAACAGCGGCCCAACAGGGAAGGAGGAATTAAAGATCAGGCACTGGGAGGCAGACAGAGACAAACGAAGAAACAAGTGGAAAAAAAAAATAAAACCAAAAACACAACAACAGCAATGGGCTACAAAGACAGAGAGAGAGGGAAGAAAGAAAACATAGCAGCAAGGAGCTGGACAGAGAGAGATGAGGACAAACAAATAGCACGGGTCTACGTGACAGAGAACGTGGAATTAGAACACAGAGAGAGGGAGCCGGACAGAGAGAGAGGCCGAGAGAAAAATCTAGACGGGCTACAGCGGGCAGAGGCAGGAATTAAAACCTAGGGACAGGGAGCTGGACAGAGAGAGACGGAGGTCACAGGGAACAGCGGCGGGTGCAGGAAGAACAGGAATTCATGAACAGGGAAAGGGAGCTCGACAGAGAAGAACTCAGAAAGGCAAGAACAGTAGCAGGGTACAGAGCAGACGAATTAAAAAGCGCGGCGGGAGCGTTGAGGCAGACAGAGAGATTAAGAAAAAAGCCACGGGCTACGTGGCAAAGCAGGAGGAATTCAGAAACGGGGATGGCAACCAAGGGAGAGTGAGCTGGTGAAGGACAACGGGCATTCCAAGTGAGGGACGGGGAGCTGGGAAAAGCGAGGCAGAGAAAAACAGAATCACAGAGAGAATCACACAAAGCCAAAAAAGAAGAAACTGAACAACAGGAACAGGTGTAACCAAAGCGATGAAATCAGCCAACCAGAGACGGTGTTCCATTACGGGAACATGGAGCGTACGAATCAGCGCACCTGTCGATCTGCATTTTAGTCCCTAGGCGATCGTTAACGTCAGCAGAACAACAGACAACGTGCTTCTGTCAGAAAAGGACGACAAAACGCGGTTTCGTGGAGCGGACTGAGAGAACTAGCCAAGACTGCCAAGATCAACAGCCAAGAAGGTAAAAGGCAATTCTGGCAGGGGGAGATCGCGACCACCGACTCACGGACCACCACCGAGCCTGCGCAGCGATTTACATACGGAACGAGCAAGTTTGTACCGATCAGCAGACAGGACAATAATGAATACGTATGAATACGTAAAATTTTGATCTACAAATTGAACGGGAAAGGTGCGTGAGGTACGCACGCCAGGAGGAGCGATCCCCCATGCATCCGGCGCCGTGAATAAAGAATGCCTGCTCTTTAATACTAAATTGGTCTTGAGGAGTTGTTTCCGATTTTACCGCGTTTTTCGGTAACACAGGGAGTCAGACCGAGAGAGCCAGAGAAAGACAAAAATACCGACAGGCTACAGGACAGAGCAGGAGGAGTAAAAAAATAAAAACTGAGCCAGAGCCAGGCAGAGAGAGGCGGAGAAAGAACAAGTAGCCACAGGCTACAGGACAGAGAGAGGGAGGACTGAAAAGACGGGGAGGCAGGGAGCCACTCAGAGCGAGACGGAGAAAGAAGGTGCGGGGGGGCGCAAAAAAAAAATAATTTTGCAGCAGGTAAGGAAAGAGAGGGGGCCGGGGGAGAGACAGGGAGGGCCCAGGACGTACAAGAGAGGCAACGGGGCCCCACTGGCCCAGGACTCACCGCGACTCTCGCTCTCAGCGCTGCTGGCACAATTTAGCCGTTCACATGCTTCTTTCCCCTCCTCTCCTCCCTGCCTCTTCTGCAGCTCCAGACTCTAGGCCGACCTCCACCTGAAGAGAACACGGGGGTGTCTTACAGCTCTTACGAGATGAGGCTTCCTAGGCACGTAGCCTAGCTCGCTCGTGCACTACACGCCCGTACCGAACTGCGGGTTCCAACTGTGGGAAGAAGGGGGAGTCCTTGGGGGCTACGGCATTTCTCTTCCTAACTAACCGTTACACATGACAGAGCCCTGCTTTCCCAGAAACAGCTCAACACCTGCCCGCCGAAAAGGAGGAGCGAATTAATTCCTTGCTTTGCTTCCACGCACAGCTTTTGCTTTACCTATTAAACCGTCTTGATCTCAACCCATGATTTTTCTCACTTTTACCCTTCCAGCTCTCTCCCCCAGCCCACTGAGGGTGGAGCGAGCAAGCAGCTCCCTGGTGCAGAGTTGCCAGCTGAGGCTAAGCCACGGCACGCGCTTGTCCCGGTTTGGCAGGGAACGGACCGTCCGTCGCCTGGCTCCTGGAGCGACGGGCTGCTGGGCAGAGGGGGAGGCCACCAAAGGTGACGAGCAGGGCACAGGACAGTAGGAGGAGAGAAGAGCAGCATCCGGCTGGACGGGGGCGGGGGGGCGTGTGTGCGTGTAGTGAGAAGGCACGAGGCAGGGAACAGGACGGCCAGAGGAGGACAGGGAGCCTGACGGAGGTGGAGATAAAAGCAGCAGAGAGAGGGGAAGAGCAGGGCACAGACCAACAAAGAAGGATGAGGAGCAGGCTGGAGACGCACAAAGAACCTGGGGCAGGCAGCACGACAGCGAGGGAGGAAAGAAGAACAGGGGCAGGAAGCTGGACCGAGCGAGATGGAGACAGACAAGATAAGCGACAAGAACAGGGCAGAAAGGGAAGAATGAAGCCACGGGGACAGGGAGCCGAGACGGCCAACGACGGAGGGAAGGGGCCGGGGAGGGAACACCACAAAACAAACCATGGGGCTACGTGGTACAGAGCATGAGAAGGCAGAGAATTAACAATTAGGGACAGGGAGCCAGAAAAACAACAAAAAAAACACCAAAACAAAGGGAGATGGAGAGCAAAAGGAATCGCAATGCGTACAGAGAGAAGAGAGAAACAATTCTAAAAGAGGGTCACGGGGAAGCCAGAGACAGCAAGATGGAGAAAGGACAGAAGCTACAGGCTACAGGGCAGAGAGGGAAGAATTAATGAATAGATGCAGAGAGCTGGGCAGAAAGAGGTGGAGAAAGGCTGAAGATCACACGGCCAACAGGGAAGAGAGAAGAGAGGGAGGAATTTTAAAAACAGGGGCAAGAAGCCAGAGAGAGGGAGAGAGAGGCAACAATAAATGGGGACAAGCCACAGGGCAGCGAGGAGGGAATCGATGAATAAGAACAGCAGACCAAAGAGAACACAATGTAGAATGGAAAAAAGGAACAGCGGCCTACAGGGAAGGAGGAATTAAAGATCAGGCACTGGGAGGCAGACAGAGACACATGAAGAAACAAGTGGGAAAAAAAAAAAAACCAACAACGGCAACGGGCTACAAAGACAGACAGAGAGGGAAGAAATAAAACGTCGCAGCAAGGAGCTGGACAGAGAGAGATGAGGACAAGCAAATAGCACGGGTCTACGTGACAGAGAACGTGGAATTAGAACACAGAGAGAGGGAGCCGGACAGAGAGAGAGGCCGAGAGAAAAACCTAGACGGGCTACAGCGGGCAGAGGCAGGGATTAAAACCTAGGGACAGGGAGCTGGACAGAGAGAGACGGAGGTCACAGGGAACAGCGGTGGCTGCAGGAAGAACAGGAATCCACAAATAGGGAAAGGGAGCTCGACAGAGAAGAACTCAGAAAGGCAAGAACAGTAGCAGGGTGCAGAGCAGAGCAGACGAATGAAAAAGCGCGGGGGGAGCGTTGAGGCAGACAGAGAGAGATTAAGAAAAAAGTCACGGGCTACGTGGCAAAGCAGGAGGAATTCAGAAACGGGGATGGCAACCAAGGGAGAGTGAGCTGGTGAAGGACAACGGGCATTCCAAGTGAGGGACGGGGAGCTGGGAAAAGCGAGGCAGAGAAAAACAGAATCACAGAGAGAATCACACAAAGCCAAAAAAGAAGAAACTGAACAACAGGAACAGGTGTAACCAAAGCGATGAAATCAGCCAACCAGAGACGGTGTTCCATTACGGGAACATGGAGCGTACGAATCAGCGCACCTGTCGATCTGCATTTTAGTCCCTAGGCGATCGTTAACGTCAGCAGAACAACAGACAACGTGCTTCTGTCAGAAAAGGACGACAAAACGCGGTTTCGTGGAGCGGACTGAGAGAACTAGCCAAGACTGCCAAGATCAACAGCCAAGAAGGTAAAAGGCAATTCTGGCAGGGGGAGATCGCGACCACCGACTCACGGACCACCACCGAGCCTGCGCAGCGATTTACATACGGAACGAGCAAGTTTGTACCGATCAGCAGACAGGACAATAATGAATACGTATGAATACGTAAAATTTTGATCTACAAATTGAACGGGAAAGGTGCGTGAGGTACGCACGCCAGGAGGAGCGATCCCCCGTGCATCCGGCGCCGTGAATAAAGAATGCCTGCTCTTTAATACTAAATTGGTCTTGAGGAGTTGTTTCCGATTTTACCGCGTTTTTCGGTAACACAGGGAGTCAGACCGAGAGAGCCAGAGAAAGACAAAAATACCGACAGGCTACAGGACAGAGCAGGAGGAGTAAAAAAATAAAAACGGAGCCAGAGCCAGGCAGAGAGAGGCGGAGAAAGAACAAGTAGCCACAGGCTACAGGACAGAGAGAGGGAGGACTGAAAAGACGGGGAGGCAGGGAGCCACTCAGAGCGAGACGGAGAAAGAAGGTGCGGGGGGGGCGCAAAAAAAAAATAATTTTGCAGCAGGTAAGGAAAGAGAGGGGGCCGGGGGAGAGACAGGGAGGGCCCAGGACGTACAAGAGAGGCAACGGGGCCCCACTGGCCCAGGACTCACTGCGACTCTCGCTCTCAGCGCTGCTGGCACAATTTAGCCGTTCACATGCTTCTTTCCCCTCCTCTCCTCCCTGCCTCTTCTGCAGCTCCAGACTCTAGGCCGACCTCCACCTGAAGAGAACACGGGGGTGTCTTACAGCTCTTACGAGATGAGGCTTCCTAGGCACGTAGCCTAGCTCGCTCGTGCACTACACGCCCGTACCGAACTGCGGGTTCCAACTGTGGGAAGAAGGGGGAGTCCTTGGGGGCTACGGCATTTCTCTTCCTAACTAACCGTTACACATGACAGAGCCCTGCTTTCCCAGAAACAGCTCAACACCTGCCCGCCGAAAAGGAGGAGCGAATTAATTCCTTGCTTTGCTTCCACGCACAGCTTTTGCTTTACCTATTAAACCGTCTTGATCTCAACCCATGATTTTTCTCACTTTTACCCTTCCAGCTCTCTCCCCCAGCCCACTGAGGGTGGAGCGAGCAAGCAGCTCCCTGGTGCAGAGTTGCCAGCTGAGGCTAAGCCACGGCACGCGCTTGTCCCGGTTTGGCAGGGAACGGACCGTCCGTCGCCTGGCTCCTGGAGCGACGGGCTGCTGGGCAGAGGGGGAGGCCACCAAAGGTGACGAGCAGGGCACAGGACAGTAGGAGGAGAGAAGAGCAGCATCCGGCTGGACGGGGGCGGGGGGGGCGTGTGTGCGTGTAGTGAGAAGGCACGAGGCAGGGAACAGGATGGCCAGAGGAGGACAGGGAGCCTGACGGAGGTGGAGATAAAAGCAGCAGAGAGAGGGGAAGAGCAGGACACAGACCAACAAAGAAGGATGAGGAGCAGGCTGGAGACGCACAAAGAACCTGGGGCAGGCAGCACGACAGCGAGGGAGGAAAGAAGAACAGGGGCAGGAAGCTGGACCGAGCGAGATGGAGACAGACAAGATAAGCGACAAGAACAGGGCAGAAAGGGAAGAATGAAGCCACGGGGACAGGGAGCCGAGACAGCCAACGACGGAGGGAAGGGGCCGGGGAGGGAACACCACAAAACAAACCATGGGGCTACGTGGTACAGAGCATGAGAAGGCAGAGAATTAACAATTAGGGACAGGGAGCCAGAAAAACAACAAAAAAAACACCAAAACAAAGGGAGATGGAGAGCAAAAGGAATCGCAATGCGTACAGAGAGAAGAGAGAAACAATTCTAAAAGAGGGTCACGGGGAAGCCAGAGACAGCAAGATGGAGAAAGGACAGAAGCTACAGGCTACAGGGCAGAGAGGGAAGAATTAATGAATAGATGCAGAGAGCTGGGCAGAAAGAGGTGGAGAAAGGCTGAAGATCACACGGCCAACAGGGAAGAGAGAAGAGAGGGAGGAATTTTAAAAACAGGGGCAAGAAGCCAGAGAGAGGGAGAGAGAGGCAACAATAAATGGGGACAAGCCACAGGGCAGCGAGGAGGGAACCGATGAATAAGAACAGCAGACCAAAGAGAACACAATGTAGAATGGAAAAAAGGAACAGCGGCCTACAGGGAAGGAGGAATTAAAGATCAGGCACTGGGAGGCAGACAGAGACACATGAAGAAACAAGTGGGAAAAAAAAAAAAAAAAAACAACAACGGCAACGGGCTACAAAGACAGACAGAGAGGGAAGAAATAAAACATCGCAGCAAGGAGCTGGACAGAGAGAGATGAGGACAAACAAACAGCACGGGTCTACGTGACAGAGAACGTGGAATTAGAACACAGAGAGAGGGAGCCGGACAGAGAGAGAGGCCGAGAGAAAAACCTAGACGGGCTACAGCGGGCAGAGGCAGGGATTAAAACCTAGGGACAGGGAGCTGGACAGAGAGAGACGGAGGTCACAGGGAACAGCGGTGGCTGCAGGAAGAACAGGAATCCACAAATAGGGAAAGGGAGCTCGACAGAGAAGAACTCAGAAAGGCAAGAACAGTAGCAGGGTGCAGAGCAGAGCAGACGAATGAAAAAGCGCGGGGGGAGCGTTGAGGCAGACAGAGAGAGATTAAGAAAAAAGTCACGGGCTACGTGGCAAAGCAGGAGGAATTCAGAAACGGGGATGGCAACCAAGGGAGAGTGAGCTGGTGAAGGACAACGGGCATTCCAAGTGAGGGACGGGGAGCTGGGAAAAGCGAGGCAGAGAAAAACAGAATCACAGAGAGAATCACACAAAGCCAAAAAAGAAGAAACTGAACAACAGGAACAGGTGTAACCAAAGCGATGAAATCAGCCAACCAGAGACGGTGTTCCATTACGGGAACATGGAGCGTACGAATCAGCGCACCTGTTGATCTGCATTTTAGTCCCTAGGCGATCGTTAACGTCAGCAGAACAACAGACAACGTGCTTCTGTCAGAAAAGGATGACAAAACGCGGTTTCGTGGAGCGGACTGAGAAAACTAGCCAAGACTGCCAAGATTAACAGCCAAGAAGGTAAAAGGCAATTCTGGCAGGGGGAGATCGCGACCACCGACTCACGGACCACCACCGAGCCTGCGCAGCGATTTACATACGGAACGAGCAAGTTTGTACCGATCAGCAGACAGGACAATAATGAATACGTATGAATACGTAAAATTTTGATCTACAAATTGAACGGGAAAGGTGCGTGAGGTACGCACGCCAGGAGGAGCGATCCCCCGTGCATCCGGCGCTGTGAATAAAGAATGCCTGCTCTTTAATACTAAATTGGTCTTGAGGAGTTGTTTCCGATTTTACCGCGTTTTTCGGTAACACAGGGAGTCAGACCGAGAGAGCCAGAGAAAGACAAAAATACCGACAGGCTACAGGACAGAGCAGGAGGAGTAAAAAAATAAAAACGGAGCCAGAGCCAGGCAGAGAGAGGCGGAGAAAGAACAAGTAGCCACAGGCTACAGGACAGAGAGAGGGAGGACTGAAAAGACGGGGAGGCAGGGAGCCACTCAGAGCGAGATGGAGAAAGAAGGTGCGGGGGGGGCCCAAAAGAAAAAAAAAAATTTTTACAGCAGGTAAGGAAAGAGAGGGGGCCGGGGGAGAGACAGGGAGGGCCCAGGACGTACAAGAGAGGCAACGGGGCCCCACTGGCCCAGGACTCACCGCGACTCTCGCTCTCAGCGCTGCTGGCACAATTTAGCCGTTCACATGCTTCTTTCCCCTCCTCTCCTCCCTGCCTCTTCTGCAGCTCCAGACTCTAGGCCGACCTCCACCTGAAGAGAACACGGGGGTGTCTTACAGCTCTTACGAGATGAGGCTTCCTAGGCACGTAGCCTAGCTCGCTCGTGCACTACACGCCCGTACCGAACTGCGGGTTCCAACTGTGGGAAGAAGGGGGAGTCCTTGGGGGCTACGGCATTTCTCTTCCTAACTAACCGTTACACATGACAGAGCCCTGCTTTCCCAGAAACAGCTCAACACCTGCCCGCCGAAAAGGAGGAGCGAATTAATTCCTTGCTTTGCTTCCACGCACAGCTTTTGCTTTACCTATTAAACCGTCTTGATCTCAACCCATGATTTTTCTCACTTTTACCCTTCCAGCTCTCTCCCCCAGCCCACTGAGGGTGGAGCGAGCAAGCAGCTCCCTGGTGCAGAGTTGCCAGCTGAGGCTAAGCCACGGCACACGCTTGTCCCGGTTTGGCAGGGAACGGACCGTCCGTCGCCTGGCTCCTGGAGCGACGGGCTGCTGGGCAGAGGGGGAGGCCACCAAAGGTGACGAGCAGGGCACAGGACAGTAGGAGGAGAGAAGAGCAGCATCCGGCTGGACGGGGGCGGGGGGGGCGTGTGTGCGTGTAGTGAGAAGGCACGAGGCAGGGAACAGGATGGCCAGAGGAGGACAGGGAGCCTGACTGAGGTGGAGATAAAAGCAGCAGAGAGAGGGGAAGAGCAGGACACAGACCAACAAAGAAGGATGAGGAGCAGGCTGGAGACGCACAAAGAACCTGGGGCAGGCAGCACGACAGCGAGGGAGGAAAGAAGAACAGGGGCAGGAAGCTGGACCGAGCGAGATGGAGACAGACAAGATAAGCGACAAGAACAGGGCAGAAAGGGAAGAATGAAGCCACGGGGACAGGGAGCCGAGACAGCCAACGACGGAGGGAAGGGGCCGGGGAGGGAACACCACAAAACAAACCATGGGGCTACGTGGTACAGAGCATGAGAAGGCAGAGAATTAACAATTAGGGACAGGGAGCCAGAAAAACAACAAAAAAAACACCAAAACAAAGGGAGATGGAGAGCAAAAGGAATCGCAATGCGTACAGAGAGAAGAGAGAAACAATTCTAGAAGAGGGTCACGGGGAAGCCAAAGACAGCAAGATGGAGAAAGGACAGAAGCTACAGGCTACAGGGCAGAGAGGGAAGAATTAATGAATAGACGCAGAGAGCTGGGCAGAAAGAGGTGGAGAAAGGCTGAAGATCACACGGCCAACAGGGAAGAGAGAAGAGAGGGAGGAATTTTAAAAACAGGGGCAAGAAGCCAGAGAGAGGGAGAGAGAGGCAACAATAAATGGGGACAAGCCACAGGGCAGCGAGGAGGGAACCGATGAATAAGAACAGCAGACCAAAGAGAACACAATGTAGAATGGAAAAAAGGAACAGCGGCCTACAGGGAAGGAGGAATTAAAGATCAGGCACTGGGAGGCAGACAGAGACACATGAAGAAACAAGTGGGAAAAAAAAAAAAAAAAAACAACAACGGCAACGGGCTACAAAGACAGACAGAGAGGGAAGAAATAAAACATCGCAGCAAGGAGCTGGACAGAGAGAGATGAGGACAAACAAATAGCACGGGTCTACGTGACAGAGAACGTGGAATTAGAACACAGAGAGAGGGAGCCGGACAGAGAGAGAGGCCGAGAGAAAAACCTAGACGGGCTACAGCGGGCAGAGGCAGGGATTAAAACCTAGGGACAGGGAGCTGGACAGAGAGAGACGGAGGTCACAGGGAACAGCGGTGGCTGCAGGAAGAACAGGAATCCACAAATAGGGAAAGGGAGCTCGACAGAGAAGAACTCAGAAAGGCAAGAACAGTAGCAGGGTGCAGAGCAGAGCAGACGAATGAAAAAGCGCGGGGGGAGCGTTGAGGCAGACAGAGAGAGATTAAGAAAAAAGTCACGGGCTACGTGGCAAAGCAGGAGGAATTCAGAAACGGGGATGGCAACCAAGGGAGAGTGAGCTGGTGAAGGACAACGGGCATTCCAAGTGAGGGACGGGGAGCTGGGAAAAGCGAGGCAGAGAAAAACAGAATCACAGAGAGAATCACACAAAGCCAAAAAAGAAGAAACTGAACAACAGGAACAGGTGTAACCAAAGCGATGAAATCAGCCAACCAGAGACGGTGTTCCATTACGGGAACATGGAGCGTACGAATCAGCGCACCTGTTGATCTGCATTTTAGTCCCTAGGCGATCGTTAACGTCAGCAGAACAACAGACAACGTGCTTCTGTCAGAAAAGGATGACAAAACGCGGTTTCGTGGAGCGGACTGAGAAAACTAGCCAAGACTGCCAAGATTAACAGCCAAGAAGGTAAAAGGACAATCAGTAGACAGGACAATAATGAATGTGTATGAATACCTAAAATTTTGATCTACAAATTGAACGGGAAAGGTGCGTGAGGTACGCACGCCAGGAGGAGCGATCCCCCGTGTGTCTGGCGCCGTGAATAAACAACGCCTGCTCTTTAATACTAAATTGGCGTTGAGGAGTTGTTTCCGATTTTACCGCGTTTTTCGGTAACACAGGGAGTCAGACCAAGAGGGCCAGAGAAAGACAAAATACCGACAGGCTACAGGACAGAGCAGGAGGAATAAAAAAATAAAAACGGAGCCAGAGCCAGGCAGAGAGAGGCGGAGAAAGAACAAGTAGCCACAGGCTACAGGACAGAGAGAGGGAGGACTGAAAAGACAGGGAGGCAGGGAGCCACTCAGAGCGAGATGGAGAAAGAAGGTGCGGGGGGGGCCCAAAAGAAAAAAAAAAATTTTTACAGCAGGTAAGGAAAGAGAGGGGGCCAGGGGAGAGACAGGGAGGGCCCAGGACGCACAAGAGAGGCAACGGGGCCCCACTGGCCCAGGACTCACCGCGACTCTCGCTCTCAGCGCTGCTGGCACAATTTAGCCGTTCAGATGCTTCTTTCCCCTCCTCTCCTCCCTGCCTCTTCTGCAGCTCCAGACTCTAGGCCGACCTCCACCTGAAGAGAACACGGGGGTGTCTTACAGCTCTTACGAGATGAGGCTTCCTCGGCACGTAGCCTAGCTCGCTCGTGCACTACACGCCCGTACCCAACTCCGGGTTACCGCGTACGGACCCTGCGGTGCACGTTGGTGGCCTGGCCCGGCCCGCTGCGGGCTATGAAGGGGGATCCTTCCTCCCTCACCTGCAGGGACAGGCTCTCTCTTGCCTGCAGCAGGAAGGCAGCTGGCAGCCAGAGCGCCTTCAGTTTCTTCTGCTTTACCTTTCGTTGGCGTCTCCAGCTTCAGCCGAGGCAGCTCCTGTCCACAGCCGGGAAGGGCTCTGTGTGTCCCTTTTCGCCCCGGCGCCGCGAGGATGGCAAAGCCGGGCAGAGAGAAGCCACGCAAGCCTGAGACGGCCGCAGTCGACGGCGTCCCCGGGGGAAGGACAGACAACCACGTCCTCAGCACGGTCTCTGGGAGAGGGAAAGAAGAAACAGCGACCGTCATTACCGTCGATCGACCCTGACCAAAGCCTCTCCTTGCGCAGGGGCTTCCGGACACAGCGCCCCTTCCCCGCGCTACTGCTAAGGGCCCCTGCGCCGAGGGGGAATCCAGTGCGCTTGAGGGCCGGCTCGCTGCCTTCACGACAGGGCCTGGGGGCGGCCAAGGGCTACGCAGCACGCTTCAGGGGAGGTGCCGGGGCTGGGGGCAGGCGCACGGGGCAAGGGGGGGCCAGGGGAGGCTGAGCGGGAGCTCCGGCGAGCCGGGGAGGCGGCCATCATCTGCGCCCTGGGCAGGGGGAAAAGGTCCTCCTCCTTTCCCTCTTCCCTTCTGTCAGCTCCCGGGGAACTCACCGCTTCTCGGGGAGCGGCCGCACCCGCAAGCCCCCAGAAATCAACACGAATCCAACCCCAAAAATACACCGCGCCTACCGTACGCGGCACGGCCGCCCGGCACCCGAGCGCCGGAAGACCGCGCCTCCCGCCACGCCCCGGCGAACCACGTGACAGGGCCGGCAGCCACTGCGCCAGGACTACACCTCCCGGCATGCTCTGCGCCACAACACGGCCGCCCGGCAGCCGCGCGCCGCAAGGACTACACCTCCCGGCATGCTCTGCGCCACAACACGGCCGCCCGGCAGCCGCGCGCCGCAAGGACTACACCTCCCGGCACGCTCTGCGGCACAACACGGCCGCACGGCCACCCGGCAGGCGCACCACCACAGCTCCCGGCACGCCGCCAGCCCGCCCTCCCCGCTCTCGGACCCTGCGGGCCACCGTCCCGGCCGCCGATGCACCCGGAAGCCCCACCGAGCCCTCAGCACAGCCTCGCTCTCCCCACCGCCCGCTCCGACCCGGCGCTGCCCCGCCGCAGCCCTCCTCGGGGCTTGACCCGGGACGCAGCGCTCCACCACCCAGCCCCCGCTCACCTCCTCCCTCGCTACAGTCGCAGCCCACTGACGCTCGGCCACAGCTCCGCTCCGCTCCGCCCTCGGCTCACACTGGCCCCCCAGAGCCGGGCACCACCCCTTTTCCAGGGAGGAGCCGGCACCATCAGCCCCACCGCCCGCACCTGGGGCTCCTCCATCCAGACCCCGCCATCAGCTGAGGCGCAGCAGCAACGGGGGGCCCCCTCCCCTCACCCCCACAGTGCACCACCTCCTCCCCTGGGCTCCATCACAGCCCCTTGCCCCACGCAAAGGCAGCGCAAACGCAGCCCTGAGGGCAAAGGAGAGGGCAGGTGTTTGTGCAGGCGCGCACGTAACAAGTCCCAGGAGCCATTCGTGGGTCAGGGTCCCCAACGCTCCCCCCCTGCCCCAAGGCCACCTCGGCCGCCGTTGCCGCAGCCGCACGGAGCTGGTGTTGGCTGCGATAGTGCTCATTTTCTCCACAGTAGCTAGGAAGGGATACGTTTTGGATTTATGCTCAAAACACCGTTAATAATGTAGAGATGTTTTGGTTCTTGCTGAGCACTGCTTCCACAGTCAGGGCCTCTTCTGGTTCTCTCAGTGCCCCACCAGCAAGTAGGCTGGGAGAGGACACAGCTGGGAAAGCTTTCCCAGCTAACTGACCAAAGGGATATTCCATACCATTTGACATCATGCTCAGCACACGCAGCTGGGGGAAGAAGGGGGAGTCCTTGGGGGCTACGGCATTTCTCTTCCTAAGTAACCGTTACACATGACAGAGCCCTGCTTTCCCAGAGGTGGCTCAACACCTGCCCGCCGAAAAGGAGGAGTGAATTAATTCCTTGCTTTGCTTCCACGCACAGCTTTTGCTTTACCTATTAAACAGCCTTGATCTCAACCCATGATTTTTCTCACTCTTACCCTTCCAGCTCTCTCCCCCAGCCCACTGAGGGTGGAGCGAGCAAGCAGCTCCCTGGTGCAGAGTTGCCAGCTGGGGCTAAGCCACGGCACGCGCTTGTCCCGGTTTGGCAGGGAACGGACCGTCCGTCGCCTGGCTCCTGGGGCGACGGGCTGCTGGGCAGAGGGGGAGGCCACCAAAGGTGAGGAGCAGGGCACGGGACAGTAGGAAGAGAGAAGAGAAGAGCGGCATCCGGCTGGACGGGCTGGGGGGCGTGTGTGCGTGTAGTGAGAAGGCACGAGGCAGGGAACAGGACGGCCAGAGAAGGACAGGGAGCCTGACGGAGGTGGAGATAAAAGCAGCAGAGAGAGGGGAAGAGAGGCAGCAGAAAGAGGGAAGAGCAGGACACAGACCAACAAAGAAGGAAGAGGAGCAGGCTGGAGACGCACAAAGAACCTGGGGCAGGCAGCACGACAGCGAGGGAGGAAAGAAGAATAGGGGCAGGAAGCTGGACCGAGCGCGATGGAGAAAGACAAGATAAGCGACAAGAACAGGGCAGAAAGGGAAGAATGAAGCCACGGGGACAGGGAGCCGAGACGGCCAACGACGGAGGGAAGGGGCCGGGGAGGGAACACCACAAAACAAACCACGGGGCTACGTGGTACAGAGCACGAGAAGGCAGAGAATTAACAATTAGGGACAGGGAGCCAGAAAAACAACAACAAAACAACACCCAAAACAAAGGGAGATGGGGAGCAAAAGGAATCGCAATGCGTACAGAAAGAAGAGAGAAACAATTCTAAAAGAGGGTCACGGGGAAGCCAGAGACAGCAAGATGGAGAAAGGACAAAAGCTACAGGCTACAGGGCAGAGAGGGAAGAATTAATGGATAGACACAGAGAGCTGGGCAGAAAGAGGTGGAGAAAGGCTGACGATCACACGGCCAACAGGGAAGAGAGAAGAGAGGGAGGAATTTTAAAAACAGGGGCAAGAAGCCAGAGAGAGGGAGAGAGAGGCAACACTAAAATGGGGACAAGCCACAGGGCGGCGAGGAGGGAACCGATGAATAAGAACAGCAGACCAAAGAGAACACAACGTAGAATGGAAAAAAGGAACAGCGGCCCAACAGGGAAGGAGGAATTAAAGATCAGGCACTGGGAGGCAGACAGAGACAAACGAAGAAACAAGTGGAAAAAAAAAACAAAACCAAAAACACAACAACAGCAATGGGCTACAAAGACAGAGAGAGAGGGAAGAAAGAAAACATAGCAGCAAGGAGCTGGACAGAGAGAGATGAGGACAAACAAATAGCACGGGTCTACGTGACAGAGAACGTGGAATTAGAACACAGAGAGAGGGAGCCGGACAGAGAGAGAGGCCGAGAGAAAAATCTAGACGGGCTACAGCGGGCAGAGGCAGGAATTAAAACCTAGGGACAGGGAGCTGGACAGAGAGAGACGGAGGTCACAGGGAACAGCGGCGGGTGCAGGAAGAACAGGAATTCATGAACAGGGAAAGGGAGCTGGACAGAGAAGAACTCAGAAAGGCAAGAACAGTAGCAGGGTACAGAGCAGACGAATTAAAAAGCGCGGCGGGAGCGTTGAGGCAGACAGAGAGATTAAGAAAAAAGCCACGGGCTACGTGGCAAAGCAGGAGGAATTCAGAAACGGGGATGGCAACCAAGGGAGAGTGAGCTGGTGAAGGACAACGGGCATTCCAAGTGAGGGACGGGGAGCTGGGAAAAGCGAGGCAGAGAAAAACAGAATCACAGAGAGAATCACACAAAGCCAAAAAAGAAGAAACTGAACAACAGGAACAGGTGTAACCAAAGCGATGAAATCAGCCAACCAGAGACGGTGTTCCATTACGGGAACATGGAGCGTACGAATCAGCACACCTGTCGATCTGCATTTTAGTCCCTAGGCGATCGTTAACGTCAGCAGAACAACAGACAACGTGCTTCTGTCAGAAAAGGACGACAAAACGCGGTTTCGTGGAGCGGACTGAGAGAACTAGCCAAGACTGCCAAGATTAACAGCCAAGAAGGTAAAAGGCAATTCTGGCAGGGGGAGATCGCGACCACCGACTCACGGACCACCACCGAGCCTGCGCAGCGATTTACATACGGAACGAGCAAGTTTGTACCGATCAGCAGACAGGACAATAATGAATACGTATGAATACGTAAAATTTTGATCTACAAATTGAACGGGAAAGGTGCGTGAGGTACGCACGCCAGGAGGAGCGATCCCCCGTGCATCCGGCGCCGTGAATAAAGAATGCCTGCTCTTTAATACTAAATTGGTCTTGAGGAGTTGTTTCCGATTTTACCGCGTTTTTCGGTAACACAGGGAGTCAGACCGAGAGAGCCAGAGAAAGACAAAAATACCGACAGGCTACAGGACAGAGCAGGAGGAGTAAAAAAATAAAAACGGAGCCAGAGCCAGGCAGAGAGAGGCGGAGAAAGAACAAGTAGCCACAGGCTACAGGACAGAGAGAGGGAGGACTGAAAAGACGGGGAGGCAGGGAGCCACTCAGAGCGAGACGGAGAAAGAAGGTGCGGGGGGGGCGCAAAAAAAAAATAATTTTGCAGCAGGTAAGGAAAGAGAGGGGGCCGGGGGAGAGACAGGGAGGGCCCAGGACGTACAAGAGAGGCAACGGGGCCCCACTGGCCCAGGACTCACCGCGACTCTCGCTCTCAGCGCTGCTGGCACAATTTAGCCGTTCACATGCTTCTTTCCCCTCCTCTCCTCCCTGCCTCTTCTGCAGCTCCAGACTCTAGGCCGACCTCCACCTGAAGAGAACACGGGGGTGTCTTACAGCTCTTACGAGATGAGGCTTCCTAGGCACGTAGCCTAGCTCGCTCGTGCACTACACGCCCGTACCGAACTGCGGGTTCCAACTGTGGGAAGAAGGGGGAGTCCTTGGGGGCTACGGCATTTCTCTTCCTAACTAACCGTTACACATGACGGAGCCCTGCTTTCCCAGAAACAGCTCAACACCTGCCCGCCGAAAAGGAGGAGCGAATTAATTCCTTGCTTTGCTTCCACGCACAGCTTTTGCTTTACCTATTAAACCGTCTTGATCTCAACCCATGATTTTTCTCACTTTTACCCTTCCAGCTCTCTCCCCCAGCCCACTGAGGGTGGAGCGAGCAAGCAGCTCCCTGGTGCAGAGTTGCCAGCTGAGGCTAAGCCACGGCACGCGCTTGTCCCGGTTTGGCAGGGAACGGACCGTCCGTCGCCTGGCTCCTGGAGCGACGGGCTGCTGGGCAGAGGGGGAGGCCACCAAAGGTGACGAGCAGGGCACAGGACAGTAGGAGGAGAGAAGAGCAGCATCCGGCTGGACGGGGGCGGGGGGGGCGTGTGTGCGTGTAGTGAGAAGGCACGAGGCAGGGAACAGGACGGCCAGAGGAGGACAGGGAGCCTGACGGAGGTGGAGATAAAAGCAGCAGAGAGAGGGGAAGAGCAGGACACAGACCAACAAAGAAGGATGAGGAGCAGGCTGGAGACGCACAAAGAACCTGGGGCAGGCAGCACGACAGCGAGGGAGGAAAGAAGAACAGGGGCAGGAAGCTGGACCGAGCGAGATGGAGACAGACAAGATAAGCGACAAGAACAGGGCAGAAAGGGAAGAATGAAGCCACGGGGACAGGGAGCCGAGACGGCCAACGACGGAGGGAAGGGGCCGGGGAGGGAACACCACAAAACAAACCATGGGGCTACGTGGTACAGAGCATGAGAAGGCAGAGAATTAACAATTAGGGACAGGGAGCCAGAAAAACAACAAAAAAAACACCAAAACAAAGGGAGATGGAGAGCAAAAGGAATCGCAATGCGTACAGAGAGAAGAGAGAAACAATTCTAAAAGAGGGTCACGGGGAAGCCAGAGACAGCAAGATGGAGAAAGGACAGAAGCTACAGGCTACAGGGCAGAGAGGGAAGAATTAATGAATAGACGCAGAGAGCTGGGCAGAAAGAGGTGGAGAAAGGCTGAAGATCACACGGCCAACAGGGAAGAGAGAAGAGAGGGAGGAATTTTAAAAACAGGGGCAAGAAGCCAGAGAGAGGGAGAGAGAGGCAACAATAAATGGGGACAAGCCACAGGGCAGCGAGGAGGGAACCGATGAATAAGAACAGCAGACCAAAGAGAACACAATGTAGAATGGAAAAAAGGAACAGCGGCCTACAGGGAAGGAGGAATTAAAGATCAGGCACTGGGAGGCAGACAGAGACACATGAAGAAACAAGTGGGAAAAAAAAAAAAAAAAACAACAACGGCAACGGGCTACAAAGACAGACAGAGAGGGAAGAAATAAAACATCGCAGCAAGGAGCTGGACAGAGAGAGATGAGGACAAACAAATAGCACGGGTCTACGTGACAGAGAACGTGGAATTAGAACACAGAGAGAGGGAGCCGGACAGAGAGAGAGGCCGAGAGAAAAACCTAGACGGGCTACAGCGGGCAGAGGCAGGGATTAAAACCTAGGGACAGGGAGCTGGACAGAGAGAGACGGAGGTCACAGGGAACAGCGGTGGCTGCAGGAAGAACAGGAATCCACAAATAGGGAAAGGGAGCTCGACAGAGAAGAACTCAGAAAGGCAAGAACAGTAGCAGGGTGCAGAGCAGAGCAGACGAATGAAAAAGCGCGGGGGGAGCGTTGAGGCAGACAGAGAGAGATTAAGAAAAAAGTCACGGGCTACGTGGCAAAGCAGGAGGAATTCAGAAACGGGGATGGCAACCAAGGGAGAGTGAGCTGGTGAAGGACAACGGGCATTCCAAGTGAGGGACGGGGAGCTGGGAAAAGCGAGGCAGAGAAAAACAGAATCACAGAGAGAATCACACAAAGCCAAAAAAGAAGAAACTGAACAACAGGAACAGGTGTAACCAAAGCGATGAAATCAGCCAACCAGAGACGGTGTTCCATTACGGGAACATGGAGCGTACGAATCAGCGCACCTGTTGATCTGCATTTTAGTCCCTAGGCGATCGTTAACGTCAGCAGAACAACAGACAACGTGCTTCTGTCAGAAAAGGATGACAAAACGCGGTTTCGTGGAGCGGACTGAGAAAACTAGCCAAGACTGCCAAGATTAACAGCCAAGAAGGTAAAAGGACAATCAGTAGACAGGACAATAATGAATGTGTATGAATACCTAAAATTTTGATCTACAAATTGAACGGGAAAGGTGCGTGAGGTACGCACGCCAGGAGGAGCGATCCCCCGTGCGTCTGGCGCCGTGAATAAACAACGCCTGCTCTTTAATACTAAATTGGCGTTGAGGAGTTGTTTCCGATTTTACCGCGTTTTTCGGTAACACAGGGAGTCAGACCAAGAGGGCCAGAGAAAGACAAAATACCGACAGGCTACAGGACAGAGCAGGAGGAATAAAAAAATAAAAACGGAGCCAGAGCCAGGCAGAGAGAGGCGGAGAAAGAACAAGTAGCCACAGGCTACAGGACAGAGAGAGGGAGGACTGAAAAGACGGGGAGGCAGGGAGCCACTCAGAGCGAGATGGAGAAAGAAGGTGCGGGGGGGGCCCAAAAGAAAAAAAAAAATTTTTACAGCAGGTAAGGAAAGAGAGGGGGCCAGGGGAGAGACAGGGAGGGCCCAGGACGCACAAGAGAGGCAACGGGGCCCCACTGGCCCAGGACTCACCGCGACTCTCGCTCTCAGCGCTGCTGGCACAATTTAGCCGTTCAGATGCTTCTTTCCCCTCCTCTCCTCCCTGCCTCTTCTGCAGCTCCAGACTCTAGGCCGACCTCCACCTGAAGAGAACACGGGGGTGTCTTACAGCTCTTACGAGATGAGGCTTCCTCGGCATGTAGCCTAGCTCGCTCGTGCACTACACGCCCGTACCCAACTCCGGGTTACCGCGTACGGACCCTGCAGTGCACGTTGGTGGCCTGGCCCGGCCCGCTGCGGGCTATGAAGGGGGATCCTTCCTCCCTCACCTGCAGGGACAGGCTCTCTCTTGCCTGCAGCAGGAAGGCAGCTGGCAGCCAGAGCGCCTTCAGTTTCTTCTGCTTTACCTTTCGTTGGCGTCTCCAGCTTCAGCCGAGGCAGCTCCTGTCCACAGCCGGGAAGGGCTCTGTGTGTCCCTTTTCGCCCCGGCGCCGCGAGGATGGCAAAGCCGGGCAGAGAGAAGCCACGCAAGCCTGAGACGGCCGCAGTCGATGGCGTCCCCGGGGGAAGGACAGACAACCACGTCCTCAGCACGGTCTCTGGGAGAGGGAAAGAAGAAACAGCGACCGTCATTACCGTCGATCGACCCTGACCAAAGCCTCTCCTTGCGCAGGGGCTTCCGGACACAGCGCCCCTTCCCCGCGCTACTGCTACGGGCCCCTGCGCCGAGGGGGAATCCAGTGCGCTTGAGGGCCGGCTCGCTGCCTTCACGACAGGGCCTGGGGGCGGCCAAGGGCTACGCAGCACGCTTCAGGGGAGGTGCCGGGGCTGGGGGCAGGCGCACGGGGCAAGGGGGGGCCAGGGGAGGCTGAGCGGGAGCTCCGGCGAGCCGGGGAGGCGGCCATCATCTGCGCCCTGGGCAGGGGGAAAAGGTCCTCCTCCTTTCCCTCTTCCCTTCTGTCAGCTCCCGGGGAACTCACCGCTTCTCGGGGAGCGGCCGCACCCGCAAGCCCCCAGAAATCAACACGAATCCAACCCCAAAAATACACCGCGCCTACCGTACGCGGCACGGCCGCCCGGCACCCGAGCGCCGGAAGACCGCGCCTCCCGCCACGCCCCGGCGAACCACGTGACAGGGCCGGCAGCCACTGCGCCAGGACTACACCTCCCGGCATGCTCTGCGCCACAACACGGCCGCCCGGCAGCCGCGCGCCGCAAGGACTACACCTCCCGGCATGCTCTGCGCCACAACACGGCCGCCCGGCAGCCGCGCGCCGCAAGGACTACACCTCCCGGCACGCTCTGCGGCACAACACGGCCGCACGGCCACCCGGCAGGCGCACCACCACAGCTCCCGGCACGCCGCCAGCCCGCCCTCCCCGCTCTCGGACCCTGCGGGCCACCGTCCCGGCCGCCGATGCACCCGGAAGCCCCACCGAGCCCCTCAGCACAGCCTCGCTCTCCCCACCGCCCGCTCCGACCCGGCGCTGCCCCGCCGCAGCCCTCCTCGGGGCTTGACCCGGGACGCAGCGCTCCACCACCCAGCCCCCGCTCACCTCCTCCCTCGCTACAGTCGCAGCCCGCTGACGCTCGGCCACAGCTCCGCTCCGCCCTCGGCTCACACTGGCCCCCCGGAGCCGGGCACCACCCCTTTTCCAGGGAGGAGCCGGCACCGTCAGCCCCACCGCCCGCACCTGGGGCTCCTCCATCCAGACCCCGCCATCAGCTGAGGCGCAGCAGCAACGGGGGGCCCCCTCCCCTCACCCCCACAGTGCACCACCTCCTCCCCTGGGCTCCATCACAGCCCCTTGCCCCACGCAAAGGCAGCGCAAACGCAGCCCTGAGGGCAAAGGAGAGGGCAGGTGTTTGTGCAGGCGCGCACGTAACAAGTCCCAGGAGCCATTCGTGGGTCAGGGTCCCCAACGCTCCCCCCCTGCCCCAAGGCCACCTCGGCCGCCGTTGCCGCAGCCGCACGGAGCTGGTGTTGGCTGCGATAGTGCTCATTTTCTCCACAGTAGCTAGGAAGGGATACGTTTTGGATTTATGCTCAAAACACCGTTAATAATGTAGAGATGTTTTGGTTCTTGCTGAGCACTGCTTCCACAGTCAGGGCCTCTTCTGGTTCTCTCAGTGCCCCACCAGCAGGTAGGCTGGGAGAGGACACAGCTGGGAAAGCTTTCCCAGCTAACTGACCAAAGGGATATTCCATACCATTTGACATCATGCTCAGCACACGCAGCTGGGGGAAGAAGGGGGAGTCCTTGGGGGGGGGGGGGGGAGGGAGGGCGGGGGCTACGGCATTTCTCTCCCTAAGTAACCATTACACATGACAGAGCCCTGCTTTCCCAGAGGTGGCTCAACACCTGCCCGCCGAAAAGGAGGAGTGAATTAATTCCTTGCTTTGCTTCCACGCACAGCTTTTGCTTTACCTATTAAACAGCCTTGATCTCAACCCATGATTTTTCTCACTCTTACCCTTCCAGCTCTCTCCCCCAGCCCACTGAGGGTGGAGTGAGCAAGCAGCTCCCTGGTGCAGAATAGCCAGCTGGGGCTAAGCCACGGCACGCGCTTGTCCCGGTTTGGCAGGGAACGGACCATCCGTCGCCTGGCTCCTGGGGCGACGGGCTGCTGGGCAGAGGGGGAGGCCACCAAAGGTGAGGAGCAGGGCACGGGACAGTAGGAAGAGAGAAGAGAAGAGCGGCATCCGGCTGGACGGGGCGGGGGGGGACGTGTGTGCGTGTAGTGAGAAGGCACGAGGCAGGGAACAGGACGGCCAGAGAAGGACAGGGAGCCTGACGGAGGTGGAGATAAAAGCAGCAGAGAGAGGGGAAGAGAGGCAGCAGAAAGAGGGAAGAGCAGGACACAGACCAACAAAGAAGGAAGAGGAGCAGGCTGGAGACGCACAAAGAACCTGGGGCAGGCAGCACGACAGCGAGGGAGGAAAGAAGAATAGGGGCAGGAAGCTGGACCGAGCGCGATGGAGAAAGACAAGATAAGCGACAAGAACAGGGCAGAAAGGGAAGAATGAAGCCACGGGGACAGGGAGCCGAGACAGCCAACGACGGAGGGAAGGGGCCGGGGAGGGAACACCACAAAACAAACCACGGGGCTACGTGGTACAGAGCACGAGAAGGCAGAGAATTAACAATTAGGGACAGGGAGCCAGAAAAACAACAACAAAACAACACCCAAAACAAAGGGAGATGGGGAGCAAAAGGAATCGCAATGCGTACAGAAAGAAGAGAGAAACAATTCTAAAAGAGGGTCACGGGGAAGCCAGAGACAGCAAGATGGAGAAAGGACAGAAGCTACAGGCTACAGGGCAGAGAGGGAAGAATTAATGGATAGACACAGAGAGCTGGGCAGAAAGAGGTGGAGAAAGGCTGACGATCACACGGCCAACAGGGAAGAGAGAAGAGAGGGAGGAATTTTAAAAACAGGGGCAAGAAGCCAGAGAGAGGGAGAGAGAGGCAACACTAAAATGGGGACAAGCCACAGGGCGGCGAGGAGGGAACCGATGAATAAGAACAGGAGACCAAAGAGAACACAACGTAGAATGGAAAAAAGGAACAGCGGCCCAACAGGGAAGGAGGAATTAAAGATCAGGCACTGGGAGGCAGACAGAGACAAACGAAGAAACAAGTGGGAAAAAAAAAAACAAAAACCAAAAACACAACAACAGCAACGGGCTACAAAGACAGAGAGAGAGGGAAGAAAGAAAACATAGCAGCAAGGAGCTGGACAGAGAGAGATGAGGACAAACAAATAGCACGGGTCTACGTGACAGAGAACGTGGAATTAGAACACAGAGAGAGGGAGCCGGACAGAGAGAGAGGCCGAGAGAAACATCTAGACGGGCTACAGCGGGCAGAGGCAGGAATTAAAACCTAGGGACAGGGAGCTGGACAGAGAGAGACGGAGATCACAGGGAACAGCGGCGGGTGCAGGAAGAACAGGAATTCATGAACAGGGAAAGGGAGCTGGACAGAGAAGAACTCAGAAAGGCAAGAACAGTAGCAGGGTACAGAGCAGACGAATTAAAAAGCGCGGCAGGAGCGTTGAGGCAGACAGAGAGATTAAGAAAAAAGCCACGGGCTACGTGGCAAAGCAGGAGGAATTCAGAAACGGGGATGGCAACCAAGGGAGAGTGAGCTGGTGAAGGACAACGGGCATTCCAAGTGAGGGACGGGGAGCTGGGAAAAGCGAGGCAGAGAAAAACAGAATCACAGAGAGAATCAAACAAAGCCAAAAAAGAAGAAACTGAACAACAGGAACAGGTGTAACCAAAGCGATGAAATCAACCAACCAGAGACGGTGTTCCATTACGGGAACGTGGAGCGTACGAATCGGTGTGTCTGTCGGTCTGCATTTTAGTCCCTAGGCGATCGTTAATGTCAACAGAACAACAGACAACGTGCTTCTGTCAGAAAAGGACGACAAAACGCGGTTTCGTGGAGCGGACTGAGAAAACTAGCCAAGAAGGTAAAAAGGTAATTCCGGCAGGGGGAGATCACGACCACCGACTCACAGACCACCACCGACCCAAGTAATACCACCTACTCAGAAGAGAACAACGGAAGAGGACAACCGAGCCTGCGCAGCGATTTACATACGGAACGAGCAAGTTTGTACCGATCAGCAGACAGGGCAATAATGAATATATATGAATACGTAAAATTTTGATCTACAAATTGTACGGGAAAGGTGTGTGAGGTACGCACGCCAGGAGGAGCGATCCCCCGTGCATCTGGCGCCGTGAATAAAGAATGCCTGCTCTTTAATACTAAATTGGCGTTGAGGAGTCGTTTCCGATTTTACCGCGTTTTTCGGTAACACAGGGAGTCAGACCAAGAGGGCCAGAGAAAGACAAAATACCGACAGGCTACAGGACAGAGCAGGAGGAATAAAAAAACGAAGCCAGAGCCAGGCAGAGAGAGGCGGAGATAGAAAAAGGAGCCACAGGCTACAGGACAGAGAGAGGGAGGACTGAAAAAGACGGGGAGGCAGGGAGCCACTCAGAGCGAGATGGAGAAAGAAGGTGCGGGGGGGGCCCAAAAGAAAAAATAAAATTTTGCAGCAGGTAAGGAAAGAGAGGGGGCCGGGGGAGAGACAGGGAGGGCCCAGGACGCACAAGAGAGGCAACGGGGCCCCACTGGCCCAGGACTCACCGCGACTCTCGCTCTCAGCGCTGCTGGCACAATTTAGCCGTTCACATGCTTCTTTCCCCTTCTCTCCTCCCTGCCTCTTCTGCAGCTCCAGACTCTAGGCCGTCCTCCACCTGAAGAGAACACATGGGTGTCTTACAGCTCTTACGAGATGAGGCTTCCTCGGCACGTAGCCTAGCTCGCTCGTGCTGGAGCTGGGAGCAGGCGCACTGGGCAAGGGGGGCCAGGGGAGGCTGAGGGGGAGCTCTGGTGAGCTGGAGAGTCGGCCATCTTCTGCACCCTGGGCAGGGGGAAAAGGTCATCATCCTCCTCCTCCTTTCCTTCTTCCCTTCTATCAGCTCCCGAGTAACTCCTAGGGCTGCCCTCACCCACTCGCCTTTAGCATACCAGAAGCCTGCCTCGGCGGGTCGTTTGAAGCTTCCCATCCCACCAGCCCCAGTAGTGCAGGCACACAAGGAGACACCCCTGCACCCACCAAAGGCGCTCGCTCACCTCGCCGGCAGCCCTAGGCCTCACCCGACACAGGGAATCGTGTCCGACACACCACCACGCTGCAGCAGGAGCGGAGGAGGCCTTTCCTTACCAGGAAGCAGCAACGAGCACGGCGGCATCACCTCGCAGGCACCGCAGCATCGCAGGGCTGTTACCTGCGGAGAGAGCAATGGGGATCACAGGGACGCCACCGCGCGTGCGCGGCTCCCGGGCTCAGTACCCAATTCTGGTCGCTGGGCAGCAGCATTATCTGAATTACTCTTCTCGATTAATACCATCCAGAAACCATAACTTGGCTGCATCCACAGAGCTTCTATTCCTCTGCACCTTTCCCCCTCGCAGCCCCAGCAGCACCATTCATTGCCTCTGCACCAAACAGCAAAGCGTCTCGAGCATTTGTCCTTTCCTCTCGACCGCTTAAAAACGTCTGGTGCTTGCTACTGTCCATGCCACTGCCCCCCGCATGCCCGAGGGAGGAGAAGCAGCACAGCAAACCTGGGGAACAAGGTTGGGTTCCCCACCCCCGCAGAATAAGCCCCAGGAACTGCTGGTAGGCATGTGGCATCAGGGTTGTGATAGGGTTTTGTTTTGGTTTTCTTTTTTTCCCCGCCTTCTTTACATAATGTAATAATTGGGGTTGCTTTTCCAAACTACTGAGTTCTGTGGGGACTTTTTGTGCTTTTACCCTACAAAAAATGGTCATTTTCACTTTCGGTTTTGTGCATGAGAATGGTTGGTGGGTGCTTTTAGGTGGTTGTTCCTTCCCCACCACCACCCTTTTTTTCCTTTCCAGCTGCACAAATCCAGCTGGAGTTGGCTTTCCCAGAAGCCCCAAGTTGTTTTCTTTCCACCAGAATTCTTTCTGTTTTTTCACCCCCCATTGCAGACCCAGAGTAAGGGGTTTGAGGTATTTTTGTGCCCAGGCAGCAGCTCCCAGGCTGCATAAGCAGCCCCACAGGGGGAAGTCCCCGTTTGAGGGAATCGGCCCCAAATTGGGATGGGAAAGTGAAGAGAAGGAGAAAAAACCCTGAATAACCTGAAAAAGAACACCTACTCCAGCCCACCAAGCACCGGTCACCTTGCCTGACTCACCTCCAGGGCCCAGATCACGCTCGGCTCATCGCTTAGCACCCTCGGATCACAAAAAAAAAAAAGAGTAAAACCCATAATGGAGCCCTATAGCCATCAGTCACATCTTCCCTCCAGTACTACACAGACTCACCTTCTTACAGCGCTCCCCTGGGCCCTCCTCCGTTGCCCTGCACAACTCATCCATCTGCACCTGGAAAAACAGCGTTACTGAACAAGTCACCTGGAGGCACAGCAACAGCTTAACCATTCCACAGCTCTTGTGCCCACGTAGGAATACCGTCTAGAGCCCAACTACAGCCTGCCGTTAAAGGAAATGCATTAAATCAAACGTTAAGCCCTCGCACGTGCAAGCCGGAACAGCAAAAACACCACACGCTCGCGCACCCAGGGCGCAGCCCGACGGAGGTCCACGCGCACCTCGCCGGTTTGATGCAGAGCCACCCAGCATCCCTGCGAGCACAGCTGCAGGCGCAACAGCAGTTTCACCTACACCCATCTCGGCGCGCAGCGCTTCTGAAGCTTTAAACTGAAAGCCCTACCTTGACGCTTGGCCACACTAGAAGCGAGCCGTAGCTAGAACTCCACAGAAACACAGCAACACAAATTGCGCACCCACAGCGGCGACAGCTTCGCAGCTATTTAGACCTGGAACAACAGAGAAAAGTAAAACAGCTTCATCACCCGCACAGGAAAAGCGGCAGACGGAGACAAAGGGTCAGCATTCATAGCCCTTACAGAACACAGGCGTTCTCTCTCCTTCCATTCCTAAACCCATCTCTTAGGTCTAAATATCGCAGCCCTGCTGTGGCAATAGCGAGAGCAGGGAACAAGAGCCCTGCCGCCGGCCGTTTGTGCGGCAGGACACAAAAACAGAGGGACATGTTTTGCCACGCACAACCCTGAATCTCCTGAAAATTTATGTTTACTAAAAATAGCCATTGGGAACATATTCCCAAAAACATTCGGCAATGAAACTTTTATGTGTTTGACACCCGCACATTTTTTGGGAACTTGCTATTTGCTTCCTGGTTTTGCTGGTCTTCCCTCAGAAGTTCTACCTGCAGCCAAGTTATTCATTCCTACCCGCCCGACCGGTTCAAGCATTCACCTTCCTGGTATTACCAGCACATTGACACAGGCGAGCAACTTAACTGCTCTTCTAAAACTATCCAAATGACAATTACAGCCCTGAAAGAGGAGTGGAAGAGAAGAAAAGGAGAGATCAGGCAGCAAAAGTGCTCTGCAGGCTGCTGCCGGCCAACACTGCACTCTTTTGTTAAAGCCACCCCGCCCCCCCAAACGCAACCAAAAAAACCCCATGACTGTGGAATGCGTTTTTTTTCTTTTCAGCAGTCCTTTTGGAGCTCATCCCTGTCTCAGCATCTTGTCTTGTCAGAGCATGAAGTGCAGATGATCTGTATCCCGATGACATTTGCATGGGATGAATACATTTTCAGAAATAGACCAGATCCGTGAGACTCCTGTCACCTTTGTGGTTTTAACAATCGTAACTCAATTTTATTGACTGACACACTTATGAGAAAACTAATTAACTTTGAAACTTAGCCTCTCCTCGGGGAAAAAACATGTTAGACACCAAGTGAAACCGATTCAGAGCTCCGAACCACGATGGAGCCGACAGAGCTGTTGTGACTTAGTTTGTATGATTAATTAATTGGTTAATAACTTTTCTAAGCAGCGCAGAAAGAAGAGCTGGACCCAAAGAGGGTGCGCTGCGCTGGATCCAAAAAGCACCCTTCCTCCAGAGACCCGCCTCAGGTGGCGAGTTCGCTCTGGTGCATGCCGGCCTCCCGAACTTCGGGGTCCGATGTGACCGGACCCCCACCTCCGGGGAGGGTCCTCGTACCCTGCCCAACCCCTGCTTTCCCCTGCAGCCCCCAATGCCCCCACCCCCCAGCCTGCACAAGCAGCCAAACCGGCTGCTGCTTTTGGCCCCCAAACCAGCTCACTTTGGGACCGGTTCTGAGCCAAAAAGCCCAGCTGCTGAGCCTGTTCTCAAGTCCCAAAAATGCAGCACTTGACCTCTGCTCCTCAGCCCAAAACCACACGACTTAGTCCCCTCGCTCAGGCCCTCAAAACGCACGACTCGATCTGTTTCAGGGCCCCGGCATCAGCCACAGGAGCCTGCTCTCAAGGCCCAGGAACAGAAGAGCTGTGCTCTCCCCGTTCAGGGACCAAACCAGCTGAGCCTGGCTGCGTCCCGGCCCCCTCCGCAGTCCCCACGGGCAACGCTCAGGGGCGCGGAGAGCGCAGCCACCCCACAGCCCTGCACCCCCACGGCCCACGCGGGCACTGTCGGGGAGGCCTTGGGAACTGAACTGCGCGGGCCCGGCCCCGCACCCCGGCGGGGCAGCCCAGCGCCGGCCCGGCAGCGCTTTCTTCCTGCTCTCGCAGGCCGCGTTTCCCCGGCAGCGCCGGGCCCGCACCCCAACCCCACAGGGGGCCGGGCCCAGCCCGCCTCCAGCAAACCGCGGCGGCAGCAGCCAGGGTCCTTGCCTGCCTCGCGGGCAAGGGGGGACCCGCCCGGCACCACAGGAGCCCCCGCCGGGGTCGCCGCCGCCGCCCGACCCCGACGAGGAGCAGCCGAGAGCCGGGTGGGGCTGCCCCTACTTCCCCACGGCCGGGCACGGGCTCGGCCCCAAAACACAACCACCGACCCACGAAAGCGCTCGGCCCGGGGCCACTGCTGCCCGCAACCCCCCCCCGGGGACTCCGCGGACCGGGAGACCCCACAGCCGAAACCCGCCGACCCACAGCGCGCCCGGCCACGCGGCTCCTCACCTGCCCCCCGGCGCGGCTCCGGCTGCCCCACGGCCCGGCACGGAGCCGAACCCGGCCACCGGACCATCCGCCGCCCCCCCAACGCTCCGGGACGGTTCTCGTCCCTTTTCGCTCTGACGCCTCGAGCCGAGCCGGCCCCGCTCCTCCGAGCTACCGGCGGTGCCCGCTCGGCTGCTCGGGGCCAGGCCCTGTTCTCGCCCAGCCGCGAGAAGCCGCTCCGGGGTCTCCTCGGTGCGTCCAGCCCCGTGCCGTGCCGGAGCGGGGAGAGCCGGGTACGAGCGCGGAGCCCTGGGGCAGGGGTTGCCCCAGTGCCGCCGACTGTGTGGGGGTGTGTCGTCCCCCCCCGCCCCACGCGGGGGGCGCACACACGGTACACCCGCGGGGCAGGGGCATCCCCGGGGAGCCGTGCAGCCGGGCTGCGCCGTAGGAGGGAAGGGTGATGTTGGTTTCCCATTTTCCCCGCAGCCTGATCCTCCCCCTCCCCCGTACTGAGTCGCCCCCCCCCCGCCCACCCCTTCCCGCGCGTTACAGCCCGCGAAAAAGCTTTTAACAACCCGATCAACAACACTCCCTTTATCCCTCTTCCAGCAGCAGCAGCGAGAGATTAAGCCAACTGCAGCACAGAGGAAGAAGGCAAGGAGAGCCTTTTCAAGCAAGGGCAGGACAAAAATGCACGGCGTGGACAGGCACAGGAGAGGCTGCATTATCTGGAAAGCACAACACCTCCCCAACGGCAGAAAATAAGGAACGAATCGTTTCCAAGGAGCTGCAGCAGACGAATCACCTTTTTCTTTATTGCTCTCCTGCCCTTTGTTATCCAAAGCGATAGGCTTCACCACCGGGCAGAAAATATCTGCCTAGATTTACACGGACAACCAGAAACAATCAAGCCACCCAGGAAAAAGTTCACAGCAGAGGTATAACACATCAGCAGCTAAAACATTTGTTACGCAGGCACAACTAGGCACTAAACAAAGGCTTTCCAACACTGGAGGTCTAGAACAGGTAGACATTAGCACAGAAGCACAAGGGGCTCTGTCACCCTGCACAAATCTCCCCGTGCCTACACACGCACACGTTCAGAAGTTATTTATCAGAAAACGCCCAACTGAGCCATTTGCCACAGTCACCAGACTCACGACGTGATAACACGACATGACACACGAGGTGGGCTCAGAGTTTTAAGGCAAAAATACCTCCCCCGCCCCCCACCCGAGATCTTTCAGGCTCCAGACCTGCCATCTCCCCGCACCAAACCTACCCGGCCAAAGGGTTTCAGGTGGCCCAAAACACAGTACACAGAAAATAGACGGGGAAAGCCCTACATTGTGCAAAAGCGAACGATACCCGACCAGGGCTTCTCTGCGGGGCCCGGGCCCGGCACGGAGCCGCCCCCCCCCACCGCGGGGTCGGGCCCGGGCCCGGGCCCGGCACGGAGCCGCCCCACCCCCACCCGGGCCCGGCAGGGAGCCGCCCCACCCCCACCCGGGCCCGGCAGGGAGCCGCCCCACCCCCACCCGGGCCCGGCCCGGAGCCGCCCCACCCCCACCCGGGCCCGGCAGGGAGCCGCCCCACCCCCACCCCGGCCCGGGCCCGGCCCGGAGCCGCCCCCCCCCCCACCCCGGCCCGGAGCCGCCCCCCACCCCCACCCCGGCCCGGAGCGGCCCGGGCCCGGGCCCGGCCCGGAGCCGCCCCCCCACCCCACCCCGGCCCGGAGCGGCCCGGGCCCGGGCCCGGCCCGGAGCCGCCCCCCCCCCCACCCCGGCCCGGAGCGGCCCGGGCCCGGGCCCGGCCCGGAGCCGCCCCCCCCCCCCACCCCGGCGCGGCCCGGGCCCGGCCCGGAGCCGCCCCCCCCCTCCCACCCCGGCGCGGCCCGGGCCCGGCCCGGAGCCGCCCCCCCCCTCCCACCCCGGCCCGGAGCGGCCCGGGCCCGGGCCCGGCCCGGAGCCGCCCCCCCCCCCCCACCCCGGCCCGGAGCCGCCCCCCCCCCCCCCCACCCCGGCCCGGAGCGGCCCGGGCCCGGGCCCGGCCCGGAGCCGCCCCCCCCCCCCACCCCGGCCCGGAGCGGCCCGGGCCCGGCACGGAGCCTCCACCGCTGCCCGAACTCACTCACCAGCGCTCTCCGGCCCCTGGCCACGGCCGCGCTGCTCTCCCAGGCGGCTGCCGCAGGCGAGGGTCGGGCGCTGCCAGGCCTCCAGGAGTCCTGAGGAGCTGGCGGCCACCGCAGGGGATGGCTGCCTGCGGTCGGACTGCCGCGGTGCTCCCCGCCCAGCTCCGAGCAGTCTCCGCCGGCCACGGGCTTCCCACGCCGGGCCGCAGAGGGGCCCCGGCACCGCAAAGAGACACCTCGCGGCGCAGCCGCCCCACGCACCGCTCCCACCTCCGCTCCGCCGCGCTGCGCCACCGGAAGCCGGAGCCCCGCGGGGCGGCCCTTAGAGGGCGGCCGGAAGGACCGGCCCCCACCGGCCCCTCCCCCGCGCCAGACCGCCCCCGCGCCCAGCCGTTGAGCGCCAGCGCCCCCTGCTGGCCGGGCCGCGCTCAGCTCGCGAGGGCGCCGTGGGCCGGGCGGGGGGGGACGCGCCGGCTCGGGGCCAGCTCCTTTCGGGGCGAGCGAGCGAGCGGGAAACCCCTGCGGGCCCCGGTCACGGCCGGGCAGAGCCGCGCGCCCTCCCAGAGCTGCTCAACGGGGCTGCCCCTCGTGACACATACCGAGCCGTCCGCGACGGGAGCGGGCAGAGGAGGAAGGGGCCGGCGGCCGCGGGGCCCTGGCCGCAGGCACGGCGAGGGGTGGGGGGCTGGGGCCCGTGGGGCCGCCCTGCTGGGTCACTGCCCTGCGCCGCACCGCGCTGGGGTCTGGGGCCCGACCGGCGCCGGGGGACCGGGGGCAGCCACGAGCAGAGGGCCTGAGCTTAGCCACGGCCAGCAGAACACCCCGAAGCGTGAGACGCTGCAAGGCCAAGGTGGTCCTTGGCAATGGGGGCGCCTGGGCTCGGCCTCCGCCTTACCCGTCCTGGGTCTGCGTGGCGTTCCAGGGGAATGGTGTTTTCCTTGTGCGGAAGGTGGGCTGGCCGGTCGGCCGTGCCCCGGCCGTTACCGATCCTGCCAAAGGCGCTCGCACGCTCTGGCCCATTACTGCTGCGGTGCCGCGCTGTAGCAGAAAGAAGAGGTGTTGTGTTATCTCACAAAAAGCCTCCTATGGTCAGTTGAAGAAATAACCTCTTTCCGTGGCACTGACTCTTTTCGTACAGTCCATAGCCGGCTTTCGGCTTTTGTCTTTACAGCATTCAGTTTGCTTTCTGCCTAGCTTTCTACCTGCTGTGAAACATTTGGATGGTTTTTTCTTTTTGGTTTTTTTTTCCCCTACTTGCTCCACAACTCCCACACCAACCACCCAGCGCGGCTCGCCTTTCAGCCCCCAGACCGAGGAGCCTTGCCCTGGGACGGCCCTTACATGTCAGCAGAGTTGTTCCAGCTCTCACCCTGTCCCTACCCAGCTGAGGACGTCTGTGTCCGTGGGAGGCACCCAGAAACTCCCCCTGCTGCGTGGCAGTCCCCTGCCCCGTCAGAGAAAACTGCGGCAATATCGGCTAAGTTTAAAAGCGTCGGCAGGAGGTGCAGAATACGTAAATAAAGCGGCGGTTGGCTGCCGGGTATGGGTGCAATATAAATACATTTTGTTTATAGGCCTTCGTGCCTATTCAGCGTTGAACGGCACCGCAGCCCACCCAGCCCGGGGCTCGGAGAAGGGTCTCTCCAAGGGCACAACCTAAGGCAGCGCAGGAAGCCCAGCTGCCACGCTCCCAGTCGCTACGGGACGCTCGCTTACAGTTACACTAACGAGGGTACGGATGAGGCTGGAACTAGCAGAAATGCTGACTCTTCTGGCCTTTTATTCGTGGAAGGTACAGCGCGCGAGCCTCGGCGGCTCACAGGAGAAGCGTGCAGTGCTGCCTGACTCTCATTCTCAGCTCACGTACTACTGCCAAAGCTCCTGCCCTGTGCTGTGCCAGATGCCGGCTGGCGTGAGCGCCTGGGCTCCTGAGGGACCCCCTTGTCCTGAGAGCCAGAAGTACTCACTTCCCTTTGCATGAGGCCTGTAGGAGATATACCCTGCAATTTTAAAAATCTGTATCAAACGTGGCAGACTCAAAAGAGGGCATTTTTAAAAAGGCAGGTTTGTTTTCTTTTTTAACTTTACGATCTACAGCCTAGCAAAGAGCTCCCTTTCAGTGTCAGTCGCTTGGCTTTCTCCCCTACTGACGAGGTCCCAGCCTCCCGGTGAGATCTCGCTGGAGATATTCTCAGTTTCCCTCGAGTACGTGGCTGCCCTGGCCCGAGGCCAGCGAAGAAGCTGACTTTGCCCGTGCCTGAATCAGCAACACGTCCAGCAGGCGACTTGCAGAGCCCAGGGAACCCTCGTAAAGAGGTTTGGGGGTGGGGCGCGCCACATCTGCGGCATCGGCCGTGGGAAAGGACCGGCGCAGTAAAACAGGTGGGTGAAACCGCGGCGCGCGCCAATACGTGCTGCTGCCTGGGGCATCGCTTTGCTGCGGGTCAAGTCAGATGCTCTCTGTAAGAGCGAGTCAGGGTAAAGGCAGCAGCAGATTTCTTTTCTGCTCATTTTAACAAAGGCTGGACGGAGCCCATAGAGGAAGGCACTACGCGTCTTGCTGGGTTTGTTTCCCTGCCTTCTCGTAAGCTGTCGCGGAAACTTGCACGAGGAAAGCCTGTGCAAGCTGATGATGACAGCCACACACGGTTGAAGAGGGAGCAGATGGTGAGAGCAGAGGTACGCGCTCAGGCTGTGCGCTGGAAGCTAATGCTAATGCTGCAAAATAAAGAGTGGATTTTCTTTTTTGGGTTTAGGTGAGCGCTAAACATTACACGTGCGTGTGTGCGTGTGTCTCTCGCAGGTTTTTGTCATACACCCCACCCTCCCACCCCAAAAAAACAACCCACACATGCCACGCGTTAAACAGTGGTTTTCCATTGTACTTAGACGTGCTTACATAGGTGTGTTGGTTTGTTACTTTTTTTAATGCAGAAACAGCAATACGATAGATTTAATACAGCTAGCAGTTAGACGGGTGTAGCTTTAGAGCGTCGGCTGTTTACAAAGCAACTGCACACCTTCTTTAACTCACAGTTTAAACAAATGAACTTGCAGTGCATCACACGTGCTTTGTACAGTCACGTTCCACACGGCAGGCCAGATG
This sequence comes from Phalacrocorax aristotelis, assembly GCF_949628215.1. Classification (NCBI taxonomy): domain Eukaryota; kingdom Metazoa; phylum Chordata; class Aves; order Suliformes; family Phalacrocoracidae; genus Phalacrocorax; species Phalacrocorax aristotelis. The sequence goes on along the minus strand of NW_027441225.1, from coordinate 267,164 downwards.
CTTCACCCTGCCTTGTCCTTGTTCCCCCGACTCCGACGGGACCGCCGAGGCCATCCTGGGGACAGCGCCGCTTTCTAGCAGCTGGGTTGCTTGCCTGGACGCCCCACAGACAAACAGTCATTTCCCCACTGAACCTCTTCTCAAATATTTTCCTACCCCTGCAGGCCCCACGTCCTTTGGTTCATATTTCCTTTTTTCCGGGCTTTATGCACAGGACCGATGATTTCCAGAAATAGAAACAGAGGCTGATTCAGTCCAGGCTAAACATTCTCTGACCTAAACCAAACTGCCTTCGAAGAGATAGCTGTACTGTGGGCACCACCTCGGGAACAGAAGTTGCCCTGTCATAAAAAAAAAAAAAAAAAAAGAAGGAAAACAAGGCATTTCAGGCTGAGGAGGCTGAACGGTGTGCTGGGGGCGGTGGGGAGTTGGAAAGAAACAGTTCAGACGATCAGAGCGAGCTTAGCGTTGCAAAGCGTGCCATTATTTTTAATTTGGCAGTCAGAAGAAAATAGATTCTGACACTGATTTCCTGTGTGCTGCGGGAGTTCTCGCCTCAGCATTCCTGTGCACCATTTTACTTTTGTGTCCCGTCTGCTTTGCTTTTGCGCTGTAGCTCTCCGGTTCTAGCTACGCTTCCCACCACCCCCGTTACTCTTTGACAAGCCCAGCTCTCACTGTGCTTCCCTTCCCGTATGCGCGTGCAGGGAAAAGCCCGCGCGTCTGCCACTACAGGACACGCTCTGGGAGGCAGGAGAGATGACGACGCTCCCTGACAGAGGACACAGCTGAGGGGCGGTCCGCCGGGGCTGGGGAGATGGCAGCACCTTCCCTCAGCTGCCCCATCCGAGCACGGGTGCAGGTGAGCGCTGAGGAGAGACAAGCAGGCAGGAGCCGCAGAGCGAGAGAGAAAATAAAATTCACGGGTGGGTGCTACTTACGTCTCATTTGTAGCGCAAGGGATGAATTCTCAGCACATTCTTGGAGCTGCCCCTTTGGGACTCACGGAGAAGAGGGAGGTTGGCCACGCGGTGCAGCCCAGCTCTGCTTCCCCTAAATGGTTTTACTGTTCAGGTGTTGCCCTAATCTGGCCGGTACCCCTGCAAAGAGTTTGGGATTTCTGCTGCCTCTCCGGGCCAGCCGCAGACCCTGACTTCATCGCAGCGAATGACCCTGCACTCCTCAGAGCGGTTGCCGAGTCACATCCCGCTGCCTTCCCTGCAGAACTGGAGACCCTTTTTCAGCCCTTGCCCCCTCTTCTCTCAGCTCGTTGCCCATCCCTTTTTCAGGGCCGGCACCGATCCCGCCTCCAGCTCGCCCTGTCTCCACCTGCGAGCGCCCAACAGGAGCTAAATGTCTCCTCAAGGACGCACGGAAGAGACGCGCAGGCAACCCAGCACAGACCCCCTGCAAACATCTTCTTTCCATTTTCTTTCCTCTCCTGACACAAAGAGATGACTTAGGAAAAGCGTACTGCTCGCATTTCACCTGCACTGCTTCTACTTTCACTTTCGCTCTCCTTGGCAGTAATTAATAGCGGTGGTTGGGGAGGGCTGGGGCATTCCCCCAAAGCGGCTGCAGTTACATCCGGGCGGTTGTGGCACTCCATTAGCTTTGTCATTTTAAATCTAAATCTTCTGGAATTGTTAGTTCTCGTCAGGAATCACCCGCACCTGCAAATTTTCTTAATGCCTACGCTTGAACCCAGCCACTGTTTAACAGCTCACCTTTATTTCTGTTCATTTAAGAATCTAAAGCTTCGTTTACTGCTTGGGTTGGAAGCAGGAGCTGTCGCTGCCTCTGAACTTTCTAACAGCCCTGTTACAATTTCAGTATTACCCACTCCCAATTTAGCTTTCCAGTTCAATTTTCATTGTAGATTCTAAAACTGTCCTTATTTTGTTTCTGATCAGGAGTCATTAATGCCTGCAGTTGATGTAATAACGGCTGTATTTAGATTGAGCTATTAATGACTCGCAACTCTATTTATGGCATAAAAAAGGACTGCCTTTATTTTTTTTTTAATTACAGATTAGGAATAATGACTGCCTGGTTTGCTCAGTAATAGGTGCGATTAAATTTAGTCACGACTCCTCCCTAAATAAAATGTATTTATTTGCACTCTAACAATTTAACCTTCCCTTTACCGGCCAGGGGCACCGACAAGTGCCCGTGCGTACCTCCGCTCCCCCTGCGCCGGCTCCCCAGGGAACAGCCTCTTACCCTGACCAGAGCCTGCAGCGGCCCGTTGTCGTCCCAGCTCCTTGCCCTCGAGAAAGCGGCCGCCTGAAGCGGCAGCAGATCCGCTGCTGCCCAAAGGGGACGGAAATGGCGCGGGGTAAATGATAATATGAAATGATAAATGAATGAAATGATCTCACAAGGGGGAAGAAAACCAGCAAAGCAAAAAACAAACCCCAAACAGAACACCATACCACTAAACCGTCTCACCGCCCCCTCAGCGCCCGAAACAACATCCCGGGAGAAAAAAAGCAAAGCAGGCCACAAGGGACCTTTCTAGTACAGATGCTGCCAAAGAGTGCCAAGCTCTGGAATCCTTACCTCAGGCAACGCCTCCGCTTCTCTAAACGCCAGAGCACGCCTGCCCGGGGGGCTGAGACAGCCCCAAAGCTGCGACCGCCCGAGGGAACACGGGAGCACCGACGGCAGAGAAGCCCAGGGGCAGCAAGAGCTGCCCGAGCCCCGGCTGGGGCTCTTCGACCCCCGGGCCCCGCCCCCGCCCTTCCCACAGCGCCCCGCAAAAGGGGCGGGCCGAGCCCCCCCGAGGGATGAAGGCTCGCAGGGTGGCAGCAGAGAGCAAAGTGCACCGCACAGCACCAAAGTGGGTGGGTGGGGCCAGGTGGGTCGGACATCAGACGGCCCGCCTGCCCATCGCCGGGGGCAGGGCCCGTTGCTAAGAGCGTGGCGAGGGGTATCAGGACCGCCCTCAACGGGCTATCGCAAGGGGTCAACACCTGTCGCTAGGGGCTGTGCCTACACGGTTCCGGCCCCCACGGTGACGTCACCACGTAGCGTGCGGGGGGTCACTAAGTGGCGTGGAGAAGTGAGCGCGGCAAAATGTCGCTACAGCCCGTGCACGGCTGCTGGCTGCAGTACCGCGGTTTGGTCGCACGGTGGCAGCAGAGAGCTAAAAGGTCGCCACTGCGCATGCGCGGCTGCCCACCTGCGGTACGAGGGTTTGGGCGCTCGGTGGAAGTAGGGGGCAGAAAATAAAGCGCCACCGCGCATACGGAACTGCCTGGCTGCAGTACCGGCATCTGCTTGCACGGTGGGAGCAGCGACCAGAGGAAAACTTCAGCCTGGGGAACGGGCAGCTTCCCGTCTGCAGTACCCGGTTTTGATCGACCGGTGACTGCCGCGATCGGGTAAGGGGCGGGTGGAAATCTCTACCAGGGTAGCGCAGCTCCCGCCTGCAGTCCCGGGGTTCGGTCGCTTGGTGGAAGCAGCGAGCAGAATACAAAGGGTGGCCACTGCGCATGCGCGGCTGCCCACCTGCAGTACCGCGGTTTGGTCGCTCGGTGGCAGCAGAGAGCAAAAAGGCCCACTGCGCATGCGCGGCTACCCATCTGCAGTACCGCGGTCTGATCGCACGGTGGCAGCAGAGAGCAGAAAGAGACGCCACTGCGCATGCGCGCCCGTCCACCTGCAGTACTGCTGTTTGATCGCACGGTGGCAGCAGAGAGCATGAAGAGACGCTACTGCGCATGCGCGGCTACCCACCTGCAGTACCGCGGTCTGGTCGCACGGTGGCAGCAGAGAGCAAAAGGGCGCCACGGCGCATGCGCAGCCGCCCACCTGCAGTACCGCGGTTTGGTCGCACGGTGGCAGCAGAGAGCAAAAAGGCGCCACTGCGCATGCGCGGCCCCCCACATGCAGTACCCGGGTTTGATCGCACGGTGGCAGCAGAGAGCAAAAAGGCGCCACTGCGCATGCGCGGCTGCCCACCTGCAGTACCGCGGTCTGATCGCACGGTGGCAGCAGAGAGCAGAAAGAGGCGCCACTGCGCATGCGCGGCTGCCCACCTGCAGTACCCGGGCTTGATCGCACGGTGGCAGCAGCGACCAGCAGAAAAGGCGCCACAGCGCATGCGCGGCTGCCCACCTGCAGTACCCGGGTTTGATCGCACGGTGGCAGCAGAGAGCAGAAAAGGCGCCACTGCGCATGCGCGGCCGCCCACCTGCAGTACCGCGGTTTGATCGCAAGGTGGCAGCAGCGAGCACAAAAAGGCGCTACTGCGCATGCGCGCCTGCCCACCTGCAGTACCGCGGTCTGATCGCACGGTGGCAGCAGAGAGCAAAAAGGCGCCACTGCGCATGCGCGGCTGCTCACCTGCAGTACCGGGGTTTGATCGCACGGTGGCAGCAGAGAGCAGAAAGAGGCGCCACTGCGCATGCGCGGCTGCCCACCTGCAGTACCGCGGTTTGATCGCACGGTGGCAGCAGAGAGCAAAAAGGCGCCACTGCGCATGCGCGGCTGCTCACCTGCAGTACCGCGGTCTGATCGCACGGTGGCAGCAGAGAGCAAAAAGGCGCCACTGCGCATGCGCGGCTGCTCACCTGCAGTACCGCGGTTTGATCGCACGGTGGCAGCAGAGAGCAAAAAGGCGCCACTGCGCATGCGCGGCTGCTCACCTGCAGTACCACGGTCTGATCGCACGGTGGCAGCAGAGAGCAGAAAGAGGCGCCAGTGCGCATGCGCGGCCGCCCACCTGCAGTACCGCGGTTTGATCGCTCGGTGGCAGCAGCGAGCACAAAAAGGCGCCACTGCGCATGCGCGGCTGCCCACCTGCACTGCGAGCGTTTGGGCGGTCGGTGGAAGCAGGGGCAGAAAGTAAAGCGCCACTGTGCATACGGAACTGCCTGGCTGCAGTACCGGAATCTGCTTGCACGGTGGCAGCAGCGACCAGCGAAAAAACTTCACCCTCGGGAACGGGCGGCTGCCCGTCTGCAGTACCCGGTTTTGAGCGCTCGGTGACTGCCGCGAGCAGGGTAGCGCAGCTGGCCCCCGCTGTTCCGCGGTTCGGTCGCTCGGTGGCAGCAGCGAGCAGTGACACATCGTCGCCACTGCGCATGCGTCTGTTCCGGGTGCCGTACCGCACTTTGGCCGCACGGTGTCAGCAGGGTCCACCATCGCCACTCCGCATGCGCGATTCCCGGCTGCCGTAGCACAGCACGGCGGCAGCGGCACGACGTCCGTGACTCTTCTCTGGGGCAAGACCCGCGCCGGCTCTGGGTCACGTTCGCCGGGATAACGGAACTGTTACTGCGTGCGCAGAGCTCATGTTTCTCTGCACCTTCCCCACTCCCGCAGCCCCAGCAGTGTCAGTCGTTGCCTCCGCACCGCCCACCACCAAAGTGCCTCGAGCATTTTAGTCCTTCCGTCTCGACTGCTTTAAAAATCAGGTGGCCGTAACCGTCCTCCCTCCTGCCCCACTCACCCCCACCCCACGCCCTAGGGAGGAGAAGCAGCACAAACGACCTGGGGAGAAAGGTCCCCTTTCCCACCCCCCACCCCCCCGGAGTGAGCCCCATCAGTTGCTGTAGGCCTGCGGCATCAGGGCTGTGACAGGGAGAGCAGCAAGTCAACAGGTCCTAGAGGGTTAAAGAAGAAAATCAATCAGGGGAACACAGCTGCCCTTCCGAAGGCAGGCTGCCTGGGGTGAGGGGGGCAGCTGTGCGTCAGGGCACGGGGCAGCCAGGCAGACCAGGTGCCAGTGGCTGACCTGCAAAGGACTTGTGCGCTGCTGAGCCTTGGGCTTCGTTGGCTTGGCAGCGCCTCGCCTCGCCTCTGCACTGCCAGCACCCTGCTCTGCTCATCCTGCGTAAGCACAAGGCTTCAGCGAGCACAGAACAGGAGGCCAGGGAGAGGGAGGACGTCACCGGGGGAAAAAAGAGTCATGCGGGGGGGCCATGTCAGGGGAAAGCGTTTGGGAGGGCACAGACACACGCAGAGGGAGGGCGGGGGAGGAGGCGGACACCGCTGGACAGGGGCATGTCTGGGCAGACACGCCACGGGGAACATGCATGGGGATGACTGACACCAGGGGGTCCCCCCAGGATAATCCACAACGGGCAACTCACCTGGGCTAACCTGCAGCAGATGATCCGCTCCAGATAACTGACCCGCTCCGGCGAATCCATTCCAGATAAGCCCCAGCAATGCCCCTCAAACTGCCGGTGTTTCACCCCAAATTTTCCCCAGTTTAGGGTTTTCGGTGGGTTTATTTAGTTTTGGTGATTTCCGGTTGGATGGTTTGGCTTTTTTTGTTGTTGTTCGGGTTACTTTGGTTTTGTTCGTTTGGGGTTTTTTTTTTTTTTTGCTTTTCCATAAGGTAAAAGTTGGGATTGCTTTTCCAAACGGTTCACTTCCGGGTTTTTTTCACCCTTTCCACAACATTGAAATTGGCGATTTTTTGCTTTTGTGCATGAGAATGGTTAGCAGGGTTCCGCCCCCCCACCCCCGCTTTTTTTACCCCCCTCCTTTCCAACTGCACAAACCCAGCAGGAGTGGGCTTTCCCAAGAGCCCCGAATTGTTTTCTTTCCCCCAAACCTGTTTGGGGTTTTTCACCCCCCATTGCAGACCCAGACTCAGGGGCTTTGGAGTGTGTGTCTGCCCTGGCAGCAGCTCCCAGGCTGCCTACGCAGCCCCAGAGGGGAAAGTCCCCATTTGGGGGAATCGGCCCCAAATCGGGATGGGAGAAGGAGAACGGGGAAGGGGCAGCATTTGAAAGCGCTTTTGTGCCTTCAGTTGATTGGGGGGTGGGCTGTGTGTCTAATTTTTAAATCTTCTCTATAAACATCTCTATCAACGTGGTTTCTTTGCATTTTAAAACCTTACATAGCATAGACATTTGCACTATGTGTCTACTTACACATCCTTACGGAGTACATCTATATTTTATATATACTATCTGTTTTACATTTACATACAACATCTGTTTAGACTTAGCTATTATATTTACACTTACACCTATTTAGGCTATTTACACTTACACAGAATATCTCTTTACACATACCTGTTTAGACTTCCATATTAACACGTACATAAAACAGCTATTTAGGCTAGCTATCTGCTTACTTACCCTTTGACACTTCAATCTTTTTCGACTTCTCTATTTAGACATCTACTTACAGTTATACCTCGGCTTATTTCACTCTATATAACCTCTATTTAGATTACACATCTACTTAGACTATGTAACACACACTAAGCGTAGATGCTCGCTCTAGTCAGACTTTCTTCTGCTTTGAATTCCTTCATCTATCCTTTTCACTTTAAACTCCTTTATTTTTTGATCTAGATATATAGACGGTCGAGTTACTTTTGTGTTTTAAAACCCTGCATCTCGATGCAGAATTTTTGTATCCCGAAATCCGTTATATAATATAGGAGAGATAAGTTCTTATCTCAAAATCCCTTTATGCATCTATAAATTAATATTACACATGTCAATATATATAAGAGGTTTTTGTAATAGCCCCCCTGAATTTTCAGGCATTTTGGGGCTGTAACCCCCCTTTTTGGGGGGGAACCCCTACATGACGCCCCCACTCACCTGTTCCTCTGACGCATTATCAGCTCCCCCAGTGACACCGGGGCACCCCACATGACATCATCACACCCCCCCCAGGACTCCCCCAATTTTATTCACCCCCAAGAAGGGCACTAAACAAGGGAACCTGCTCCAACCTGCAGCTCATTACTTTAATAGTGCCATTTACAAAGGTACACGCACACCCCTCCCACACCCCCCAGAAAAGGGGGAGCTCTGCTAAAATCTAGAAGGTGGGGCAGCCCCCCAAACAGCTGCAGCCCCCCCAGCCCCTGTCCGCAGGCTGGCGGCTGCCCCACGGCAGAGCAGGAGCGTGCCAGAGGACGGTGTCACGTCTCTCTCGGGCTCCGCTCGGACATGTTCCCGCACTGGGACGGGCTCCCCGGGGTGACAAACAGCCCCGGTCCCTGGGGGCCCCGACTCTCCCCACCGGGCAGCCCTCGCGGCCGCACCTGCGGGGCACCCGCTGGAGACAGAGCCAGGAGCCTCCAGGCCGAGGGATGGCCCCTTACCTTCACCACGCTTAACGACCGGCAGGCATCTCTTGAGCATCACGAGACACTTAGACGACATCTGAAAAACAGAAATCCCAAACTATATTTCAGCACGTTAATAAAATAGCACAGAAGAAAATGGAGGAGCTCAGTCAGCATAAGGGGTAGGAAGGAAATTGAGCCGCAGCAAGATTCCAGGCAAACGGGTCACGTCAAAACACAACACATCCTTTAAAAGCTAGAGTGATTGGAACGCTTGAAAACGGTATTAAGACTAACCGATACCATTTTGAACAGATCCTTCGCGTAACACTGAACGCTCTGGCTGGTGCTGGAAAACGTCTCATCCCTTCCTTACGGCACCGCTGCGGGGAGATAACCCCGTGAGGCTGCGGGGCAAAGTTGTACCGGAACCGGAACCTCCGCTTACAGACCCACCGCAGCAGCTACAGCCCTCGCCCTGCCGCCGCACGTCTTGCTGCCTGGCTCCACGAAGCCTGAAGTGAAGCGTGTCAAACTTGAAAGAGTAACGTAAAAAATTAAGAATAAATCTCAGTAATTCACTTTGTGCTGAGAAGGCGGGCGCGTGTTTACGCGCATCCAATATGAGCGTCTAGGCTCTAAAAGCTTTCCATTTTCCTTCTGCGTTCATTCAACTCGCACAGCCGTTCACGCCCGCCATAAGATTATCTATCTCCAAAATACACAGCAGCAACGTGACTGGGGGGTTTTGGCGTGTTACGGAGTCGGGAGGGACGTCCGCCCGGCTGCCCCGCCCAAGAGATGCTGCTGAACTGCCAGGGAAACGCGCGTCGAAAGCGAGACTGAAATAAAGTACTTAAGAGCGCTCCCTCAAAATACCGGCAGGAAACACCCCCCCACAACATTCAGTCGCCCCTCATTAAATATTTACAACAAATACCTACCTGCTTAAGTACACCTAACAAATCGTACCCTACATCTGCTTGGCAGTTACAGCTGAAAGAGCGCAAGTCACGTCGTAAATCAGACGATGTTAGCTTTTTTTTAAACTTTCATTTATGACAGAAGAATCGGTGAGTGAAGAGATCCCCGATACAGTTTTACTTTTTTGGGGGGGGGAAAAAAATAATACCACAACAAAAAACCACACAAATCAAATCCCCAGTGTTGCAATACACGGGGCTACCAAGAAGGACCGGCAGACCTGCTAATGCGTTCGGCTGTACCGAAGCATGCAGGCGAACCGCATTTTATGGTATCTCGACTGTTACAACTGAGAACCCAAGCACTACCAATGCCATCAACCTTTGGAGTATGTGCTGTGCTTGGATCTCCGCAAGGACCATGGATTTTTTTGTCTTTAAAAAAAAGCAATACTTTGCAAGTCTTGTGCTGATGAGTTCTGCTGACAAAGACACTGTCTCTAAGATGCACTCTGATGGCAAGTTCATAGAATGCAACCTCACTGAATAAGAAATATCTCAATTCTTCAAAATCTCTTCCTAACAAAAGTCACACTGTGGGGCTTTCAGATGGGTCAGATTATGCATCCTTTCACAACAAGAAACACACCAGCTAACCAGGATATTCTTGCAGTGGCCAGGTGCCTCTTCATCATGTAAAAAAGGAAAAAACCCAGAGCCAGCAATAAGTATCACACAGGTCAACACAGATCTCTTCCAGAGCACCCCCCTCATCAAAACGAACATGCCCATCGGCTCACCTGCTCTGCACAGATTCCAGCATCACACCCCGCTTCCGTCATCGCTTGTGGCACCAAACGTATCAACACACAGTAAACTACCGTTACGCTCGTGAGAAATCACCGCCCCGTGACTTCCTCATTACTACCCAGCTCACTTCTAATGCTCATACGCCGTTCCAAAGACGGCCCACGTGTTACCTACAAAACTGAAGAGCTCGACGACGGACCACAGCATTCTCTGGTCTTAGATGCTGGCCGCTGCCCCACCTTCTCAGACCTCTCATAGGCGTGCGGCAGCAGCACTCCGAGCCTGCCAGCGGCACCTGCAAAAAGCCAAGCGAAAAGGCACCTCCTGAGATGCTGCCCGATGCCACAGCCTGCCCGCACCGATCCCCGTCTCGCACCCCTTTCCCTCGACAGCCTCCCACCCGGCCTACGTCACTTGCAGCTGAACACGGCACCTCGCCCGCCGTCCGTAACACCCAAACGACACGCGTTGCTTATAACTTCACCAGCAACACAACACCTCAGAAAAGAGCTGCTACTTCAGCCCACCAATCACCACTCGCCTTGCTCGACTTGCCTCCTTTGCTCATTGCTACGCTACTTCAAAACCAAAACAAAAGACAAACGCAAGGAGCAATGGAGTCATAGAGGCATCGGTCACATCTTCCCTCTATATACACCACGCACCGACTCACCCGCTTACATCGGTCCCCTCAGTTCCCCTCCGTCGCCCTGCACGACTCGTCCCTCGGCATCTCCAAAACCAATACGAAACAAGTCGCCTGGTTGCACAGCAGTACCTTAACTGTTCCTGAACACCGACTATAACCTGCCATTAAAAACAAACATATGACATCAAACATGAAGCCCTACGCACGTACAAGCTTGAACACCCTGCAGAGGTAATCTGCTCAGCTGAACTCTAGCTGCCTCTCCCAGATAGCCACGGTCACGGCCTCCGAGCCCACAAAACGTCACGGTGATTACGGTCCTTGCCTGCTGAGGAGGGCCACTCCATCCGAGATGACGGTACCACCTTTCCCCCAACAGCCTTAGCACAGCAACAGATGAACCCTAAGCTCTCATCGCTGTGCCACCTACCCGACTCTACACGGCCAGCAAGGCGGCTCCGAGCCAAACTCACAAAACGCACACACCAATGCTATGAGAAACACTACAAACTGCGCGCCTCCAAGACGAGAGAACGCTCTCGGCAAACACAGAGACAACTGGACGGAAGAGCTCGTCCAGCAACAAGACCTGCAGAACCCTGACAGTGGTGCAAGGAGGCCCTAACGAGATCCAAAATGATTAGAAGAGCGTCAGGGCCCGTGACAAGAAGTTCCTCTCAAAACTGAGAGGGAGGAGGCACAAGAAGCCCAGCTACAAGACCTAAGAACGTAAGGATGCAGGGAAGAAATCACGCTCCCTGAAAACAGACAGCGACAGAGCAGAGCTGTTCACGCATCTGGGAACGACGCCGCAGACGACAACTGCCCAGAAACTCCTCAAACATCAGAGCGATCCACGCTTTAAACTGTAACGCAAAAAGAAGCACCCGATGGGCGCCGGCCCCACAATTAGGACCTTGCCAGCCCCTAGGGATAGCGCTGTGCTCCTGAGAGCAAAGAGAACAAAGTCACCAGCCCCATGCGCCCCCTCACTGCGACCCAGCTCGCCTGAAATGCTCCTCAAATAGCCTTCGGTCGCATCTTCCCTTTAATCCCGCACACGGACCCGCTGCCTTAGTGTGCTCTACTCAGCTCTGCTCCATCACCCTGCACAGCTCCATCTTCATCCTCTGCAAGAACAGCATGATAGAACAAGTCACCTGGACGCACAGCAACAGCTTAACCATTCCACAGGTCTTGCTTCCACGTAGGAATACCATCTAGAGCCCAACTACTGCATGCCATTAAAGGAAATACCTTCAATCAAATGTTAAGCCCCACGCACGTACAAGCTTGAACAGCTGAGAGGTGCCCTCTGCTCAGCTAGCACTCTAGCTGCCTCTCCCAGGCAGCTACGGTCATCCCCTCGGCACCCACAAAACACCCCGGAAATTACCATCCTCGCCCGCTGCCAACGGCCACTCGCTCCGACGAGGGTTGTACGGGCGTTGCCAAAACAGTCTACGCATATTAACATTAACCATATACTCTTATTGCTATTCTTTCCTCCGCTCTACCATTGCTACACCCCCAGGCGGAGCAGCTCTGACACAGGCATCGACATGCACGGACCGACACCGCTCACAAATACTACAAGCGACGCGATCGAGGCACCTAAGAAAACTCTCACCGAGACGACGGACTTCCGGCCCAGAGATGCCACCGGGCGAGAAGATCTATACGGCAGCGAGGAAGAAGCTATAGCATCCGCAGAGAAGTCACCTACCATCATCACCTGCAATAAAACCATATACCCACAACTAGGACGACGTACGAGCGACAAGCCACTCTTAAAGACCTCAGAACGTTCAGGTGCAGGGAACAGGTCCCAGAAAAGGGCTCTGCGTATTCAGACTGCTCCTCAGCAGCAGTATCGAGGCCGCCTTAATCACCGCTGCAAAAAGATGACCTTCTATAAAGGTCTAATATTTCAGACACAAGACAAATCTATGCAGTAGACTTAAAATGCGAGAAAGGAAGCTCTCGGTTACCATTATGCCGATGAGCCAGGGCTTGCAAAACCCTCAATATTGCTACCTAGGTGCCTGCTCAGCACGGAGAACAACAGACACATCGAGACCCGAGTACAGTAAGGAACAAAGACAGACTACAAAATCCACACAACAGCACAAGCACAGGCAGGAACTCCCCCTGCCTGGCAGATGCTTCTGTTTTGCAGAAAGGACACCACAACCTCTCTCGGCCCAAACGTGTCCGGTCTCTGAACGGTACCCTCCGCTGATTTTACAACCCCTGCCTGCCCCACCTGCGCTTCCCCCAACCGACCGGCCACCCGCACAAAGACCGCATCGGCCCCTCAGCTTCCCTTCCAAATCTGGGGGCTCAAAAGCCATCCTTTAAAAAGGCCACACAGGCTACGTAGGATGGGGCTGCGGTCACACGGATACTCTTCATCTCCAAACGTGCGGTGCCATCACTCAGCATCGCACCACTCAACGCCGGCCACTTCCGCAACAACAGCCTCCTCGGAAGCGCCGTGAACTTCCGCTCCCCCACGCTCTAATGAGGCTGGATGTCGTGGCCGCCGCCACCTACGGTGCCTAGAGAACCAGAGAGACAAGGCGACCCCTGCGCCTGGAAGCGGCCGCCCGCTCACAAACAATTCCACACCTCAAAAATAACAGCTGCTACGGCTCCCTGTTCATCGCTCACCTTGCCCAACGAGCTCGGGGCAGACATCCCGCTTTGCATATAGTTTTGTGAGTCCCTTCATTAACTAGTCACATAGGTGCTCACACTGCACGACCCCTCCGTTGTCACGTGCTGACCTACCTTCTCACGATGCTCTGTTCGCCCCCTCCCTTCCGTGTCCGGCTCCCTACCGCGCATCTGCACCAACAGCCACATTCCAGACTCATCCTTTCCCCTACCGTGCCAACACGGCTCCGCTCACCTCCCAATCCGTGCCTCCCGGGTCAGTGGCCACGTCAGGTGCCTGCTCGCATTCTCGGTCCGTCCCCGATGGCTGGGGAACCGTCACCTTCAATGCCGGGCCCACTTCTGGGGAAATACGGAGAGGCACACAGATGTTGGACACTGCTTTCCAAAATCAAGAGCTCACCACGCAAAACAAACTAACAAATCCTTTTGACCGACTTGTTCGGCAACACAGAGACCCCAAAGACAGAAATCCCAGACGAGTGACCTCACAGCCCGCCCCGTCACAGCACACGACGCCATCTGCTCGCCTTTGCCGTCACGCCTCGCTCGACTGTCCTGCTTAACCCTCGACCTGTTACTTAAACTGCAAGAAAAAGTCAAACCACGCAACACACAAAAATCACAGTTCGTGTCAGATGACTCAAGCACAGGCGGACACCGATAGGGCAAATGCCAAAAGCAATACGGGAAGCAAACAGGCGTGGCTGGTGTAGCGACACACTCTCCTTTTGTAGGTAACTCACTCCTGAGCGACTCCATGAACAGCCGCGTGGAGAACCTCTCGGCAGACAGCACGCTCGAGTGGCCGTGCTGACACATACGGGGAAGGAGACTGGGCTACCGGAGGCTGCTTGCACACAGAACACGACCATTAGCTAACACTTAAACACCCCTTTCCCAACCATTCCCCGGTACCAAGACTTCAAAAACCCCTCCTCTCCTCCTGAACTGTCAGGGAAGGAACCTCACTCCTTCCCGACAGCTCCTGCCCTGTATTTGCACCCCTAAAGCCCCTCTGTCAGCCGCTCCTCGGGAGCCGCCCTTCCCACCTCTGCCCCGCGTTCTGCGAGCACCTCCCACCTTCCGGCTTCCCGCAGACTCCGTGCTCTCTACAGGCCCACAAAATAACAGAAGCCCTGATGCTTATAATCTACAAGGGACCTGCCGCAAGCTGCAAAGGTTCTCGGGACAACGTGGTACTCTGCGGGCGATCGGGAAAGGCGACGAGCAGTCCCGTACACCGACACACACTATGCGTTACGTCCCTGCTGCTTTCTGAAGGAAGGCTAGAGCTCCATATACAGATGTGTACAACACACTCACCCTAACCCCTACCGCAGCATCTCACCATCAGTCCTATTGAGAGATAACGTCAACAACTTGCACAACACAGGCAAAACTGGTGGAAAAAATACAAGGTTCTACCTTCAGTCAAGTCAAAATTCCTGGAAAACAAGACAAAACAAACAAAAAACCTACCACACACAAAAAAACCCAACAAACCACAAACAAAAAAACCCAGACAAAACCATAACACCCCCACAAAACCAAATAATCCAAAACACACTATTAGACCATCTTGCTACCCCTGAACACCCAACAAAAACTTACTGACCCAAGGGAAAACAAAAGCTCGTACAAGTGTACTTCCTAATATATATCTGCTGCTCAACTTTGACTGCTCCTTAATCTCTTACCTCAACCAGAAACCTCCCCATCTCTGAATGTCAAAACACACCTACCCAAAGAGCTTAGACAGCTCAAAACCTGCAACCAACTCAAGGAACAGTACCAGAGAAGCCCAGGAGCAGAATGAGCCTCCTGAAAAAAGGCTGGGGCTCATCTACCCCAGCGGAATGGCAAAGCAGAACGAAATCTTTTAAGAACCCCTTCTCAAAAAATATCTCTGGTTATAAAGTAAATCATTTATTGTAAAGCCATCAACCATTCGGAGTCACCTCAACGCTCTCTCTCGCTCAGTCCCTTAACAGAACTAGATCAGTCTCAAAGGACAAAAAACACGAAAAGAAACGTGGAAATACACAAGCGTATCGGGAACCGTATGAAGCAGCTAAATTAACACCTCAGTAGCTGGGGCAAAACTAAATTGTAAAGGACAACAAAAAAACACCCCAGGAGACACATGGATTAAAACAGATGAAGGCTCTCTCTTCTCGCAGAAGCTCAAGAAGAGACCTGAGCCAACGGTACACAGCTCTGGGGTATCGGATACCGAAAAGAAACATACTCGAGACAGAAAACAGACTGCTGTGGAGCACAAAGGTGGCTTTGGCAAAGGTTCTGCCGGGACAAGAGTCACAGTTACAGGGAACGGACAGCGGCCGGCAGGGGAAACGCCGTCGGCGTGGAGGGGCCAGCGGGGGAAATGCCGCCCTCAGCTAACGCTGCGCTATCAAGCCTTAAGCGAAAACTGCAGAGTAGTTACAGGAGACGGGCATAAGATGGATGCTGAATATCACTTGATGGTCACAAAATCTCATGGGGATGGGCACCACGTAGCCTCACGGACACCCCTTAGACCCAAACGCTTAACGAAAGACGCTTCTTGCCAAAACACAAGCTCGACGAGGAAAAGCCAAAGCTGATGCGGGGGCAACTACTAAAATCTCAGTACGTGAGCAGGCATTACTTAAGATGGTGCGGTGGTTCTGCTGGGTCCGTCCAACCTGAGCAACGGGTTCTAACGCCTGTCCAGCAGCGTCCATGGTCTCTCTCACGGCCTCCCACATCAGAAACCTCCCCTGCCCAGGACCGCGTTTTGCATGTTCCACCCCTCCCCATCCCCGCAATGAAAATCAAACACAACAAATAAGCAGTCTACTTCATCTTCTTGGCCTCCAAAAGAAGCTTCCTTCCTCTGCTGAGCGTCGACACCAACATCCTCGTGCCGTTCCTCAAAAGCAAGCTGGTCCTCGGGTGCCCGTACTGCCAAAAGAAGACAAAACGATTATGCTCTTATAACGAGCTCCATCATCCTCTCCTCCTTCAGGAAATCGAGTCCCGATTGCTACATACCAGAAGTTTGTGCAGTAGATGGCCGAGGCCAGCCCCGTAAATGAAGCACTCTGTGACCCTGCTTTCTCTTTTGGCCACAGCACCCGCCACTGGGGAGCCCCAAACCCCTTCGTGACTCCCTACGAAAACCAGATACAACTAGTTCAAAACATCTGGCAGGTGAGAGATGACCGACAAACACGTACAGCCCACCTTACCCTCAAACCAGCCAGAGAGCTGACTTCCTCCCCCACTGAACTCTCATCTTCGACAAATTCACCAAACAGAACAATGTTTACACTGAACAGAACAAAACCCTTACCCTCTGACACTCTGAAACGGGTTTGTGCACCCACAAAATATATATATTCATGCTACCGACCCACGTACCACACTTCCTCAGGGTCAGCCCCACAAAGACAGGAGAACGCCCAATGCTCTCTCCATGGATACCCCGATGCTCCGCTCCCTTCTTTGCTGCTCCTGTCACGGGAAAACGCTGGGAATAAAAAAAGGTTCAGAGAAGCAAAACAATAAACAATAGGGAGAGGGACCAGCGCAAAGGAATAGAGAGAGGAAGAGACGAACAGGAAGGACAGACAACCCCATCCTGAGCACAGCCTCTGGGAGAGGGAAAGAGGAAACAGCAACCGTTATTACCGCAGATCAACCCTGACCAAAGCCTCCTTCCACAGGGGCTTCTGGACACAGCGCTCCTTCCCCGCGCTACTGCTACGGGCCCCTGCGCCGAGGGGGAATCCAGTGCAGGCAGAGAGAGGCAGAGAAAAGTAGCCACAGGCTACAGGACAGAGAGAGGGAGGACTGAAAAGACAGGGAGGCAGGGAGCCACTCAGAGCAAGATGGAGAAAGAAGGTGCGGGGGGGTGCAAAAAAAAAAAAAAAAAACAAAAAACAAACAAAAAAAAATTTTGCAGCAGGTAAGGAAAGAGACGGGGCCGGGGGAGAGACAGGGAGGGCCCAGGACGCACAAGAGAGGCAACGGGGCCCCAGTGGCCCAGGACTCACCGCGACTCTCGCTCTCAGCGCTGCTGGCACAATTTAGCCGTTCACATGCTTCTTTCCCCTCCTCTCCTCCCTGCCTCTTCTGCAGCTCCAGACTCTAGGCCGACCTCCACCTAAAGAGGATACGTGGGTGTCTTACCGCTCTTACGAGATGAGGCTTCCTCGGCACGTAGCCTAGCTCGCTCGTGCACTACACGCCCGTACCCAACTCCGGGTTACGCGTACGGACCCTGCGGTGCACATTGGTGGCCTGGCCCGCTGCGGACTATGAAGGGGGATCCTTCCTCCCTCACCTGCAGGGACAGGCTCTCTCTTGCCTGCAGCAGGAAGGCAGCTGGCAGCCAGAGCGCCTTCAGTTTCTTCTGCTTTACCTTTCGTTGGCGTCTCCAGCTTCAGCCGAGGCAGCTCCTGTCCACAGCCGGGAAGGGCTCTGTGTGTCCCTTTTCGCCCCGGCGCCGCGAGGATGGCAAAGCCGGGCAGAGAGAAGCCACGCAAGCCTGAGACGGCCGCAGTCGACGGCGTCCCCGGGGGAAGGACAGACAACCACGTCCTCAGCACGGTCTCTGGGAGAGGGAAAGAAGAAACAGCGACCGTCATTACCGTCGATCGACCCTGACCAAAGCCCCTCCTTGCGCAGGGGCTTCTGGACACAGCGCCCCTTCCCCGCGCTACTGCTACGGGCCCCTGCGCCGAGGGGGAATCCAGTGCGCTTGAGGGCCGGCTCGCTGCCTTCACGACAGGGCCTGGGGGCGGCCAAGGGCTACGCAGCACGCTTCAGGGGAGGTGCCGGGGCTGGGGGCAGGCGCACGGGGCAAGGGGGGGGCAAGGGGAGGCTGAGCGGGAGGCTGAGCGGGAGCTCCGGCGAGCCGGGGAGGCGGCCATCATCTGCGCCCTGGGCAGGGGGAAAAGGTCCTCCTCCTTTCCCTCTTCCCTTCTGTCAGCTCCCGGGGAACTCACCGCTTCTCGGGGAGCGGCCGCACCCGCAAGCCCCCAGAAATCAACACGAATCCAACCCCAAAAATACACCGCGCCTACCGTACGCGGCACGGCCGCCCGGCACCCGAGCGCCGGAAGACCGCGCCTCCCGCCACGCCCCGGCGAACCACGTGACAGCGCCGGCAGCCACTGCGCCAGGACTACACCTCCCGGCATGCTCTGCGCCACAACACGGCCGCCCGGCAGCCGCGCGCCGCAAGGACTACACCTCCCGGCACGCTCTGCGCCACAACACGGCCGCCCGGCAGCCGCGCGCCGCAAGGACTACACCTCCCGGCATGCTCTGCGCCACAACACGGCCGCCCGGCAGCCGCGCGCCGCAAGGACTACACCTCCCGGCACGCTCTGCGGCACAACACGGCCGCACGGCCAGCCTCCAGGCGCACCACCACAGCTCCCGGCACGCCGCCAGCCCGCCCTCCCCGCTCTCGGACCCTGCGGGCCACCGTCCCGGCCGCCGATGCACCCGGAAGCCCCACCGAGCCCTCAGCACAGCCTCGCTCTCCCCACCGCCCGCTCCGACCCAGCGCTGCCCCGCCGCAGCCCTCCTCGGGGCTTGACCCGGGACGCAGCGCTCCACCACCCAGCCCCCGCTCACCTCCTCCCTCGCTACAGTCGCAGCCCACTGACGCTCGGCCACAGCTCCGCTCCGCTCCGCCCTCGGCTCACACTGGCCCCCCAGAGCCGGGCACCACCCCTTTTCCAGGGAGGAGCCGGCACCATCAGCCCCACCGCCCGCACCTGGGGCTCCTCCATCCAGACCCCGCCATCAGCTGAGGCGCAGCAGCAACGGGGGGCCCCCTCCCCTCACCCCCACAGTGCACCACCTCCTCCCCTGGGCTCCATCACAGCCCCTTGCCCCACGCAAAGGCAGCGCAAACGCAGCCCTGAGGGCAAAGGAGAGGGCAGGTGTTTGTGCAGGCGCGCACGTAACAAGTCCCAGGAGCCATTCGTGGGTCAGGGTCCCCAACGCTCCCCCTGCCCCAAGGCCACCTCGGCCGCCGTTGCCGCAGCCGCACGGAGCTGGTGTTGGCTGCGATAGTGCTCATTTTCTCCACAGTAGCTAGGAAGGGATACGTTTTGGATTTATGCTCAAAACACCGTTAATAATGTAGAGATGTTTTGGTTCTTGCTGAGCACTGCTTCCACAGTCAGGGCCTCTTCTGGTTCTCTCAGTGCCCCACCAGCAAGTAGGCTGGGAGAGGACACAGCTGGGAAAGCTTTCCCAGCTAACTGACCAAAGGGATATTCCATACCATTTGACATCACACTCAGCACACGCAGCTGGGGGAAGAAGGGGGAGTCCTTGGGGGCTACGGCATTTCTCTTCCTAAGTAACCGTTACACATGACAGAGCCCTGCTTTCCCAGAGGTGGCTCAACACCTGCCCGCCGAAAAGGAGGAGCGAATTAATTCCTTGCTTTGCTTCCACGCACAGCTTTTGCTTTACCTATTAAACAGCCTTGATCTCAACCCATGATTTTTCTCACTCTTACCCTTCCAGCTCTCTCCCCCAGCCCACTGAGGGTGGAGCGAGCAAGCAGCTCCCTGGTGCAGAATAGCCAGCTGGGGCTAAGCCACGGCACGCACTTGTCCCGGTTTGGCAGGGAACGGACCGTCCGTCGCCTGGCTCCTGGGGCGACGGGCTGCTGGGCAGAGGGGGAGGCCACCAAAGGTGAGGAGCAGGGCACGGGACAGTAGGAAGAGAGAAGAGAAGAGCGGCATCCGGCTGGACGGGCGGGGGGGCGTGTGTGCGTGTAGTGAGAAGGCACGAGGCAGGGAACAGGACGGCCAGAGAAGGACAGGGAGCCTGACGGAGGTGGAGATAAAAGCAGCAGAGAGAGGGGAAGAGAGGCAGCAGAAAGAGGGAAGAGCAGGACACAGACCAACAAAGAAGGAAGAGGAGCAGGCTGGAGACGCACAAAGAACCTGGGGCAGGCAGCACGACAGCGAGGGAGGAAAGAAGAATAGGGGCAGGAAGCTGGACCGAGCGCAATGGAGAAAGACAAGATAAGCGACAAGAACAGGGCAGAAAGGGAAGAATGAAGCCACGGGGACAGGGAGCCGAGACGGCCAACGACGGAGGGAAGGGGCCGGGGAGGGAACACCACAAAACAAACCACGGGGCTACGTGGTACAGAGCACGAGAAGGCAGAGAATTAACAATTAGGGACAGGGAGCCAGAAAAACAACAACAAAACAACACCCAAAACAAAGGGAGATGGGGAGCAAAAGGAATCGCAATGCGTACAGAAAGAAGAGAGAAACAATTCTAAAAGAGGGTCACGGGGAAGCCAGAGACAGCAAGATGGAGAAAGGACAAAAGCTACAGGCTACAGGGCAGAGAGGGAAGAATTAATGGATAGACACAGAGAGCTGGGCAGAAAGAGGTGGAGAAAGGCTGACGATCACACGGCCAACAGGGAAGAGAGAAGAGAGGGAGGAATTTTAAAAACAGGGGCAAGAAGCCAGAGAGAGGGAGAGAGAGGCAACACTAAAATGGGGACAAGCCACAGGGCGGCGAGGAGGGAACCGATGAATAAGAACAGGAGACCAAAGAGAACACAACGTAGAATGGAAAAAAGGAACAGCGGCCCAACAGGGAAGGAGGAATTAAAGATCAGGCACTGGGAGGCAGACAGAGACAAACGAAGAAACAAGTGGAAAAAAAAAACAAAACCAAAAACACAACAACAGCAATGGGCTACAAAGACAGAGAGAGAGGGAAGAAAGAAAACATAGCAGCAAGGAGCTGGACAGAGAGAGATGAGGACAAACAAATAGCACGGGTCTACGTGACAGAGAACGTGGAATTAGAACACAGAGAGAGGGAGCCGGACAGAGAGAGAGGCCGAGAGAAAAATCTAGACGGGCTACAGCGGGCAGAGGCAGGAATTAAAACCTAGGGACAGGGAGCTGGACAGAGAGAGACGGAGGTCACAGGGAACAGCGGCGGGTGCAGGAAGAACAGGAATTCATGAACAGGGAAAGGGAGCTCGACAGAGAAGAACTCAGAAAGGCAAGAACAGTAGCAGGGTACAGAGCAGACGAATTAAAAAGCGCGGCGGGAGCGTTGAGGCAGACAGAGAGATTAAGAAAAAAGCCACGGGCTACGTGGCAAAGCAGGAGGAATTCAGAAACGGGGATGGCAACCAAGGGAGAGTGAGCTGCTGAAGGACAACGGGCATTCCAAGTGAGGGACGGGGAGCTGGGAAAAGCGAGGCAGAGAAAAACAGAATCACAGAGAGAATCACACAAAGCCAAAAAAGAAGAAACTGAACAACAGGAACAGGTGTAACCAAAGCGATGAAATCAGCCAACCAGAGACGGTGTTCCATTACGGGAACATGGAGCGTACGAATCAGCGCACCTGTCGATCTGCATTTTAGTCCCTAGGCGATCGTTAACGTCAGCAGAACAACAGACAACGTGCTTCTGTCAGAAAAGGACGACAAAACGCGGTTTCGTGGAGCGGACTGAGAGAACTAGCCAAGACTGCCAAGATTAACAGCCAAGAAGGTAAAAGGCAATTCTGGCAGGGGGAGATCGCGACCACCGACTCACGGACCACCACCGAGCCTGCGCAGCGATTTACATACGGAACGAGCAAGTTTGTACCGATCAGCAGACAGGACAATAATGAATACGTATGAATACGTAAAATTTTGATCTACAAATTGAACGGGAAAGGTGCGTGAGGTACGCACACCAGGAGGAGCGATCCCCCGTGCATCCGGCGCCGTGAATAAAGAATGCCTGCTCTTTAATACTAAATTGGTCTTGAGGAGTTGTTTCCGATTTTACCGCGTTTTTCGGTAACACAGGGAGTCAGACCGAGAGAGCCAGAGAAAGACAAAAATACCGACAGGCTACAGGACAGAGCAGGAGGAGTAAAAAAATAAAAACGGAGCCAGAGCCAGGCAGAGAGAGGCGGAGAAAGAACAAGTAGCCACAGGCTACAGGACAGAGAGAGGGAGGACTGAAAAGACGGGGAGGCAGGGAGCCACTCAGAGCGAGACGGAGAAAGAAGGTGCGGGGGGGGCGCAAAAAAAAAATAATTTTGCAGCAGGTAAGGAAAGAGAGGGGGCCGGGGGAGAGACAGGGAGGGCCCAGGACGTACAAGAGAGGCAACGGGGCCCCACTGGCCCAGGACTCACCGCGACTCTCGCTCTCAGCGCTGCTGGCACAATTTAGCCGTTCACATGCTTCTTTCCCCTCCTCTCCTCCCTGCCTCTTCTGCAGCTCCAGACTCTAGGCCGACCTCCACCTGAAGAGAACACGGGGGTGTCTTACAGCTCTTACGAGATGAGGCTTCCTAGGCACGTAGCCTAGCTCGCTCGTGCACTACACGCCCGTACCGAACTGCGGGTTCCAACTGTGGGAAGAAGGGGGAGTCCTTGGGGGCTACGGCATTTCTCTTCCTAACTAACCGTTACACATGACAGAGCCCTGCTTTCCCAGAAACAGCTCAACACCTGCCCGCCGAAAAGGAGGAGCGAATTCATTCCTTGCTTTGCTTCCACGCACAGCTTTTGCTTTACCTATTAAACCGTCTTGATCTCAACCCATGATTTTTCTCACTTTTACCCTTCCAGCTCTCTCCCCCAGCCCACTGAGGGTGGAGCGAGCAAGCAGCTCCCTGGTGCAGAGTTGCCAGCTGAGGCTAAGCCACGGCACGCGCTTGTCCCGGTTTGGCAGGGAACAGACCGTCCGTCGCCTGGCTCCTGGAGCGACGGGCTGCTGGGCAGAGGGGGAGGCCACCAAAGGTGACGAGCAGGGCACAGGACAGTAGGAGGAGAGAAGAGCAGCATCCGGCTGGACGGGGGCGGGGGGGGCGTGTGTGCGTGTAGTGAGAAGGCACGAGGCAGGGAACAGGACGGCCAGAGGAGGACAGGGAGCCTGACGGAGGTGGAGATAAAAGCAGCAGAGAGAGGGGAAGAGCAGGGCACAGACCAACAAAGAAGGATGAGGAGCAGGCTGGAGACGCACAAAGAACCTGGGGCAGGCAGCACGACAGCGAGGGAGGAAAGAAGAACAGGGGCAGGAAGCTGGACCGAGCGAGATGGAGACAGACAAGATAAGCGACAAGAACAGGGCAGAAAGGGAAGAATGAAGCCACGGGGACAGGGAGCCGAGACGGCCAACGACGGAGGGAAGGGGCCGGGGAGGGAACACCACAAAACAAACCATGGGGCTACGTGGTACAGAGCATGAGAAGGCAGAGAATTAACAATTAGGGACAGGGAGCCAGAAAAACAACAAAAAAAACACCAAAACAAAGGGAGATGGAGAGCAAAAGGAATCGCAATGCGTACAGAGAGAAGAGAGAAACAATTCTAAAAGAGGGTCACGGGGAAGCCAGAGACAGCAAGATGGAGAAAGGACAGAAGCTACAGGCTACAGGGCAGAGAGGGAAGAATTAATGAATAGATGCAGAGAGCTGGGCAGAAAGAGGTGGAGAAAGGCTGAAGATCACACGGCCAACAGGGAAGAGAGAAGAGAGGGAGGAATTTTAAAAACAGGGGCAAGAAGCCAGAGAGAGGGAGAGAGAGGCAACAATAAATGGGGACAAGCCACAGGGCAGCGAGGAGGGAATCGATGAATAAGAACAGCAGACCAAAGAGAACACAATGTAGAATGGAAAAAAGGAACAGCGGCCTACAGGGAAGGAGGAATTAAAGATCAGGCACTGGGAGGCAGACAGAGACACATGAAGAAACAAGTGGGGAAAAAAAAAACAAAAACCAACAACGGCAACGGGCTACAAAGACAGACAGAGAGGGAAGAAATAAAACGTCGCAGCAAGGAGCTGGACAGAGAGAGATGAGGACAAACAAATAGCACGGGTCTACGTGACAGAGAACGTGGAATTAGAACACAGAGAGAGGGAGCCGGACAGAGAGAGAGGCCGAGAGAAAAACCTAGACGGGCTACAGCGGGCAGAGGCAGGGATTAAAACCTAGGGACAGGGAGCTGGACAGAGAGAGACGGAGGTCACAGGGAACAGCGGCGGGTGCAGGAAGAACAGGAATCCACAAATAGGGAAAGGGAGCTCGACAGAGAAGAACTCAGAAAGGCAAGAACAGTAGCAGGGTGCAGAGCAGAGCAGACGAATGAAAAAGCGCGGGGGGAGCGTTGAGGCAGACAGAGAGAGATTAAGAAAAAAGTCACGGGCTACGTGGCAAAGCAGGAGGAATTCAGAAACGGGGATGGCAACCAAGGGAGAGTGAGCTGGTGAAGGACAACGGGCATTCCAAGTGAGGGACGGGGAGCTGGGAAAAGCGAGGCAGAGAAAAACAGAATCACAGAGAGAATCACACAAAGCCAAAAAAGAAGAAACTGAACAACAGGAACAGGTGTAACCAAAGCGATGAAATCAGCCAACCAGAGACGGTGTTCCATTACGGGAACATGGAGCGTACGAATCAGCGCACCTGTTGATCTGCATTTTAGTCCCTAGGCGATCGTTAACGTCAGCAGAACAACAGACAACGTGCTTCTGTCAGAAAAGGACGACAAAACGCGGTTTCGTGGAGCGGACTGAGAGAACTAGCCAAGACTGCCAAGATTAACAGCCAAGAAGGTAAAAGGCAATTCTGGCAGGGGGAGATCGCGACCACCGACTCACGGACCACCACCGAGCCTGCGCAGCGATTTACATACGGAACGAGCAAGTTTGTACCGATCAGCAGACAGGACAATAATGAATACGTATGAATACGTAAAATTTTGATCTACAAATTGAACGGGAAAGGTGCGTGAGGTACGCACGCCAGGAGGAGCGATCCCCCGTGCATCCGGCGCCGTGAATAAAGAATGCCTGCTCTTTAATACTAAATTGGTCTTGAGGAGTTGTTTCCGATTTTACCGCGTTTTTCGGTAACACAGGGAGTCAGACCGAGAGAGCCAGAGAAAGACAAAAATACCGACAGGCTACAGGACAGAGCAGGAGGAGTAAAAAAATAAAAACGGAGCCAGAGCCAGGCAGAGAGAGGCGGAGAAAGAACAAGTAGCCACAGGCTACAGGACAGAGAGAGGGAGGACTGAAAAGACGGGGAGGCAGGGAGCCACTCAGAGCGAGACGGAGAAAGAAGGTGCGGGGGGGGCGCAAAAAAAAAATAATTTTGCAGCAGGTAAGGAAAGAGAGGGGGCCGGGGGAGAGACAGGGAGGGCCCAGGACGTACAAGAGAGGCAACGGGGCCCCACTGGCCCAGGACTCACCGCGACTCTCGCTCTCAGCGCTGCTGGCACAATTTAGCCGTTCACATGCTTCTTTCCCCTCCTCTCCTCCCTGCCTCTTCTGCAGCTCCAGACTCTAGGCCGACCTCCACCTGAAGAGAACACGGGGGTGTCTTACAGCTCTTACGAGATGAGGCTTCCTAGGCACGTAGCCTAGCTCGCTCGTGCACTACACGCCCGTACCGAACTGCGGGTTCCAACTGTGGGAAGAAGGGGGAGTCCTTGGGGGCTACGGCATTTCTCTTCCTAACTAACCGTTACACATGACAGAGCCCTGCTTTCCCAGAAACAGCTCAACACCTGCCCGCCGAAAAGGAGGAGCGAATTAATTCCTTGCTTTGCTTCCACGCACAGCTTTTGCTTTACCTATTAAACCGTCTTGATCTCAACCCATGATTTTTCTCACTTTTACCCTTCCAGCTCTCTCCCCCAGCCCACTGAGGGTGGAGCGAGCAAGCAGCTCCCTGGTGCAGAGTTGCCAGCTGAGGCTAAGCCACGGCACGCGCTTGTCCCGGTTTGGCAGGGAACGGACCGTCCGTCGCCTGGCTCCTGGAGCGACGGGCTGCTGGGCAGAGGGGGAGGCCACCAAAGGTGACGAGCAGGGCACAGGACAGTAGGAGGAGAGAAGAGCAGCATCCGGCTGGACGGGGGCGGGGGGGGCGTGTGTGCGTGTAGTGAGAAGGCACGAGGCAGGGAACAGGACGGCCAGAGGAGGACAGGGAGCCTGACGGAGGTGGAGATAAAAGCAGCAGAGAGAGGGGAAGAGCAGGACACAGACCAACAAAGAAGGATGAGGAGCAGGCTGGAGACGCACAAAGAACCTGGGGCAGGCAGCACGACAGCGAGGGAGGAAAGAAGAACAGGGGCAGGAAGCTGGACCGAGCGAGATGGAGACAGACAAGATAAGCGACAAGAACAGGGCAGAAAGGGAAGAATGAAGCCACGGGGACAGGGAGCCGAGACAGCCAACGACGGAGGGAAGGGGCCGGGGAGGGAACACCACAAAACAAACCACGGGGCTACGTGGTACAGAGCACGAGAAGGCAGAGAATTAACAATTAGGGACAGGGAGCCAGAAAAACAACAAAAAAAAACACCAAAACAAAGGGAGATGGAGAGCAAAAGGAATCGCAATGCGTACAGAGAGAAGAGAGAAACAATTCTAGAAGAGGGTCACGGGGAAGCCAGAGACAGCAAGATGGAGAAAGGACAGAAGCTACAGGCTACAGGGCAGAGAGGGAAGAATTAATGAATAGATGCAGAGAGCTGGGCAGAAAGAGGTGGAGAAAGGCTGAAGATCACACGGCCAACAGGGAAGAGAGAAGAGAGGGAGGAATTTTAAAAACAGGGGCAAGAAGCCAGAGAGAGGGAGAGAGAGGCAACAATAAATGGGGACAAGCCACAGGGCAGCGAGGAGGGAACCGATGAATAAGAACAGCAGACCAAAGAGAACACAATGTAGAATGGAAAAAAGGAACAGCGGCCTACAGGGAAGGAGGAATTAAAGATCAGGCACTGGGAGGCAGACAGAGACACATGAAGAAACAAGTGGGAAAAAAAAAAAAAAAAACAACAACGGCAACGGGCTACAAAGACAGACAGAGAGGGAAGAAATAAAACGTCGCAGCAAGGAGCTGGACAGAGAGAGATGAGGACAAACAAATAGCACGGGTCTACGTGACAGAGAACGTGGAATTAGAACACAGAGAGAGGGAGCCGGACAGAGAGAGAGGCCGAGAGAAAAACCTAGACGGGCTACAGCGGGCAGAGGCAGGGATTAAAACCTAGGGACAGGGAGCTGGACAGAGAGAGACGGAGGTCACAGGGAACAGCGGTGGCTGCAGGAAGAACAGGAATCCACAAATAGGGAAAGGGAGCTCGACAGAGAAGAACTCAGAAAGGCAAGAACAGTAGCAGGGTGCAGAGCAGAGCAGACGAATGAAAAAGCGCGGGGGGAGCGTTGAGGCAGACAGAGAGAGATTAAGAAAAAAGTCACGGGCTACGTGGCAAAGCAGGAGGAATTCAGAAACGGGGATGGCAACCAAGGGAGAGTGAGCTGGTGAAGGACAACGGGCATTCCAAGTGAGGGACGGGGAGCTGGGAAAAGCGAGGCAGAGAAAAACAGAATCACAGAGAGAATCACACAAAGCCAAAAAAGAAGAAACTGAACAACAGGAACAGGTGTAACCAAAGCGATGAAATCAACCAACCAGAGACGGTGTTCCATTACGGGAACATGGAGCGTACGAATCAGCGCACCTGTCGATCTGCATTTTAGTCCCTAGGCGATCGTTAACGTCAGCAGAACAACAGACAACGTGCTTCTGTCAGAAAAGGACGACAAAACGCGGTTTCGTGGAGCGGACTGAGAGAACTAGCCAAGACTGCCAAGATTAACAGCCAAGAAGGTAAAAGGCAATTCTGGCAGGGGGAGATCGCGACCACCGACTCACGGACCACCACCGAGCCTGCGCAGCGATTTACATACGGAACGAGCAAGTTTGTACCGATCAGCAGACAGGACAATAATGAATACGTATGAATACGTAAAATTTTGATCTACAAATTGAACGGGAAAGGTGCGTGAGGTACGCACGCCAGGAGGAGCGATCCCCCGTGCATCCGGCGCTGTGAATAAAGAATGCCTGCTCTTTAATACTAAATTGGTCTTGAGGAGTTGTTTCCGATTTTACCGCGTTTTTCGGTAACACAGGGAGTCAGACCGAGAGAGCCAGAGAAAGACAAAAATACCGACAGGCTACAGGACAGAGCAGGAGGAGTAAAAAAATAAAAACGGAGCCAGAGCCAGGCAGAGAGAGGCGGAGAAAGAACAAGTAGCCACAGGCTACAGGACAGAGAGAGGGAGGACTGAAAAGACGGGGAGGCAGGGAGCCACTCAGAGCGAGATGGAGAAAGAAGGTGCGGGGGGGGCCCAAAAGAAAAAAAAAAATTTTTACAGCAGGTAAGGAAAGAGAGGGGGCCAGGGGAGAGACAGGGAGGGCCCAGGACGCACAAGAGAGGCAACGGGGCCCCACTGGCCCAGGACTCACCGCGACTCTCGCTCTCAGCGCTGCTGGCACAATTTAGCCGTTCACATGCTTCTTTCCCCTCCTCTCCTCCCTGCCTCTTCTGCAGCTCCAGACTCTAGGCCGACCTCCACCTGAAGAGAACACGGGGGTGTCTTACAGCTCTTACGAGATGAGGCTTCCTAGGCACGTAGCCTAGCTCGCTCGTGCACTACACGCCCGTACCGAACTGCGGGTTCCAACTGTGGGAAGAAGGGGGAGTCCTTGGGGGCTACGGCATTTCTCTTCCTAACTAACCGTTACACATGACAGAGCCCTGCTTTCCCAGAAACAGCTCAACACCTGCCCGCCGAAAAGGAGGAGCGAATTAATTCCTTGCTTTGCTTCCACGCACAGCTTTTGCTTTACCTATTAAACCGTCTTGATCTCAACCCATGATTTTTCTCACTTTTACCCTTCCAGCTCTCTCCCCCAGCCCACTGAGGGTGGAGCGAGCAAGCAGCTCCCTGGTGCAGAGTTGCCAGCTGAGGCTAAGCCACGGCACGCGCTTGTCCCGGTTTGGCAGGGAACGGACCGTCCGTCGCCTGGCTCCTGGAGCGACGGGCTGCTGGGCAGAGGGGGAGGCCACCAAAGGTGACGAGCAGGGCACAGGACAGTAGGAGGAGAGAAGAGCAGCATCCGGCTGGACGGGGGCGGGGGGGGCGTGTGTGCGTGTAGTGAGAAGGCACGAGGCAGGGAACAGGACGGCCAGAGAAGGACAGGGAGCCTGACGGAGGTGGAGATAAAAGCAGCAGAGAGAGGGGAAGAGAGGCAGCAGAAAGAGGGAAGAGCAGGACACAGACCAACAAAGAAGGAAGAGGAGCAGGCTGGAGACGCACAAAGAACCTGGGGCAGGCAGCACGACAGCGAGGGAGGAAAGAAGAACAGGGGCAGGAAGCTGGACCGAGCGAGATGGAGACAGACAAGATAAGCGACAAGAACAGGGCAGAAAGGGAAGAATGAAGCCACGGGGACAGGGAGCCGAGACAGCCAACGACGGAGGGAAGGGGCCGGGGAGGGAACACCACAAAACAAACCATGGGGCTACGTGGTACAGAGCATGAGAAGGCAGAGAATTAACAATTAGGGACAGGGAGCCAGAAAAACAACAAAAAAAACACCAAAACAAAGGGAGATGGAGAGCAAAAGGAATCGCAATGCGTACAGAGAGAAGAGAGAAACAATTCTAGAAGAGGGTCACGGGGAAGCCAGAGACAGCAAGATGGAGAAAGGACAGAAGCTACAGGCTACAGGGCAGAGAGGGAAGAATTAATGAATAGACGCAGAGAGCTGGGCAGAAAGAGGTGGAGAAAGGCTGAAGATCACACGGCCAACAGGGAAGAGAGAAGAGAGGGAGGAATTTTAAAAACAGGGGCAAGAAGCCAGAGAGAGGGAGAGAGAGGCAACAATAAATGGGGACAAGCCACAGGGCAGCGAGGAGGGAATCGATGAATAAGAACAGCAGACCAAAGAGAACACAATGTAGAATGGAAAAAAGGAACAGCGGCCTACAGGGAAGGAGGAATTAAAGATCAGGCACTGGGAGGCAGACAGAGACACATGAAGAAACAAGTGGGAAAAAAAAAAAAAAAACAACAACGGCAACGGGCTACAAAGACAGACAGAGAGGGAAGAAATAAAACATCGCAGCAAGGAGCTGGACAGAGAGAGATGAGGACAAACAAATAGCACGGGTCTACGTGACAGAGAACGTGGAATTAGAACACAGAGAGAGGGAGCCGGACAGAGAGAGAGGCCGAGAGAAAAACCTAGACGGGCTACAGCGGGCAGAGGCAGGGATTAAAACCTAGGGACAGGGAGCTGGACAGAGAGAGACGGAGGTCACAGGGAACAGCGGTGGCTGCAGGAAGAACAGGAATCCACAAATAGGGAAAGGGAGCTCGACAGAGAAGAACTCAGAAAGGCAAGAACAGTAGCAGGGTGCAGAGCAGAGCAGACGAATGAAAAAGCGCGGGGGGAGCGTTGAGGCAGACAGAGAGAGATTAAGAAAAAAGTCACGGGCTACGTGGCAAAGCAGGAGGAATTCAGAAACGGGGATGGCAACCAAGGGAGAGTGAGCTGGTGAAGGACAACGGGCATTCCAAGTGAGGGACGGGGAGCTGGGAAAAGCGAGGCAGAGAAAAACAGAATCACAGAGAGAATCACACAAAGCCAAAAAAGAAGAAACTGAACAACAGGAACAGGTGTAACCAAAGCGATGAAATCAGCCAACCAGAGACGGTGTTCCATTACGGGAACATGGAGCGTACGAATCAGCGCACCTGTTGATCTGCATTTTAGTCCCTAGGCGATCGTTAACGTCAGCAGAACAACAGACAACGTGCTTCTGTCAGAAAAGGATGACAAAACGCGGTTTCGTGGAGCGGACTGAGAAAACTAGCCAAGACTGCCAAGATTAACAGCCAAGAAGGTAAAAGGACAATCAGTAGACAGGACAATAATGAATGTGTATGAATACCTAAAATTTTGATCTACAAATTGAACGGGAAAGGTGCGTGAGGTACGCACGCCAGGAGGAGCGATCCCCCGTGCGTCTGGCGCCGTGAATAAACAACGCCTGCTCTTTAATACTAAATTGGCGTTGAGGAGTTGTTTCCGATTTTACCGCGTTTTTCGGTAACACAGGGAGTCAGACCAAGAGGGCCAGAGAAAGACAAAATACCGACAGGCTACAGGACAGAGCAGGAGGAATAAAAAAATAAAAACGGAGCCAGAGCCAGGCAGAGAGAGGCGGAGAAAGAACAAGTAGCCACAGGCTACAGGACAGAGAGAGGGAGGACTGAAAAGACGGGGAGGCAGGGAGCCACTCAGAGCGAGATGGAGAAAGAAGGTGCGGGGGGGGCCCAAAAGAAAAAAAAAAATTTTTACAGCAGGTAAGGAAAGAGAGGGGGCCAGGGGAGAGACAGGGAGGGCCCAGGACGCACAAGAGAGGCAACGGGGCCCCACTGGCCCAGGACTCACCGCGACTCTCGCTCTCAGCGCTGCTGGCACAATTTAGCCGTTCAGATGCTTCTTTCCCCTCCTCTCCTCCCTGCCTCTTCTGCAGCTCCAGACTCTAGGCCGACCTCCACCTGAAGAGAACACGGGGGTGTCTTACAGCTCTTACGAGATGAGGCTTCCTCGGCACGTAGCCTAGCTCGCTCGTGCACTACACGCCCGTACCCAACTCCGGGTTACCGCGTACGGACCCTGCGGTGCACGTTGGTGGCCTGGCCCGGCCCGCTGCGGGCTATGAAGGGGGATCCTTCCTCCCTCACCTGCAGGGACAGGCTCTCTCTTGCCTGCAGCAGGAAGGCAGCTGGCAGCCAGAGCGCCTTCAGTTTCTTCTGCTTTACCTTTCGTTGGCGTCTCCAGCTTCAGCCGAGGCAGCTCCTGTCCACAGCCGGGAAGGGCTCTGTGTGTCCCTTTTCGCCCCGGCGCCGCGAGGATGGCAAAGCCGGGCAGAGAGAAGCCACGCAAGCCTGAGACGGCCGCAGTCGACGGCGTCCCCGGGGGAAGGACAGACAACCACGTCCTCAGCACGGTCTCTGGGAGAGGGAAAGAAGAAACAGCGACCGTCATTACCGTCGATCGACCCTGACCAAAGCCTCTCCTTGCGCAGGGGCTTCCGGACACAGCGCCCCTTCCCCGCGCTACTGCTAAGGGCCCCTGCGCCGAGGGGGAATCCAGTGCGCTTGAGGGCCGGCTCGCTGCCTTCACGACAGGGCCTGGGGGCGGCCAAGGGCTACGCAGCACGCTTCAGGGGAGGTGCCGGGGCTGGGGGCAGGCGCACGGGGCAAGGGGGGGCCAGGGGAGGCTGAGCGGGAGCTCCGGCGAGCCGGGGAGGCGGCCATCATCTGCGCCCTGGGCAGGGGGAAAAGGTCCTCCTCCTTTCCCTCTTCCCTTCTGTCAGCTCCCGGGGAACTCACCGCTTCTCGGGGAGCGGCCGCACCCGCAAGCCCCCAGAAATCAACACGAATCCAACCCCAAAAATACACCGCGCCTACCGTACGCGGCACGGCCGCCCGGCACCCGAGCGCCGGAAGACCGCGCCTCCCGCCACGCCCCGGCGAACCACGTGACAGGGCCGGCAGCCACTGCGCCAGGACTACACCTCCCGGCATGCTCTGCGCCACAACACGGCCACCCGGCAGCCGCGCGCCGCAAGGACTACACCTCCCGGCATGCTCTGCGCCACAACACGGCCGCACGGCCAGCCTCCAGGCGCACCACCACAGCTCCCGGCACGCCGCCAGCCCGCCCTCCCCGCTCTCGGACCCTGCGGGCCACCGTCCCGGCCGCCGATGCACCCGGAAGCCCCACCGAGCCCTCAGCACAGCCTCGCTCTCCCCACCGCCCGCTCCGACCCGGCGCTGCCCCGCCGCAGCCCTCCTCGGGGCTTGACCCGGGACGCAGCGCTCCACCACCCAGCCCCCGCTCACCTCCTCCCTCGCTACAGTCGCAGCCCACTGACGCTCGGCCACAGCTCCGCTCCGCTCCGCCCTCGGCTCACACTGGCCCCCCAGAGCCGGGCACCACCCCTTTTCCAGGGAGGAGCCGGCACCATCAGCCCCACCGCCCGCACCTGGGGCTCCTCCATCCAGACCCCGCCATCAGCTGAGGCGCAGCAGCAACGGGGGGCCCCCTCCCCTCACCCCCACAGTGCACCACCTCCTCCCCTGGGCTCCATCACAGCCCCTTGCCCCACGCAAAGGCAGCGCAAACGCAGCCCTGAGGGCAAAGGAGAGGGCAGGTGTTTGTGCAGGCGCGCACGTAACAAGTCCCAGGAGCCATTCGTGGGTCAGGGTCCCCAACGCTCCCCCCCTGCCCCAAGGCCACCTCGGCCGCCGTTGCCGCAGCCGCACGGAGCTGGTGTTGGCTGCGATAGTGCTCATTTTCTCCACAGTAGCTAGGAAGGGATACGTTTTGGATTTATGCTCAAAACACCGTTAATAATGTAGAGATGTTTTGGTTCTTGCTGAGCACTGCTTCCACAGTCAGGGCCTCTTCTGGTTCTCTCAGTGCCCCACCAGCAAGTAGGCTGGGAGAGGACACAGCTGGGAAAGCTTTCCCAGCTAACTGACCAAAGGGATATTCCATACCATTTGACATCACGCTCAGCACACGCAGCTGGGGGAAGAAGGGGGAGTCCTTGGGGGCTACGGCATTTCTCTTCCTAAGTAACCGTTACACATGACAGAGCCCTGCTTTCCCAGAGGTGGCTCAACACCTGCCCGCCGAAAAGGAGGAGTGAATTAATTCCTTGCTTTGCTTCCACGCACAGCTTTTGCTTTACCTATTAAACAGCCTTGATCTCAACCCATGATTTTTCTCACTCTTACCCTTCCAGCTCTCTCCCCCAGCCCACTGAGGGTGGAGCGAGCAAGCAGCTCCCTGGTGCAGAATAGCCAGCTGGGGCTAAGCCACGGCACGCGCTTGTCCCGGTTTGGCAGGGAACGGACCGTCCGTCGCCTGGCTCCTGGGGCGACGGGCTGCTGGGCAGAGGGGGAGGCCACCAAAGGTGAGGAGCAGGGCACGGGACAGTAGGAAGAGAGAAGAGAAGAGCGGCATCCGGCTGGACGGGCGGGGGGGCGTGTGTGCGTGTAGTGAGAAGGCACGAGGCAGGGAACAGGACGGCCAGAGAAGGACAGGGAGCCTGACGGAGGTGGAGATAAAAGCAGCAGAGAGAGGGGAAGAGAGGCAGCAGAAAGAGGGAAGAGCAGGACACAGACCAACAAAGAAGGAAGAGGAGCAGGCTGGAGACGCACAAAGAACCTGGGGCAGGCAGCACGACAGCGAGGGAGGAAAGAAGAATAGGGGCAGGAAGCTGGACCGAGCGCGATGGAGAAAGACAAGATAAGCGACAAGAACAGGGCAGAAAGGGAAGAATGAAGCCACGGGGACAGGGAGCCGAGACAGCCAACGACGGAGGGAAGGGGCCGGGGAGGGAACACCACAAAACAAACCACGGGGCTACGTGGTACAGAGCACGAGAAGGCAGAGAATTAACAATTAGGGACAGGGAGCCAGAAAAACAACAACAAAACAACACCCAAAACAAAGGGAGATGGGGAGCAAAAGGAATCGCAATGCGTACAGAAAGAAGAGAGAAACAATTCTAAAAGAGGGTCACGGGGAAGCCAGAGACAGCAAGATGGAGAAAGGACAAAAGCTACAGGCTACAGGGCAGAGAGGGAAGAATTAATGGATAGACACAGAGAGCTGGGCAGAAAGAGGTGGAGAAAGGCTGACGATCACATGGCCAACAGGGAAGAGAGAAGAGAGGGAGGAATTTTAAAAACAGGGGCAAGAAGCCAGAGAGAGGGAGAGAGAGGCAACACTAAAATGGGGACAAGCCACAGGGCGGCGAGGAGGGAACCGATGAATAAGAACAGGAGACCAAAGAGAACACAACGTAGAATGGAAAAAAGGAACAGCGGCCCAACAGGGAAGGAGGAATTAAAGATCAGGCACTGGGAGGCAGACAGAGACAAACGAAGAAACAAGTGGAAAAAAAAAACAAAACCAAAAACACAACAACAGCAATGGGCTACAAAGACAGAGAGAGAGGGAAGAAAGAAAACATAGCAGCAAGGAGCTGGACAGAGAGAGATGAGGACAAACAAATAGCACGGGTCTACGTGACAGAGAACGTGGAATTAGAACACAGAGAGAGGGAGCCGGACAGAGAGAGAGGCCGAGAGAAAAATCTAGACGGGCTACAGCGGGCAGAGGCAGGAATTAAAACCTAGGGACAGGGAGCTGGACAGAGAGAGACGGAGGTCACAGGGAACAGCGGCGGGTGCAGGAAGAACAGGAATTCATGAACAGGGAAAGGGAGCTCGACAGAGAAGAACTCAGAAAGGCAAGAACAGTAGCAGGGTACAGAGCAGACGAATTAAAAAGCGCGGCGGGAGCGTTGAGGCAGACAGAGAGATTAAGAAAAAAGCCACGGGCTACGTGGCAAAGCAGGAGGAATTCAGAAACGGGGATGGCAACCAAGGGAGAGTGAGCTGCTGAAGGACAACGGGCATTCCAAGTGAGGGACGGGGAGCTGGGAAAAGCGAGGCAGAGAAAAACAGAATCACAGAGAGAATCACACAAAGCCAAAAAAGAAGAAACTGAACAACAGGAACAGGTGTAACCAAAGCGATGAAATCAGCCAACCAGAGACGGTGTTCCATTACGGGAACATGGAGCGTACGAATCAGCGCACCTGTCGATCTGCATTTTAGTCCCTAGGTGATCGTTAACGTCAGCAGAACAACAGACAACGTGCTTCTGTCAGAAAAGGACGACAAAACGCGGTTTCGTGGAGCGGACTGAGAGAACTAGCCAAGACTGCCAAGATTAACAGCCAAGAAGGTAAAAGGCAATTCTGGCAGGGGGAGATCGCGACCACCGACTCACGGACCACCACCGAGCCTGCGCAGCGATTTACATACGGAACGAGCAAGTTTGTACCGATCAGCAGACAGGACAATAATGAATACGTATGAATACGTAAAATTTTGATCTACAAATTGAACGGGAAAGGTGCGTGAGGTACGCACGCCAGGAGGAGCGATCCCCCGTGCATCCGGCGCCGTGAATAAA
Organism: Phalacrocorax aristotelis; assembly: GCF_949628215.1. Lineage (NCBI taxonomy): Eukaryota > Metazoa > Chordata > Aves > Suliformes > Phalacrocoracidae > Phalacrocorax > Phalacrocorax aristotelis. The sequence goes on along the minus strand of NW_027441225.1, from coordinate 231,117 downwards.
GAATGCCTGCTCTTTAATACTAAATTGGTCTTGAGGAGTTGTTTCCGATTTTACCGCGTTTTTCGGTAACACAGGGAGTCAGACCGAGAGAGCCAGAGAAAGACAAAAATACCGACAGGCTACAGGACAGAGCAGGAGGAGTAAAAAAATAAAAACGGAGCCAGAGCCAGGCAGAGAGAGGCGGAGAAAGAACAAGTAGCCACAGGCTACAGGACAGAGAGAGGGAGGACTGAAAAGACGGGGAGGCAGGGAGCCACTCAGAGCGAGATGGAGAAAGAAGGTGCGGGGGGGGCCCAAAAGAAAAAAAAAAATTTTTACAGCAGGTAAGGAAAGAGAGGGGGCCAGGGGAGAGACAGGGAGGGCCCAGGACGCACAAGAGAGGCAACGGGGCCCCACTGGCCCAGGACTCACCGCGACTCTCGCTCTCAGCGCTGCTGGCACAATTTAGCCGTTCACATGCTTCTTTCCCCTCCTCTCCTCCCTGCCTCTTCTGCAGCTCCAGACTCTAGGCCGACCTCCACCTGAAGAGAACACGGGGGTGTCTTACAGCTCTTACGAGATGAGGCTTCCTAGGCACGTAGCCTAGCTCGCTCGTGCACTACACGCCCGTACCGAACTGCGGGTTCCAACTGTGGGAAGAAGGGGGAGTCCTTGGGGGCTACGGCATTTCTCTTCCTAACTAACCGTTACACATGACAGAGCCCTGCTTTCCCAGAAACAGCTCAACACCTGCCCGCCGAAAAGGAGGAGCGAATTAATTCCTTGCTTTGCTTCCACGCACAGCTTTTGCTTTACCTATTAAACCGTCTTGATCTCAACCCATGATTTTTCTCACTTTTACCCTTCCAGCTCTCTCCCCCAGCCCACTGAGGGTGGAGCGAGCAAGCAGCTCCCTGGTGCAGAGTTGCCAGCTGAGGCTAAGCCACGGCACGCGCTTGTCCCGGTTTGGCAGGGAACGGACCGTCCGTCGCCTGGCTCCTGGAGCGACGGGCTGCTGGGCAGAGGGGGAGGCCACCAAAGGTGACGAGCAGGGCACAGGACAGTAGGAGGAGAGAAGAGCAGCATCCGGCTGGACGGGGGCGGGGGGGGCGTGTGTGCGTGTAGTGAGAAGGCACGAGGCAGGGAACAGGACGGCCAGAGAAGGACAGGGAGCCTGACGGAGGTGGAGATAAAAGCAGCAGAGAGAGGGGAAGAGCAGGACACAGACCAACAAAGAAGGATGAGGAGCAGGCTGGAGACGCACAAAGAACCTGGGGCAGGCAGCACGACAGCGAGGGAGGAAAGAAGAACAGGGGCAGGAAGCTGGACCGAGCGAGATGGAGACAGACAAGATAAGCGACAAGAACAGGGCAGAAAGGGAAGAATGAAGCCACGGGGACAGGGAGCCGAGACAGCCAACGACGGAGGGAAGGGGCCGGGGAGGGAACACCACAAAACAAACCATGGGGCTACGTGGTACAGAGCATGAGAAGGCAGAGAATTAACAATTAGGGACAGGGAGCCAGAAAAACAACAAAAAAAACACCAAAACAAAGGGAGATGGAGAGCAAAAGGAATCGCAATGCGTACAGAGAGAAGAGAGAAACAATTCTAGAAGAGGGTCACGGGGAAGCCAGAGACAGCAAGATGGAGAAAGGACAGAAGCTACAGGCTACAGGGCAGAGAGGGAAGAATTAATGAATAGACGCAGAGAGCTGGGCAGAAAGAGGTGGAGAAAGGCTGAAGATCACACGGCCAACAGGGAAGAGAGAAGAGAGGGAGGAATTTTAAAAACAGGGGCAAGAAGCCAGAGAGAGGGAGAGAGAGGCAACAATAAATGGGGACAAGCCACAGGGCAGCGAGGAGGGAACCGATGAATAAGAACAGCAGACCAAAGAGAACACAATGTAGAATGGAAAAAAGGAACAGCGGCCTACAGGGAAGGAGGAATTAAAGATCAGGCACTGGGAGGCAGACAGAGACACATGAAGAAACAAGTGGGAAAAAAAAAAAAAAACAACAACGGCAACGGGCTACAAAGACAGACAGAGAGGGAAGAAATAAAACATCGCAGCAAGGAGCTGGACAGAGAGAGATGAGGACAAACAAATAGCACGGGTCTACGTGACAGAGAACGTGGAATTAGAACACAGAGAGAGGGAGCCGGACAGAGAGAGAGGCCGAGAGAAAAACCTAGACGGGCTACAGCGGGCAGAGGCAGGGATTAAAACCTAGGGACAGGGAGCTGGACAGAGAGAGACGGAGGTCACAGGGAACAGCGGTGGCTGCAGGAAGAACAGGAATCCACAAATAGGGAAAGGGAGCTCGACAGAGAAGAACTCAGAAAGGCAAGAACAGTAGCAGGGTGCAGAGCAGAGCAGACGAATGAAAAAGCGCGGGGGGAGCGTTGAGGCAGACAGAGAGAGATTAAGAAAAAAGTCACGGGCTACGTGGCAAAGCAGGAGGAATTCAGAAACGGGGATGGCAACCAAGGGAGAGTGAGCTGGTGAAGGACAACGGGCATTCCAAGTGAGGGACGGGGAGCTGGGAAAAGCGAGGCAGAGAAAAACAGAATCACAGAGAGAATCACACAAAGCCAAAAAAGAAGAAACTGAACAACAGGAACAGGTGTAACCAAAGCGATGAAATCAGCCAACCAGAGACGGTGTTCCATTACGGGAACATGGAGCGTACGAATCAGCGCACCTGTTGATCTGCATTTTAGTCCCTAGGCGATCGTTAACGTCAGCAGAACAACAGACAACGTGCTTCTGTCAGAAAAGGATGACAAAACGCGGTTTCGTGGAGCGGACTGAGAAAACTAGCCAAGACTGCCAAGATTAACAGCCAAGAAGGTAAAAGGACAATCAGTAGACAGGACAATAATGAATGTGTATGAATACCTAAAATTTTGATCTACAAATTGAACGGGAAAGGTGCGTGAGGTACGCACGCCAGGAGGAGCGATCCCCCGTGCGTCTGGCGCCGTGAATAAACAACGCCTGCTCTTTAATACTAAATTGGCGTTGAGGAGTTGTTTCCGATTTTACCGCGTTTTTCGGTAACACAGGGAGTCAGACCAAGAGGGCCAGAGAAAGACAAAATACCGACAGGCTACAGGACAGAGCAGGAGGAATAAAAAAATAAAAACGGAGCCAGAGCCAGGCAGAGAGAGGCGGAGAAAGAACAAGTAGCCACAGGCTACAGGACAGAGAGAGGGAGGACTGAAAAGACGGGGAGGCAGGGAGCCACTCAGAGCGAGATGGAGAAAGAAGGTGCGGGGGGGGCCCAAAAGAAAAAAAAAAATTTTTACAGCAGGTAAGGAAAGAGAGGGGGCCAGGGGAGAGACAGGGAGGGCCCAGGACGCACAAGAGAGGCAACGGGGCCCCACTGGCCCAGGACTCACCGCGACTCTCGCTCTCAGCGCTGCTGGCACAATTTAGCCGTTCAGATGCTTCTTTCCCCTCCTCTCCTCCCTGCCTCTTCTGCAGCTCCAGACTCTAGGCCGACCTCCACCTGAAGAGAACACGGGGGTGTCTTACAGCTCTTACGAGATGAGGCTTCCTCGGCACGTAGCCTAGCTCGCTCGTGCACTACACGCCCGTACCCAACTCCGGGTTACCGCGTACGGACCCTGCGGTGCACGTTGGTGGCCTGGCCCGGCCCGCTGCGGGCTATGAAGGGGGATCCTTCCTCCCTCACCTGCAGGGACAGGCTCTCTCTTGCCTGCAGCAGGAAGGCAGCTGGCAGCCAGAGCGCCTTCAGTTTCTTCTGCTTTACCTTTCGTTGGCGTCTCCAGCTTCAGCCGAGGCAGCTCCTGTCCACAGCCGGGAAGGGCTCTGTGTGTCCCTTTTCGCCCCGGCGCCGCGAGGATGGCAAAGCCGGGCAGAGAGAAGCCACGCAAGCCTGAGACGGCCGCAGTCGACGGCGTCCCCGGGGGAAGGACAGACAACCACGTCCTCAGCACGGTCTCTGGGAGAGGGAAAGAAGAAACAGCGACCGTCATTACCGTCGATCGACCCTGACCAAAGCCTCTCCTTGCGCAGGGGCTTCCGGACACAGCGCCCCTTCCCCGCGCTACTGCTAAGGGCCCCTGCGCCGAGGGGGAATCCAGTGCGCTTGAGGGCCGGCTCGCTGCCTTCACGACAGGGCCTGGGGGCGGCCAAGGGCTACGCAGCACGCTTCAGGGGAGGTGCCGGGGCTGGGGGCAGGCGCACGGGGCAAGGGGGGGCCAGGGGAGGCTGAGCGGGAGCTCCGGCGAGCCGGGGAGGCGGCCATCATCTGCGCCCTGGGCAGGGGGAAAAGGTCCTCCTCCTTTCCCTCTTCCCTTCTGTCAGCTCCCGGGGAACTCACCGCTTCTCGGGGAGCGGCCGCACCCGCAAGCCCCCAGAAATCAACACGAATCCAACCCCAAAAATACACCGCGCCTACCGTACGCGGCACGGCCGCCCGGCACCCGAGCGCCGGAAGACCGCGCCTCCCGCCACGCCCCGGCGAACCACGTGACAGGGCCGGCAGCCACTGCGCCAGGACTACACCTCCCGGCATGCTCTGCGCCACAACACGGCCGCCCGGCAGCCGCGCGCCGCAAGGACTACACCTCCCGGCATGCTCTGCGGCACAACACGGCCGCACGGCCAGCCTCCAGGCGCACCACCACAGCTCCCGGCACGCCGCCAGCCCGCCCTCCCCGCTCTCGGACCCTGCGGGCCACCGTCCCGGCCGCCGATGCACCCGGAAGCCCCACCGAGCCCTCAGCACAGCCTCGCTCTCCCCACCGCCCGCTCCGACCCGGCGCTGCCCCGCCGCAGCCCTCCTCGGGGCTTGACCCGGGACGCAGCGCTCCACCACCCAGCCCCCGCTCACCTCCTCCCTCGCTACAGTCGCAGCCCACTGACGCTCGGCCACAGCTCCGCTCCGCTCCGCCCTCGGCTCACACTGGCCCCCCGGAGCCGGGCACCACCCCTTTTCCAGGGAGGAGCCGGCACCATCAGCCCCACCGCCCGCACCTGGGGCTCCTCCATCCAGACCCCGCCATCAGCTGAGGCGCAGCAGCAACGGGGGGCCCCCTCCCCTCACCCCCACAGTGCACCACCTCCTCCCCTGGGCTCCATCACAGCCCCTTGCCCCACGCAAAGGCAGCGCAAACGCAGCCCTGAGGGCAAAGGAGAGGGCAGGTGTTTGTGCAGGCGCGCACGTAACAAGTCCCAGGAGCCATTCGTGGGTCAGGGTCCCCAACGCTCCCCCCCTGCCCCAAGGCCACCTCGGCCGCCGTTGCCGCAGCCGCACGGAGCTGGTGTTGGCTGCGATAGTGCTCATTTTCTCCACAGTAGCTAGGAAGGGATACGTTTTGGATTTATGCTCAAAACACCGTTAATAATGTAGAGATGTTTTGGTTCTTGCTGAGCACTGCTTCCACAGTCAGGGCCTCTTCTGGTTCTCTCAGTGCCCCACCAGCAAGTAGGCTGGGAGAGGACACAGCTGGGAAAGCTTTCCCAGCTAACTGACCAAAGGGATATTCCATACCATTTGACATCACGCTCAGCACACGCAGCTGGGGGAAGAAGGGGGAGTCCTTGGGGGCTACGGCATTTCTCTTCCTAAGTAACCGTTACACATGACAGAGCCCTGCTTTCCCAGAGGTGGCTCAACACCTGCCCGCCGAAAAGGAGGAGTGAATTAATTCCTTGCTTTGCTTCCACGCACAGCTTTTGCTTTACCTATTAAACAGCCTTGATCTCAACCCATGATTTTTCTCACTCTTACCCTTCCAGCTCTCTCCCCCAGCCCACTGAGGGTGGAGCGAGCAAGCAGCTCCCTGGTGCAGAATAGCCAGCTGGGGCTAAGCCACGGCACGCGCTTGTCCCGGTTTGGCAGGGAACGGACCGTCCGTCGCCTGGCTCCTGGGGCGACGGGCTGCTGGGCAGAGGGGGAGGCCACCAAAGGTGAGGAGCAGGGCACGGGACAGTAGGAAGAGAGAAGAGAAGAGCGGCATCCGGCTGGACGGGCGGGGGGGCGTGTGTGCGTGTAGTGAGAAGGCACGAGGCAGGGAACAGGACGGCCAGAGAAGGACAGGGAGCCTGACGGAGGTGGAGATAAAAGCAGCAGAGAGAGGGGAAGAGAGGCAGCAGAAAGAGGGAAGAGCAGGACACAGACCAACAAAGAAGGAAGAGGAGCAGGCTGGAGACGCACAAAGAACCTGGGGCAGGCAGCACGACAGCGAGGGAGGAAAGAAGAATAGGGGCAGGAAGCTGGACCGAGCGCGATGGAGAAAGACAAGATAAGCGACAAGAACAGGGCAGAAAGGGAAGAATGAAGCCACGGGGACAGGGAGCCGAGACGGCCAACGACGGAGGGAAGGGGCCGGGGAGGGAACACCACAAAACAAACCACGGGGCTACGTGGTACAGAGCACGAGAAGGCAGAGAATTAACAATTAGGGACAGGGAGCCAGAAAAACAACAACAAAACAACACCCAAAACAAAGGGAGATGGGGAGCAAAAGGAATCGCAATGCGTACAGAAAGAAGAGAGAAACAATTCTAAAAGAGGGTCACGGGGAAGCCAGAGACAGCAAGATGGAGAAAGGACAAAAGCTACAGGCTACAGGGCAGAGAGGGAAGAATTAATGGATAGACACAGAGAGCTGGGCAGAAAGAGGTGGAGAAAGGCTGACGATCACACGGCCAACAGGGAAGAGAGAAGAGAGGGAGGAATTTTAAAAACAGGGGCAAGAAGCCAGAGAGAGGGAGAGAGAGGCAACACTAAAATGGGGACAAGCCACAGGGCGGCGAGGAGGGAACCGATGAATAAGAACAGGAGACCAAAGAGAACACAACGTAGAATGGAAAAAAGGAACAGCGGCCCAACAGGGAAGGAGGAATTAAAGATCAGGCACTGGGAGGCAGACAGAGACAAACGAAGAAACAAGTGGAAAAAAAAAACAAAACCAAAAACACAACAACAGCAATGGGCTACAAAGACAGAGAGAGAGGGAAGAAAGAAAACATAGCAGCAAGGAGCTGGACAGAGAGAGATGAGGACAAACAAATAGCACGGGTCTACGTGACAGAGAACGTGGAATTAGAACACAGAGAGAGGGAGCCGGACAGAGAGAGAGGCCGAGAGAAAAATCTAGACGGGCTACAGCGGGCAGAGGCAGGAATTAAAACCTAGGGACAGGGAGCTGGACAGAGAGAGACGGAGGTCACAGGGAACAGCGGCGGGTGCAGGAAGAACAGGAATTCATGAACAGGGAAAGGGAGCTCGACAGAGAAGAACTCAGAAAGGCAAGAACAGTAGCAGGGTACAGAGCAGACGAATTAAAAAGCGCGGCGGGAGCGTTGAGGCAGACAGAGAGATTAAGAAAAAAGCCACGGGCTACGTGGCAAAGCAGGAGGAATTCAGAAACGGGGATGGCAACCAAGGGAGAGTGAGCTGCTGAAGGACAACGGGCATTCCAAGTGAGGGACGGGGAGCTGGGAAAAGCGAGGCAGAGAAAAACAGAATCACAGAGAGAATCACACAAAGCCAAAAAAGAAGAAACTGAACAACAGGAACAGGTGTAACCAAAGCGATGAAATCAGCCAACCAGAGACGGTGTTCCATTACGGGAACATGGAGCGTACGAATCAGCGCACCTGTCGATCTGCATTTTAGTCCCTAGGCGATCGTTAACGTCAGCAGAACAACAGACAACGTGCTTCTGTCAGAAAAGGACGACAAAACGCGGTTTCGTGGAGCGGACTGAGAGAACTAGCCAAGACTGCCAAGATTAACAGCCAAGAAGGTAAAAGGCAATTCTGGCAGGGGGAGATCGCGACCACCGACTCACGGACCACCACCGAGCCTGCGCAGCGATTTACATACGGAACGAGCAAGTTTGTACCGATCAGCAGACAGGACAATAATGAATACGTATGAATACGTAAAATTTTGATCTACAAATTGAACGGGAAAGGTGCGTGAGGTACGCACGCCAGGAGGAGCGATCCCCCGTGCATCCGGCGCCGTGAATAAAGAATGCCTGCTCTTTAATACTAAATTGGTCTTGAGGAGTTGTTTCCGATTTTACCGCGTTTTTCGGTAACACAGGGAGTCAGACCGAGAGAGCCAGAGAAAGACAAAAATACCGACAGGCTACAGGACAGAGCAGGAGGAGTAAAAAAATAAAAACGGAGCCAGAGCCAGGCAGAGAGAGGCGGAGAAAGAACAAGTAGCCACAGGCTACAGGACAGAGAGAGGGAGGACTGAAAAGACGGGGAGGCAGGGAGCCACTCAGAGCGAGACGGAGAAAGAAGGTGCGGGGGGGGCGCAAAAAAAAAATAATTTTGCAGCAGGTAAGGAAAGAGAGGGGGCCGGGGGAGAGACAGGGAGGGCCCAGGACGTACAAGAGAGGCAACGGGGCCCCACTGGCCCAGGACTCACCGCGACTCTCGCTCTCAGCGCTGCTGGCACAATTTAGCCGTTCACATGCTTCTTTCCCCTCCTCTCCTCCCTGCCTCTTCTGCAGCTCCAGACTCTAGGCCGACCTCCACCTGAAGAGAACACGGGGGTGTCTTACAGCTCTTACGAGATGAGGCTTCCTCGGCACGTAGCCTAGCTCGCTCGTGCACTACACGCCCGTACCGAACTGCGGGTTCCAACTGTGGGAAGAAGGGGGAGTCCTTGGGGGCTACGGCATTTCTCTTCCTAACTAACCGTTACACATGACAGAGCCCTGCTTTCCCAGAAACAGCTCAACACCTGCCTGCCGAAAAGGAGGGGCGAATTAATTCCTTGCTTTGCTTCCACGCACAGCTTTTGCTTTACCTATTAAACCGTCTTGATCTCAACCCATGATTTTTCTCACTTTTACCCTTCCAGCTCTCTCCCCCAGCCCACTGAGGGTGGAGCGAGCAAGCAGCTCCCTGGTGCAGAGTTGCCAGCTGAGGCTAAGCCACGGCACGCGCTTGTCCCGGTTTGGCAGGGAACGGACCGTCCGTCGCCTGGCTCCTGGAGCGACGGGCTGCTGGGCAGAGGGGGAGGCCACCAAAGGTGACGAGCAGGGCACAGGACAGTAGGAGGAGAGAAGAGCAGCATCCGGCTGGACGGGGGCGGGGGGGGCGTGTGTGCGTGTAGTGAGAAGGCACGAGGCAGGGAACAGGACGGCCAGAGGAGGACAGGGAGCCTGACGGAGGTGGAGATAAAAGCAGCAGAGAGAGGGGAAGAGCAGGACACAGACCAACAAAGAAGGATGAGGAGCAGGCTGGAGACGCACAAAGAACCTGGGGCAGGCAGCACGACAGCGAGGGAGGAAAGAAGAACAGGGGCAGGAAGCTGGACCGAGCGAGATGGAGACAGACAAGATAAGCGACAAGAACAGGGCAGAAAGGGAAGAATGAAGCCACGGGGACAGGGAGCCGAGACAGCCAACGACGGAGGGAAGGGGCCGGGGAGGGAACACCACAAAACAAACCATGGGGCTACGTGGTACAGAGCATGAGAAGGCAGAGAATTAACAATTAGGGACAGGGAGCCAGAAAAACAACAAAAAAAACACCAAAACAAAGGGAGATGGAGAGCAAAAGGAATCGCAATGCGTACAGAGAGAAGAGAGAAACAATTCTAAAAGAGGGTCACGGGGAAGCCAGAGACAGCAAGATGGAGAAAGGACAGAAGCTACAGGCTACAGGGCAGAGAGGGAAGAATTAATGAATAGATGCAGAGAGCTGGGCAGAAAGAGGTGGAGAAAGGCTGAAGATCACACGGCCAACAGGGAAGAGAGAAGAGAGGGAGGAATTTTAAAAACAGGGGCAAGAAGCCAGAGAGAGGGAGAGAGAGGCAACAATAAATGGGGACAAGCCACAGGGCAGCGAGGAGGGAACCGATGAATAAGAACAGCAGACCAAAGAGAACACAATGTAGAATGGAAAAAAGGAACAGCGGCCTACAGGGAAGGAGGAATTAAAGATCAGGCACTGGGAGGCAGACAGAGACACATGAAGAAACAAGTGGGAAAAAAAAAAAAAAAAACAACAACGGCAACGGGCTACAAAGACAGACAGAGAGGGAAGAAATAAAACGTCGCAGCAAGGAGCTGGACAGAGAGAGATGAGGACAAACAAATAGCACGGGTCTACGTGACAGAGAACGTGGAATTAGAACACAGAGAGAGGGAGCCGGACAGAGAGAGAGGCCGAGAGAAAAACCTAGACGGGCTACAGCGGGCAGAGGCAGGGATTAAAACCTAGGGACAGGGAGCTGGACAGAGAGAGACGGAGGTCACAGGGAACAGCGGTGGCTGCAGGAAGAACAGGAATCCACAAATAGGGAAAGGGAGCTCGACAGAGAAGAACTCAGAAAGGCAAGAACAGTAGCAGGGTGCAGAGCAGAGCAGACGAATGAAAAAGCGCGGGGGGAGCGTTGAGGCAGACAGAGAGAGATTAAGAAAAAAGTCACGGGCTACGTGGCAAAGCAGGAGGAATTCAGAAACGGGGATGGCAACCAAGGGAGAGTGAGCTGGTGAAGGACAACGGGCATTCCAAGTGAGGGACGGGGAGCTGGGAAAAGCGAGGCAGAGAAAAACAGAATCACAGAGAGAATCACACAAAGCCAAAAAAGAAGAAACTGAACAACAGGAACAGGTGTAACCAAAGCGATGAAATCAACCAACCAGAGACGGTGTTCCATTACGGGAACATGGAGCGTACGAATCAGCGCACCTGTCGATCTGCATTTTAGTCCCTAGGCGATCGTTAACGTCAGCAGAACAACAGACAACGTGCTTCTGTCAGAAAAGGACGACAAAACGCGGTTTCGTGGAGCGGACTGAGAGAACTAGCCAAGACTGCCAAGATTAACAGCCAAGAAGGTAAAAGGCAATTCTGGCAGGGGGAGATCGCGACCACCGACTCACGGACCACCACCGAGCCTGCGCAGCGATTTACATACGGAACGAGCAAGTTTGTACCGATCAGCAGACAGGACAATAATGAATACGTATGAATACGTAAAATTTTGATCTACAAATTGAACGGGAAAGGTGCGTGAGGTACGCACGCCAGGAGGAGCGATCCCCCGTGCATCCGGCGCTGTGAATAAAGAATGCCTGCTCTTTAATACTAAATTGGTCTTGAGGAGTTGTTTCCGATTTTACCGCGTTTTTCGGTAACACAGGGAGTCAGACCGAGAGAGCCAGAGAAAGACAAAAATACCGACAGGCTACAGGACAGAGCAGGAGGAGTAAAAAAATAAAAACGGAGCCAGAGCCAGGCAGAGAGAGGCGGAGAAAGAACAAGTAGCCACAGGCTACAGGACAGAGAGAGGGAGGACTGAAAAGACGGGGAGGCAGGGAGCCACTCAGAGCGAGATGGAGAAAGAAGGTGCGGGGGGGGCCCAAAAGAAAAAAAAAAATTTTTACAGCAGGTAAGGAAAGAGAGGGGGCCAGGGGAGAGACAGGGAGGGCCCAGGACGCACAAGAGAGGCAACGGGGCCCCACTGGCCCAGGACTCACCGCGACTCTCGCTCTCAGCGCTGCTGGCACAATTTAGCCGTTCACATGCTTCTTTCCCCTCCTCTCCTCCCTGCCTCTTCTGCAGCTCCAGACTCTAGGCCGACCTCCACCTGAAGAGAACACGGGGGTGTCTTACAGCTCTTACGAGATGAGGCTTCCTAGGCACGTAGCCTAGCTCGCTCGTGCACTACACGCCCGTACCGAACTGCGGGTTCCAACTGTGGGAAGAAGGGGGAGTCCTTGGGGGCTACGGCATTTCTCTTCCTAACTAACCGTTACACATGACAGAGCCCTGCTTTCCCAGAAACAGCTCAACACCTGCCCGCCGAAAAGGAGGAGCGAATTAATTCCTTGCTTTGCTTCCACGCACAGCTTTTGCTTTACCTATTAAACCGTCTTGATCTCAACCCATGATTTTTCTCACTTTTACCCTTCCAGCTCTCTCCCCCAGCCCACTGAGGGTGGAGCGAGCAAGCAGCTCCCTGGTGCAGAGTTGCCAGCTGAGGCTAAGCCACGGCACGCGCTTGTCCCGGTTTGGCAGGGAACGGACCGTCCGTCGCCTGGCTCCTGGAGCGACGGGCTGCTGGGCAGAGGGGGAGGCCACCAAAGGTGACGAGCAGGGCACAGGACAGTAGGAGGAGAGAAGAGCAGCATCCGGCTGGACGGGGGCGGGGGGGGCGTGTGTGCGTGTAGTGAGAAGGCACGAGGCAGGGAACAGGACGGCCAGAGAAGGACAGGGAGCCTGACGGAGGTGGAGATAAAAGCAGCAGAGAGAGGGGAAGAGAGGCAGCAGAAAGAGGGAAGAGCAGGACACAGACCAACAAAGAAGGAAGAGGAGCAGGCTGGAGACGCACAAAGAACCTGGGGCAGGCAGCACGACAGCGAGGGAGGAAAGAAGAACAGGGGCAGGAAGCTGGACCGAGCGAGATGGAGACAGACAAGATAAGCGACAAGAACAGGGCAGAAAGGGAAGAATGAAGCCACGGGGACAGGGAGCCGAGACAGCCAACGACGGAGGGAAGGGGCCGGGGAGGGAACACCACAAAACAAACCATGGGGCTACGTGGTACAGAGCATGAGAAGGCAGAGAATTAACAATTAGGGACAGGGAGCCAGAAAAACAACAAAAAAAACACCAAAACAAAGGGAGATGGAGAGCAAAAGGAATCGCAATGCGTACAGAGAGAAGAGAGAAACAATTCTAGAAGAGGGTCACGGGGAAGCCAGAGACAGCAAGATGGAGAAAGGACAGAAGCTACAGGCTACAGGGCAGAGAGGGAAGAATTAATGAATAGACGCAGAGAGCTGGGCAGAAAGAGGTGGAGAAAGGCTGAAGATCACACGGCCAACAGGGAAGAGAGAAGAGAGGGAGGAATTTTAAAAACAGGGGCAAGAAGCCAGAGAGAGGGAGAGAGAGGCAACAATAAATGGGGACAAGCCACAGGGCAGCGAGGAGGGAATCGATGAATAAGAACAGCAGACCAAAGAGAACACAATGTAGAATGGAAAAAAGGAACAGCGGCCTACAGGGAAGGAGGAATTAAAGATCAGGCACTGGGAGGCAGACAGAGACACATGAAGAAACAAGTGGGAAAAAAAAAAAAAAAAACAACAACGGCAACGGGCTACAAAGACAGACAGAGAGGGAAGAAATAAAACATCGCAGCAAGGAGCTGGACAGAGAGAGATGAGGACAAACAAATAGCACGGGTCTACGTGACAGAGAACGTGGAATTAGAACACAGAGAGAGGGAGCCGGACAGAGAGAGAGGCCGAGAGAAAAACCTAGACGGGCTACAGCGGGCAGAGGCAGGGATTAAAACCTAGGGACAGGGAGCTGGACAGAGAGAGACGGAGGTCACAGGGAACAGCGGCGGGTGCAGGAAGAACAGGAATCCACAAATAGGGAAAGGGAGCTCGACAGAGAAGAACTCAGAAAGGCAAGAACAGTAGCAGGGTGCAGAGCAGAGCAGACGAATGAAAAAGCGCGGGGGGAGCGTTGAGGCAGACAGAGAGAGATTAAGAAAAAAGTCACGGGCTACGTGGCAAAGCAGGAGGAATTCAGAAACGGGGATGGCAACCAAGGGAGAGTGAGCTGGTGAAGGACAACGGGCATTCCAAGTGAGGGACGGGGAGCTGGGAAAAGTGAGGCAGAGAAAAACAGAATCACAGAGAGAATCACACAAAGCCAAAAAAGAAGAAACTGAACAACAGGAACAGGTGTAACCAAAGCGATGAAATCAGCCAACCAGAGACGGTGTTCCATTACGGGAACATGGAGCGTACGAATCAGCGCACCTGTCGATCTGCATTTTAGTCCCTAGGCGATCGTTAACGTCAGCAGAACAACAGACAACGTGCTTCTGTCAGAAAAGGACGACAAAACGCGGTTTCGTGGAGCGGACTGAGAGAACTAGCCAAGACTGCCAAGATTAACAGCCAAGAAGGTAAAAGGCAATTCTGGCAGGGGGAGATCGCGACCACCGACTCACGGACCACCACCGAGCCTGCGCAGCGATTTACATACGGAACGAGCAAGTTTGTACCGATCAGCAGACAGGACAATAATGAATACGTATGAATACGTAAAATTTTGATCTACAAATTGAACGGGAAAGGTGCGTGAGGTACGCACGCCAGGAGGAGCGATCCCCCGTGCATCCGGCGCCGTGAATAAAGAATGCCTGCTCTTTAATACTAAATTGGTCTTGAGGAGTTGTTTCCGATTTTACCGCGTTTTTCGGTAACACAGGGAGTCAGACCGAGAGAGCCAGAGAAAGACAAAAATACCGACAGGCTACAGGACAGAGCAGGAGGAGTAAAAAAATAAAAACGGAGCCAGAGCCAGGCAGAGAGAGGCGGAGAAAGAACAAGTAGCCACAGGCTACAGGACAGAGAGAGGGAGGACTGAAAAGACGGGGAGGCAGGGAGCCACTCAGAGCGAGACGGAGAAAGAAGGTGCGGGGGGGGCGCAAAAAAAAAATAATTTTGCAGCAGGTAAGGAAAGAGAGGGGGCCGGGGGAGAGACAGGGAGGGCCCAGGACGTACAAGAGAGGCAACGGGGCCCCACTGGCCCAGGACTCACCGCGACTCTCGCTCTCAGCGCTGCTGGCACAATTTAGCCGTTCACATGCTTCTTTCCCCTCCTCTCCTCCCTGCCTCTTCTGCAGCTCCAGACTCTAGGCCGACCTCCACCTGAAGAGAACACGGGGGTGTCTTACAGCTCTTACGAGATGAGGCTTCCTAGGCACGTAGCCTAGCTCGCTCGTGCACTACACGCCCGTACCGAACTGCGGGTTCCAACTGTGGGAAGAAGGGGGAGTCCTTGGGGGCTACGGCATTTCTCTTCCTAACTAACCGTTACACATGACAGAGCCCTGCTTTCCCAGAAACAGCTCAACACCTGCCCGCCGAAAAGGAGGAGCGAATTAATTCCTTGCTTTGCTTCCACGCACAGCTTTTGCTTTACCTATTAAACCGTCTTGATCTCAACCCATGATTTTTCTCACTTTTACCCTTCCAGCTCTCTCCCCCAGCCCACTGAGGGTGGAGCGAGCAAGCAGCTCCCTGGTGCAGAGTTGCCAGCTGAGGCTAAGCCACGGCACGCGCTTGTCCCGGTTTGGCAGGGAACGGACCGTCCGTCGCCTGGCTCCTGGAGCGACGGGCTGCTGGGCAGAGGAGGAGGCCACCAAAGGTGACGAGCAGGGCACAGGACAGTAGGAGGAGAGAAGAGCAGCATCCGGCTGGACGGGGGCGGGGGGGGCGTGTGTGCGTGTAGTGAGAAGGCACGAGGCAGGGAACAGGACGGCCAGAGGAGGACAGGGAGCCTGACGGAGGTGGAGATAAAAGCAGCAGAGAGAGGGGAAGAGCAGGACACAGACCAACAAAGAAGGATGAGGAGCAGGCTGGAGACGCACAAAGAACCTGGGGCAGGCAGCACGACAGCGAGGGAGGAAAGAAGAACAGGGGCAGGAAGCTGGACCGAGCGAGATGGAGACAGACAAGATAAGCGACAAGAACAGGGCAGAAAGGGAAGAATGAAGCCACGGGGACAGGGAGCCGAGACAGCCAACGACGGAGGGAAGGGGCCGGGGAGGGAACACCACAAAACAAACCACGGGGCTACGTGGTACAGAGCACGAGAAGGCAGAGAATTAACAATTAGGGACAGGGAGCCAGAAAAACAACAAAAAAAACACCAAAACAAAGGGAGATGGAGAGCAAAAGGAATCGCAATGCGTACAGAGAGAAGAGAGAAACAATTCTAAAAGAGGGTCACGGGGAAGCCAGAGACAGCAAGATGGAGAAAGGACAGAAGCTACAGGCTACAGGGCAGAGAGGGAAGAATTAATGAATAGATGCAGAGAGCTGGGCAGAAAGAGGTGGAGAAAGGCTGAAGATCACACGGCCAACAGGGAAGAGAGAAGAGAGGGAGGAATTTTAAAAACAGGGGCAAGAAGCCAGAGAGAGGGAGAGAGAGGCAACAATAAATGGGGACAAGCCACAGGGCAGCGAGGAGGGAATCGATGAATAAGAACAGCAGACCAAAGAGAACACAATGTAGAATGGAAAAAAGGAACAGCGGCCTACAGGGAAGGAGGAATTAAAGATCAGGCACTGGGAGGCAGACAGAGACACATGAAGAAACAAGTGGGAAAAAAAAAAAAACCAACAACGGCAACGGGCTACAAAGACAGACAGAGAGGGAAGAAATAAAACGTCGCAGCAAGGAGCTGGACAGAGAGAGATGAGGACAAACAAATAGCACGGGTCTACGTGACAGAGAACGTGGAATTAGAACACAGAGAGAGGGAGCCGGACAGAGAGAGAGGCCGAGAGAAAAACCTAGACGGGCTACAGCGGGCAGAGGCAGGGATTAAAACCTAGGGACAGGGAGCTGGACAGAGAGAGACGGAGGTCACAGGGAACAGCGGTGGCTGCAGGAAGAACAGGAATCCACAAATAGGGAAAGGGAGCTCGACAGAGAAGAACTCAGAAAGGCAAGAACAGTAGCAGGGTGCAGAGCAGAGCAGACGAATGAAAAAGCGCGGGGGGAGCGTTGAGGCAGACAGAGAGAGATTAAGAAAAAAGTCACGGGCTACGTGGCAAAGCAGGAGGAATTCAGAAACGGGGATGGCAACCAAGGGAGAGTGAGCTGGTGAAGGACAACGGGCATTCCAAGTGAGGGACGGGGAGCTGGGAAAAGCGAGGCAGAGAAAAACAGAATCACAGAGAGAATCACACAAAGCCAAAAAAGAAGAAACTGAACAACAGGAACAGGTGTAACCAAAGCGATGAAATCAGCCAACCAGAGACGGTGTTCCATTACGGGAACATGGAGCGTACGAATCAGCGCACCTGTCGATCTGCATTTTAGTCCCTAGGCGATCGTTAACGTCAGCAGAACAACAGACAACGTGCTTCTGTCAGAAAAGGACGACAAAACGCGGTTTCGTGGAGCGGACTGAGAGAACTAGCCAAGACGGCCAAGATCAACAGCCAAGAAGGTAAAAGGCAATTCTGGCAGGGGGAGATCGCGACCACCGACTCACGGACCACCACCGAGCCTGCGCAGCGATTTACATACGGAACGAGCAAGTTTGTACCGATCAGCAGACAGGACAATAATGAATACGTATGAATACGTAAAATTTTGATCTACAAATTGAACGGGAAAGGTGCGTGAGGTACGCACGCCAGGAGGAGCGATCCCCCGTGCATCCGGCGCCGTGAATAAAGAATGCCTGCTCTTTAATACTAAATTGGTCTTGAGGAGTTGTTTCCGATTTTACCGCGTTTTTCGGTAACACAGGGAGTCAGACCGAGAGAGCCAGAGAAAGACAAAAATACCGACAGGCTACAGGACAGAGCAGGAGGAGTAAAAAAATAAAAACGGAGCCAGAGCCAGGCAGAGAGAGGCGGAGAAAGAACAAGTAGCCACAGGCTACAGGACAGAGAGAGGGAGGACTGAAAAGACGGGGAGGCAGGGAGCCACTCAGAGCGAGACGGAGAAAGAAGGTGCGGGGGGGGCGCAAAAAAAAAATAATTTTGCAGCAGGTAAGGAAAGAGAGGGGGCCGGGGGAGAGACAGGGAGGGCCCAGGACGTACAAGAGAGGCAACGGGGCCCCACTGGCCCAGGACTCACCGCGACTCTCGCTCTCAGCGCTGCTGGCACAATTTAGCCGTTCACATGCTTCTTTCCCCTCCTCTCCTCCCTGCCTCTTCTGCAGCTCCAGACTCTAGGCCGACCTCCACCTGAAGAGAACACGGGGGTGTCTTACAGCTCTTACGAGATGAGGCTTCCTAGGCACGTAGCCTAGCTCGCTCGTGCACTACACGCCCGTACCGAACTGCGGGTTCCAACTGTGGGAAGAAGGGGGAGTCCTTGGGGGCTACGGCATTTCTCTTCCTAACTAACCGTTACACATGACAGAGCCCTGCTTTCCCAGAAACAGCTCAACACCTGCCCGCCGAAAAGGAGGAGCGAATTAATTCCTTGCTTTGCTTCCACGCACAGCTTTTGCTTTACCTATTAAACCGTCTTGATCTCAACCCATGATTTTTCTCACTTTTACCCTTCCAGCTCTCTCCCCCAGCCCACTGAGGGTGGAGCGAGCAAGCAGCTCCCTGGTGCAGAGTTGCCAGCTGAGGCTAAGCCACGGCACGCGCTTGTCCCGGTTTGGCAGGGAACGGACCGTCCGTCGCCTGGCTCCTGGAGCGACGGGCTGCTGGGCAGAGGGGGAGGCCACCAAAGGTGAGGAGCAGGGCACAGGACAGTAGGAGGAGAGAAGAGCAGCATCCGGCTGGACGGGGGCGGGGGGGGCGTGTGTGCGTGTAGTGAGAAGGCACGAGGCAGGGAACAGGACGGCCAGAGGAGGACAGGGAGCCTGACGGAGGTGGAGATAAAAGCAGCAGAGAGAGGGGAAGAGCAGGACACAGACCAACAAAGAAGGATGAGGAGCAGGCTGGAGACGCACAAAGAACCTGGGGCAGGCAGCACGACAGCGAGGGAGGAAAGAAGAACAGGGGCAGGAAGCTGGACCGAGCGAGATGGAGACAGACAAGATAAGCGACAAGAACAGGGCAGAAAGGGAAGAATGAAGCCACGGGGACAGGGAGCCGAGACGGCCAACGACGGAGGGAAGGGGCCGGGGAGGGAACACCACAAAACAAACCATGGGGCTACGTGGTACAGAGCATGAGAAGGCAGAGAATTAACAATTAGGGACAGGGAGCCAGAAAAACAACAAAAAAAACACCAAAACAAAGGGAGATGGAGAGCAAAAGGAATCGCAATGCGTACAGAGAGAAGAGAGAAACAATTCTAGAAGAGGGTCACGGGGAAGCCAGAGACAGCAAGATGGAGAAAGGACAGAAGCTACAGGCTACAGGGCAGAGAGGGAAGAATTAATGAATAGATGCAGAGAGCTGGGCAGAAAGAGGTGGAGAAAGGCTGAAGATCACACGGCCAACAGGGAAGAGAGAAGAGAGGGAGGAATTTTAAAAACAGGGGCAAGAAGCCAGAGAGAGGGAGAGAGAGGCAACAATAAATGGGGACAAGCCACAGGGCAGCGAGGAGGGAATCGATGAATAAGAACAGCAGACCAAAGAGAACACAATGTAGAATGGAAAAAAGGAACAGCGGCCTACAGGGAAGGAGGAATTAAAGATCAGGCACTGGGAGGCAGACAGAGACACATGAAGAAACAAGTGGGAAAAAAAAAAAAAAAAAACAACAACGGCAACGGGCTACAAAGACAGACAGAGAGGGAAGAAATAAAACATCGCAGCAAGGAGCTGGACAGAGAGAGATGAGGACAAACAAATAGCACGGGTCTACGTGACAGAGAACGTGGAATTAGAACACAGAGAGAGGGAGCCGGACAGAGAGAGAGGCCGAGAGAAAAACCTAGACGGGCTACAGCGGGCAGAGGCAGGGATTAAAACCTAGGGACAGGGAGCTGGACAGAGAGAGACGGAGGTCACAGGGAACAGCGGTGGCTGCAGGAAGAACAGGAATCCACAAATAGGGAAAGGGAGCTCGACAGAGAAGAACTCAGAAAGGCAAGAACAGTAGCAGGGTGCAGAGCAGAGCAGACGAATGAAAAAGCGCGGGGGGAGCGTTGAGGCAGACAGAGAGAGATTAAGAAAAAAGTCACGGGCTACGTGGCAAAGCAGGAGGAATTCAGAAACGGGGATGGCAACCAAGGGAGAGTGAGCTGGTGAAGGACAACGGGCATTCCAAGTGAGGGACGGGGAGCTGGGAAAAGCGAGGCAGAGAAAAACAGAATCACAGAGAGAATCACACAAAGCCAAAAAAGAAGAAACTGAACAACAGGAACAGGTGTAACCAAAGCGATGAAATCAGCCAACCAGAGACGGTGTTCCATTACGGGAACATGGAGCGTACGAATCAGCGCACCTGTTGATCTGCATTTTAGTCCCTAGGCGATCGTTAACGTCAGCAGAACAACAGACAACGTGCTTCTGTCAGAAAAGGACGACAAAACGCGGTTTCGTGGAGCGGACTGAGAGAACTAGCCAAGACTGCCAAGATTAACAGCCAAGAAGGTAAAAGGACAATCAGTAGACAGGACAATAATGAATGTGTATGAATACCTAAAATTTTGATCTACAAATTGAACGGGAAAGGTGCGTGAGGTACGCATGCCAGGAGGAGCGATCCCCCGTGCGTCTGGCGCCGTGAATAAACAACGCCTGCTCTTTAATACTAAATTGGCGTTGAGGAGTTGTTTCCGATTTTACCGCGTTTTTCGGTAACACAGGGAGTCAGACCAAGAGGGCCAGAGAAAGACAAAATACCGACAGGCTACAGGACAGAGCAGGAGGAATAAAAAAATAAAAACGGAGCCAGAGCCAGGCAGAGAGAGGCGGAGAAAGAACAAGTAGCCACAGGCTACAGGACAGAGAGAGGGAGGACTGAAAAGACGGGGAGGCAGGGAGCCACTCAGAGCGAGATGGAGAAAGAAGGTGCGGGGGGGGCCCAAAAGAAAAAAAAAAATTTTTACAGCAGGTAAGGAAAGAGAGGGGGCCAGGGGAGAGACAGGGAGGGCCCAGGACGCACAAGAGAGGCAACGGGGCCCCACTGGCCCAGGACTCACCGCGACTCTCGCTCTCAGCGCTGCTGGCACAATTTAGCCGTTCAGATGCTTCTTTCCCCTCCTCTCCTCCCTGCCTCTTCTGCAGCTCCAGACTCTAGGCCGACCTCCACCTGAAGAGAACACGGGGGTGTCTTACAGCTCTTACGAGATGAGGCTTCCTCGGCACGTAGCCTAGCTCGCTCGTGCACTACACGCCCGTACCCAACTCCGGGTTACCGCGTACGGACCCTGCGGTGCACGTTGGTGGCCTGGCCCGGCCCGCTGCGGGCTATGAAGGGGGATCCTTCCTCCCTCACCTGCAGGGACAGGCTCTCTCTTGCCTGCAGCAGGAAGGCAGCTGGCAGCCAGAGCGCCTTCAGTTTCTTCTGCTTTACCTTTCGTTGGCGTCTCCAGCTTCAGCCGAGGCAGCTCCTGTCCACAGCCGGGAAGGGCTCTGTGTGTCCCTTTTCGCCCCGGCGCCGCGAGGATGGCAAAGCCGGGCAGAGAGAAGCCACGCAAGCCTGAGACGGCCGCAGTCGATGGCGTCCCCGGGGGAAGGACAGACAACCACGTCCTCAGCACGGTCTCTGGGAGAGGGAAAGAAGAAACAGCGACCGTCATTACCGTCGATCGACCCTGACCAAAGCCTCTCCTTGCGCAGGGGCTTCCGGACACAGCGCCCCTTCCCCGCGCTACTGCTAAGGGCCCCTGCGCCGAGGGGGAATCCAGTGCGCTTGAGGGCCGGCTCGCTGCCTTCACGACAGGGCCTGGGGGCGGCCAAGGGCTACGCAGCACGCTTCAGGGGAGGTGCCGGGGCTGGGGGCAGGCGCACGGGGCAAGGGGGGGCCAGGGGAGGCTGAGCGGGAGCTCCGGCGAGCCGGGGAGGCGGCCATCATCTGCGCCCTGGGCAGGGGGAAAAGGTCCTCCTCCTTTCCCTCTTCCCTTCTGTCAGCTCCCGGGGAACTCACCGCTTCTCGGGGAGCGGCCGCACCCGCAAGCCCCCAGAAATCAACACGAATCCAACCCCAAAAATACACCGCGCCTACCGTACGCGGCACGGCCGCCCGGCACCCGAGCGCCGGAAGACCGCGCCTCCCGCCACGCCCCGGCGAACCACGTGACAGGGCCGGCAGCCACTGCGCCAGGACTACACCTCCCGGCATGCTCTGCGCCACAACACGGCCGCCCGGCAGCCGCGCGCCGCAAGGACTACACCTCCCGGCACGCTCTGCGGCACAACACGGCCGCACGGCCAGCCTCCAGGCGCACCACCACAGCTCCCGGCACGCCGCCAGCCCGCCCTCCCCGCTCTCGGACCCTGCGGGCCACCGTCCCGGCCGCCGATGCACCCGGAAGCCCCACCGAGCCCTCAGCACAGCCTCGCTCTCCCCACCGCCCGCTCCGACCCGGCGCTGCCCCGCCGCAGCCCTCCTCGGGGCTTGACCCGGGACGCAGCGCTCCACCACCCAGCCCCCGCTCACCTCCTCCCTCGCTACAGTCGCAGCCCGCTGACGCTCGGCCACAGCTCCGCTCCGCCCTCGGCTCACACTGGCCCCCCGGAGCCGGGCACCACCCCTTTTCCAGGGAGGAGCCGGCACCGTCAGCCCCACCGCCCGCACCTGGGGCTCCTCCATCCAGACCCCGCCATCAGCTGAGGCGCAGCAGCAACGGGGGGCGCCCTCCCCTCACCCCCACAGTGCACCACCTCCTCCCCTGGGCTCCATCACAGCCCCTTGCCCCACGCAAAGGCAGCGCAAACGCAGCCCTGAGGGCAAAGGAGAGGGCAGGTGTTTGTGCAGGCGCGCACGTAACAAGTCCCAGGAGCCATTCGTGGGTCAGGGTCCCCAACGCTCCCCCCCTGCCCCAAGGCCACCTCGGCCGCCGTTGCCGCAGCCGCACGGAGCTGGTGTTGGCTGCGATAGTGCTCATTTTCTCCACAGTAGCTAGGAAGGGATACGTTTTGGATTTATGCTCAAAACACCGTTAATAATGTAGAGATGTTTTGGTTCTTGCTGAGCACTGCTTCCACAGTCAGGGCCTCTTCTGGTTCTCTCAGTGCCCCACCAGCAGGTAGGCTGGGAGAGGACACAGCTGGGAAAGCTTTCCCAGCTAACTGACCAAAGGGATATTCCATACCATTTGACATCATGCTCAGCACACGCAGCTGGGGGAAGAAGGGGGAGTCCTTGGGGGGGGGGGGGGGAGGGAGGGCGGGGGCTACGGCATTTCTCTCCCTAAGTAACCATTACACATGACAGAGCCCTGCTTTCCCAGAAACAGCTCAACACCTGCCCGCCGAAAAGGAGGAGTGAATTAATTCCTTGCTTTGCTTCCACGCACAGCTTTTGCTTTACCTATTAAACAGCCTTGATCTCAACCCATGATTTTTCTCACTCTTACCCTTCCAGCTCTCTCCCCCAGCCCACTGAGGGTGGAGTGAGCAAGCAGCTCCCTGGTGCAGAATAGCCAGCTGGGGCTAAGCCACGGCACGCGCTTGTCCCGGTTTGGCAGGGAACGGACCGTCCGTCGCCTGGCTCCTGGGGCGACGGGCTGCTGGGCAGAGGGGGAGGCCACCAAAGGTGAGGAGCAGGGCACGGGACAGTAGGAAGAGAGAAGAGAAGAGCGGCATCCGGCTGGACGGGGCGGGGGGGGACGTGTGTGCGTGTAGTGAGAAGGCACGAGGCAGGGAACAGGACGGCCAGAGAAGGACAGGGAGCCTGACGGAGGTGGAGATAAAAGCAGCAGAGAGAGGGGAAGAGAGGCAGCAGAAAGAGGGAAGAGCAGGACACAGACCAACAAAGAAGGAAGAGGAGCAGGCTGGAGACGCACAAAGAACCTGGGGCAGGCAGCACGACAGCGAGGGAGGAAAGAAGAATAGGGGCAGGAAGCTGGACCGAGCGCGATGGAGAAAGACAAGATAAGCGACAAGAACAGGGCAGAAAGGGAAGAATGAAGCCACGGGGACAGGGAGCCGAGACAGCCAACGACGGAGGGAAGGGGCCGGGGAGGGAACACCACAAAACAAACCACGGGGCTACGTGGTACAGAGCACGAGAAGGCAGAGAATTAACAATTAGGGACAGGGAGCCAGAAAAACAACAACAAAACAACACCCAAAACAAAGGGAGATGGGGAGCAAAAGGAATCGCAATGCGTACAGAAAGAAGAGAGAAACAATTCTAAAAGAGGGTCACGGGGAAGCCAGAGACAGCAAGATGGAGAAAGGACAGAAGCTACAGGCTACAGGGCAGAGAGGGAAGAATTAATGGATAGACACAGAGAGCTGGGCAGAAAGAGGTGGAGAAAGGCTGACGATCACACGGCCAACAGGGAAGAGAGAAGAGAGGGAGGAATTTTAAAAACAGGGGCAAGAAGCCAGAGAGAGGGAGAGAGAGGCAACACTAAAATGGGGACAAGCCACAGGGCGGCGAGGAGGGAACCGATGAATAAGAACAGGAGACCAAAGAGAACTCAACGTAGAATGGAAAAAAGGAACAGCGGCCCAACAGGGAAGGAGGAATTAAAGATCAGGCACTGGGAGGCAGACAGAGACAAACGAAGAAACAAGTGGGAAAAAAAAAAACAAAAACCAAAAACACAACAACAGCAACGGGCTACAAAGACAGAGAGAGAGGGAAGAAAGAAAACATAGCAGCAAGGAGCTGGACAGAGAGAGATGAGGACAAACAAATAGTACGGGTCTACGTGACAGAGAACGTGGAATTAGAACACAGAGAGAGGGAGCCGGACAGAGAGAGAGGCCGAGAGAAACATCTAGACGGGCTACAGCGGGCAGAGGCAGGAATTAAAACCTAGGGACAGGGAGCTGGACAGAGAGAGACGGAGATCACAGGGAACAGCGGCGGGTGCAGGAAGAACAGGAATTCATGAACAGGGAAAGGGAGCTGGACAGAGAAGAACTCAGAAAGGCAAGAACAGTAGCAGGGTACAGAGCAGACGAATTAAAAAGCGCGGCAGGAGCGTTGAGGCAGACAGAGAGATTAAGAAAAAAGCCACGGGCTACGTGGCAAAGCAGGAGGAATTCAGAAACGGGGATGGCAACCAAGGGAGAGTGAGCTGGTGAAGGACAACGGGCATTCCAAGTGAGGGACGGGGAGCTGGGAAAAGCGAGGCAGAGAAAAACAGAATCACAGAGAGAATCAAACAAAGCCAAAAAAGAAGAAACTGAACAACAGGAACAGGTGTAACCAAAGCGATGAAATCAACCAACCAGAGACGGTGTTCCATTACGGGAACATGGAGCGTACGAATCGGTGTGTCTGTCGATCTGCATTTTAGTCACTAGGCGATCGTTAATGTCAACAGAACAACAGACAACGTGCTTCTGTCAGAAAAGGACGACAAAACGCGGTTTCGTGGAGCGGACTGAGAAAACTAGCCAAGAAGGTAAAAAGGTAATTCCGGCAGGGGGAGATCACGACCACCGACTCACAGACCACCACCGACCCAAGTAATACCACCTACTCAGAAGAGAACAACGGAAGAGGACAACCGAGCCTGCGCAGCGATTTACATACGGAACGAGCAAGTTTGTACCGATCAGCAGACAGGGCAATAATGAATATATATGAATACGTAAAATTTTGATCTACAAATTGTACGGGAAAGGTGTGTGAGGTACGCACGCCAGGAGGAGCGATCCCCCGTGCATCTGGCGCCGTGAATAAAGAATGCCTGCTCTTTAATACTAAATTGGCGTTGAGGAGTCGTTTCCGATTTTACCGCGTTTTTCGGTAACACAGGGAGTCAGACCAAGAGGGCCAGAGAAAGACAAAATACCGACAGGCTACAGGACAGAGCAGGAGGAATAAAAAAACGAAGCCAGAGCCAGGCAGAGAGAGGCGGAGATAGAAAAAGGAGCCACAGGCTACAGGACAGAGAGAGGGAGGACTGAAAAAGACGGGGAGGCAGGGAGCCACTCAGAGCGAGATGGAGAAAGAAGGTGCGGGGGGGGCCCAAAAGAAAAAATAAAATTTTGCAGCAGGTAAGGAAAGAGAGGGGGCCGGGGGAGAGACAGGGAGGGCCCAGGACGCACAAGAGAGGCAACGGGGCCCCACTGGCCCAGGACTCACCGCGACTCTCGCTCTCAGCGCTGCTGGCACAATTTAGCCGTTCACATGCTTCTTTCCCCTTCTCTCCTCCCTGCCTCTTCTGCAGCTCCAGACTCTAGGCCGTCCTCCACCTGAAGAGAACACATGGGTGTCTTACAGCTCTTACGAGATGAGGCTTCCTCGGCACGTAGCCTAGCTCGCTCGTGCTGGAGCTGGGAGCAGGCGCACTGGGCAAGGGGGGCCAGGGGAGGCTGAGGGGGAGCTCTGGTGAGCTGGAGAGTCGGCCATCTTCTGCACCCTGGGCAGGGGGAAAAGGTCATCATCCTCCTCCTCCTTTCCTTCTTCCCTTCTATCAGCTCCCGAGTAACTCCTAGGGCTGCCCTCACCCACTCGCCTTTAGCATACCAGAAGCCTGCCTCGGCGGGTCGTTTGAAGCTTCCCATCCCACCAGCCCCAGTAGTGCAGGCACACAAGGAGACACCCCTGCACCCACCAAAGGCGCTCGCTCACCTCGCCGGCAGCCCTAGGCCTCACCCGACACAGGGAATCGTGTCCGACACACCACCACGCTGCAGCAGGAGCGGAGGAGGCCTTTCCTTACCAGGAAGCAGCAACGAGCACGGCGGCATCACCTCGCAGGCACCGCAGCATCGCAGGGCTGTTACCTGCGGAGAGAGCAATGGGGATCACAGGGACGCCACCGCGCGTGCGCGGCTCCCGGGCTCAGTACCCAATTCTGGTCGCTGGGCAGCAGCATTATCTGAATTACTCTTCTCGATTAATACCATCCAGAAACCATAACTTGGCTGCATCCACAGAGCTTCTATTCCTCTGCACCTTTCCCCCTCGCAGCCCCAGCAGCACCATTCATTGCCTCTGCACCAAACAGCAAAGCGTCTCGAGCATTTGTCCTTTCCTCTCGACCGCTTAAAAACGTCTGGTGCTTGCTACTGTCCATGCCACTGCCCCCCGCATGCCCGAGGGAGGAGAAGCAGCACAGCAAACCTGGGGAACAAGGTTGGGTTCCCCACCCCCGCAGAATAAGCCCCAGGAACTGCTGGTAGGCATGTGGCATCAGGGTTGTGATAGGGTTTTGTTTTGGTTTTCTTTTTTTCCCCGCCTTCTTTACATAATGTAATAATTGGGGTTGCTTTTCCAAACTACTGAGTTCTGTGGGGACTTTTTGTGCTTTTACCCTACAAAAAATGGTCATTTTCACTTTCGGTTTTGTGCATGAGAATGGTTGGTGGGTGCTTTTAGGTGGTTGTTCCTTCCCCACCACCACCCTTTTTTTCCTTTCCAGCTGCACAAATCCAGCTGGAGTTGGCTTTCCCAGAAGCCCCAAGTTGTTTTCTTTCCACCAGAATTCTTTCTGTTTTTTCACCCCCCATTGCAGACCCAGAGTAAGGGGTTTGAGGTATTTTTGTGCCCAGGCAGCAGCTCCCAGGCTGCATAAGCAGCCCCACAGGGGGAAGTCCCCGTTTGAGGGAATCGGCCCCAAATTGGGATGGGAAAGTGAAGAGAAGGAGAAAAAACCCTGAATAACCTGAAAAAGAACACCTACTCCAGCCCACCAAGCACCGGTCACCTTGCCTGACTCACCTCCAGGGCCCAGATCACGCTCGGCTCATCGCTTAGCACCCTCGGATCACAAAAAAAAAAAAGAGTAAAACCCATAATGGAGCCCTATAGCCATCAGTCACATCTTCCCTCCAGTACTACACAGACTCACCTTCTTACAGCGCTCCCCTGGGCCCTCCTCCGTTGCCCTGCACGACTCATCCATCTGCACCTGGAAAAACAGCGTTACTGAACAAGTCACCTGGAGGCACAGCAACAGCTTAACCATTCCACAGCTCTTGTGCCCACGTAGGAATACCGTCTAGAGCCCAACTACAGCCTGCCGTTAAAGGAAATGCATTAAATCAAACGTTAAGCCCTCGCACGTGCAAGCCGGAACAGCAAAAACACCACACGCTCGCGCACCCAGGGCGCAGCCCGACGGAGGTCCACGCGCACCTCGCCGGTTTGATGCAGAGCCACCCAGCATCCCTGCGAGCACAGCTGCAGGCGCAACAGCAGTTTCACCTACACCCATCTCGGCGCGCAGCGCTTCTGAAGCTTTAAACTGAAAGCCCTACCTTGACGCTTGGCCACACTAGAAGCGAGCCGTAGCTAGAACTCCACAGAAACACAGCAACACAAATTGCGCACCCACAGCGGCGACAGCTTCGCAGCTATTTAGACCTGGAACAACAGAGAAAAGTAAAACAGCTTCATCACCCGCACAGGAAAAGCGGCAGACGGAGACAAAGGGTCAGCATTCATAGCCCTTACAGAACACAGGCGTTCTCTCTCCTTCCATTCCTAAACCCATCTCTTAGGTCTAAATATCGCAGCCCTGCTGTGGCAATAGCGAGAGCAGGGAACAAGAGCCCTGCCGCCGGCCGTTTGTGCGGCAGGACACAAAAACAGAGGGACATGTTTTGCCACGCACAACCCTGAATCTCCTGAAAATTTATGTTTACTAAAAATAGCCATTGGGAACATATTCCCAAAAACATTCGGCAATGAAACTTTTATGTGTTTGACACCCGCACATTTTTTGGGAACTTGCTATTTGCTTCCTGGTTTTGCTGGTCTTCCCTCAGAAGTTCTACCTGCAGCCAAGTTATTCATTCCTACCCGCCCGACCGGTTCAAGCATTCACCTTCCTGGTATTACCAGCACATTGACACAGGCGAGCAACTTAACTGCTCTTCTAAAACTATCCAAATGACAATTACAGCCCTGAAAGAGGAGTGGAAGAGAAGAAAAGGAGAGATCAGGCAGCAAAAGTGCTCTGCAGGCTGCTGCCGGCCAACACTGCACTCTTTTGTTAAAGCCACCCCGCCCCCCCAAACGCAACCAAAAAAACCCCATGACTGTGGAATGCGTTTTTTTTCTTTTCAGCAGTCCTTTTGGAGCTCATCCCTGTCTCAGCATCTTGTCTTGTCAGAGCATGAAGTGCAGATGATCTGTATCCCGATGACATTTGCATGGGATGAATACATTTTCAGAAATAGACCAGATCCGTGAGACTCCTGTCACCTTTGTGGTTTTAACAATCGTAACTCAATTTTATTGACTGACACACTTATGAGAAAACTAATTAACTTTGAAACTTAGCCTCTCCTCGGGGAAAAAACATGTTAGACACCAAGTGAAACCGATTCAGAGCTCCGAACCACGATGGAGCCGACAGAGCTGTTGTGACTTAGTTTGTATGATTAATTAATTGGTTAATAACTATTCTAAGCAGCGCAGAAAGAAGAGCTGGACCCAAAGAGGGTGCGCTGCGCTGGATCCAAAAAGCACCCTTCCTCCAGAGACCCGCCTCAGGTGGCGAGTTCGCTCTGGTGCATGCCGGCCTCCCGAACTTCGGGGTCCGATGTGACCGGACCCCCACCTCCGGGGAGGGTCCTCGTACCCTGCCCAACCCCTGCTTTCCCCTGCAGCCCCCAATGCCCCCACCCCCCAGCCTGCACAAGCAGCCAAACCGGCTGCTGCTTTTGGCCCCCAAACCAGCTCACTTTGGGACCGGTTCTGAGCCAAAAAGCCCAGCTGCTGAGCCTGTTCTCAAGTCCCAAAAATGCAGCACTTGACCTCTGCTCCTCAGCCCAAAACCACACGACTTAGTCCCCTCGCTCAGGCCCTCAAAACGCACGACTCGATCTGTTTCAGGGCCCCGGCATCAGCCACAGGAGCCTGCTCTCAAGGCCCAGGAACAGAAGAGCTGTGCTCTCCCCGTTCAGGGACCAAACCAGCTGAGCCTGGCTGCGTCCCGGCCCCCTCCGCAGTCCCCACGGGCAACGCTCAGGGGCGCGGAGAGCGCAGCCACCCCACAGCCCTGCACCCCCACGGCCCACGCGGGCACTGTCGGGGAGGCCTTGGGAACTGAACTGCGCGGGCCCGGCCCCGCACCCCGGCGGGGCAGCCCAGCGCCAGCCCGGCAGCGCTTTCTTCCTGCTCTCGCAGGCCGCGTTTCCCCGGCAGCGCCGGGCCCGCACCCCAACCCCACAGGGGGCCGGGCCCAGCCCGCCTCCAGCAAACCGCGGCGGCAGCAGCCAGGGTCCTTGCCTGCCTCGCGGGCAAGGGGGGACCCGCCCGGCACCACAGGAGCCCCCGCCGGGGTCGCCGCCGCCGCCCGACCCCGACGAGGAGCAGCCGAGAGCCGGGTGGGGCTGCCCCTACTTCCCCACGGCCGGGCACGGGCTCGGCCCCAAAACACAACCACCGACCCACGAAAGCGCTCGGCCCGGGGCCACTGCTGCCCGCAACCCCCCCCCGGGGACTCCGCGGACCGGGAGACCCCACAGCCGAAACCCGCCGACCCACAGCGCGCCCGGCCACGCGGCTCCTCACCTGCCCCCCGGCGCGGCTCCGGCTGCCCCACGGCCCGGCACGGAGCCGAACCCGGCCACCGGACCATCCGCCGCCCCCCCAACGCTCCGGGACGGTTCTCGTCCCTTTTCGCTCTGACGCCTCGAGCCGAGCCGGCCCCGCTCCTCCGAGCTACCGGCGGTGCCCGCTCGGCTGCTCGGGGCCAGGCCCTGTTCTCGCCCAGCCGCGAGAAGCCGCTCCGGGGTCTCCTCGGTGCGTCCAGCCCCGTGCCGTGCCGGAGCGGGGAGAGCCGGGTACGAGCGCGGAGCCCTGGGGCAGGGGTTGCCCCAGTGCCGCCGACTGTGTGGGGGGTGTGTCGTCCCCCCCCGCCCCACGCGGGGGGCGCACACACGGTACACCCGCGGGGCAGGGGCATCCCCGGGGAGCCGTGCAGCCGGGCTGCGCCGTAGGAGGGAAGGGTGATGTTGGTTTCCCATTTTCCCCGCAGCCTGATCCTCCCCCTCCCCCGTACTGAGTCGCCCCCCCCCCGCCCACCCCTTCCCGCGCGTTACAGCCCGCGAAAAAGCTTTTAACAACCCGATCAACAACACTCCCTTTATCCCTCTTCCAGCAGCAGCAGCGAGAGATTAAGCCAACTGCAGCACAGAGGAAGAAGGCAAGGAGAGCCTTTTCAAGCAAGGGCAGGACAAAAATGCACGGCGTGGACAGGCACAAGAGGCTGCATTATCTGGAAAGCACAACACCTCCCCAACGGCAGAAAATAAGGAACGAATCGTTTCCAAGGAGCTGCAGCAGACGAATCACCTTTTTCTTTATTGCTCTCCTGCCCTTTGTTATCCAAAGCGATAGGCTTCACCACCGGGCAGAAAATATCTGCCTAGATTTACACGGACAACCAGAAACAATCAAGCCACCCAGGAAAAAGTTCACAGCAGAGGTATAACACATCAGCAGCTAAAACATTTGTTACGCAGGCACAACTAGGCACTAAACAAAGGCTTTCCAACACTGGAGGTCTAGAACAGGTAGACATTAGCACAGAAGCACAAGGGGCTCTGTCACCCTGCACAAATCTCCCCGTGCCTACACACGCACACGTTCAGAAGTTATTTATCAGAAAACGCCCAACTGAGCCATTTGCCACAGTCACCAGACTCACGACGTGATAACACGACATGACACACGAGGTGGGCTCAGAGTTTTAAGGCAAAAATACCTCCCCCGCCCCCCACCCGAGATCTTTCAGGCTCCAGACCTGCCATCTCCCCGCACCAAACCTACCCGGCCAAAGGGTTTCAGGTGGCCCAAAACACAGTACACAGAAAATAGACGGGGAAAGCCCTACATTGTGCAAAAGCGAACGATACCCGACCAGGGCTTCTCTGCGGGGCCCGGGCCCGGCACGGAGCCGCCCCCCCCCACCGCGGGGTCGGGCCCGGGCCCGGGCCCGGCACGGAGCCGCCCCACCCCCACCGCGGGGTCGGCAGGGAGCCGCCCCACCCCCACCCGGGCCCGGCCCGGAGCCGCCCCACCCCCACCCGGGCCCGGCCCGGAGCCGCCCCACCCCCACCCGGGCCCGGCCCGGAGCCGCCCCACCCCCACCCGGGCCCGGCAGGGAGCCGCCCCACCCCCACCCCGGCCCGGGCCCGGCCCGGAGCCGCCGCCCCCCACCCCCACCCCGGCCCGGAGCGGCCCGGGCCCGGGCCCGGCCCGGAGCCGCCCCCCCCCCCCACCCCGGCCCGGAGCGGCCCGGGCCCGGGCCCGGCCCGGAGCCGCCCCCCCCCCCCACCCCGGCGCGGCCCGGGCCCGGCCCGGAGCCGCCCCCCCCCTCCCACCCCGGCGCGGCCCGGGCCCGGCCCGGAGCCGCCCCCCCCCCTCCCACCCCGGCCCGGAGCGGCCCGGGCCCGGGCCCGGCCCGGAGCCGCCCCCCCCCTCCCACCCCGGCCCGGAGCGGCCCGGGCCCGGGCCCGGCCCGGAGCCGCCCCCCCCCCCCCCACCCCGGCCCGGAGCCGCCCCCCCCCCCCCACCCCGGCCCGGAGCGGCCCGGGCCCGGGCCCGGCCCGGAGCCGCCCCCCCCCCCCACCCCGGCCCGGAGCGGCCCGGGCCCGGCACGGAGCCTCCACCGCTGCCCGAACTCACTCACCAGCGCTCTCCGGCCCCTGGCCACGGCCGCGCTGCTCTCCCAGGCGGCTGCCGCAGGCGAGGGTCGGGCGCTGCCAGGCCTCCAGGAGTCCTGAGGAGCTGGCGGCCACCGCAGGGGATGGCTGCCTGCGGTCGGACTGCCGCGGTGCTCCCCGCCCAGCTCCGAGCAGTCTCCGCCGGCCACGGGCTTCCCACGCCGGGCCGCAGAGGGGCCCCGGCACCGCAAAGAGACACCTCGCGGCGCAGCCGCCCCACGCACCGCTCCCACCTCCGCTCCGCCGCGCTGCGCCACCGGAAGCCGGAGCCCCGCGGGGCGGCCCTTAGAGGGCGGCCGGAAGGACCGGCCCCCACCGGCCCCTCCCCCGCGCCGGACCGCCCCCGCGCCCAGCCGTTGAGCGCCAGCGCCCCCTGCTGGCCGGGCCGCGCTCAGCTCGCGAGGGCGCCGTGGGCCGGGCGGGGGGGGACGCGCCGGCTCGGGGCCAGCTCCTTTCGGGGCGAGCGAGCGAGCGGGAAACCCCTGCGGGCCCCGGTCACGGCCGGGCAGAGCCGCGCGCCCTCCCAGAGCTGCTCAACGGGGCTGCCCCTCGTGACACATACCGAGCCGTCCGCGACGGGAGCGGGCAGAGGAGGAAGGGGCCGGCGGCCGCGGGGCCCTGGCCGCAGGCACGGCGAGGGGTGGGGGGCTGGGGCCCGTGGGGCCGCCCTGCTGGGTCACTGCCCTGCGCCGCACCGCGCTGGGGTCTGGGGCCCGACCGGCGCCGGGGGACCGGGGGCAGCCACGAGCAGAGGGCCTGAGCTTAGCCACGGCCAGCAGAACACCCCGAAGCGTGAGACGCTGCAAGGCCAAGGTGGTCCTTGGCAATGGGGGCGCCTGGGCTCGGCCTCCGCCTTACCCGTCCTGGGTCTGCGTGGCGTTCCAGGGGAATGGTGTTTTCCTTGTGCGGAAGGTGGGCTGGCCGGTCGGCCGTGCCCCGGCCGTTACCGATCCTGCCAAAGGCGCTCGCACGCTCTGGCCCATTACTGCTGCGGTGCCGCGCTGTAGCAGAAAGAAGAGGTGTTGTGTTATCTCACAAAAAGCCTCCTATGGTCAGTTGAAGAAATAACCTCTTTCCGTGGCACTGACTCTTTTCGTACAGTCCATAGCCGGCTTTCGGCTTTTGTCTTTACAGCATTCAGTTTGCTTTCTGCCTAGCTTTCTACCTGCTGTGAAACATTTGGATGGTTTTTTCTTTTTGGTTTTTTTTTCCCCTACTTGCTCCACAACTCCCACACCAACCACCCAGCGCGGCTCGCCTTTCAGCCCCCAGACCGAGGAGCCTTGCCCTGGGACGGCCCTTACATGTCAGCAGAGTTGTTCCAGCTCTCACCCTGTCCCTACCCAGCTGAGGACGTCTGTGTCCGTGGGAGGCACCCAGAAACTCCCCCTGCTGCGTGGCAGTCCCCTGCCCCGTCAGAGAAAACTGCGGCAATATCGGCTAAGTTTAAAAGCGTCGGCAGGAGGTGCAGAATACGTAAATAAAGCGGCGGTTGGCTGCCGGGTATGGGTGCAATATAAATACATTTTGTTTATAGGCCTTCGTGCCTATTCAGCGTTGAACGGCACCGCAGCCCACCCAGCCCGGGGCTCGGAGAAGGGTCTCTCCAAGGGCACAACCTAAGGCAGCGCAGGAAGCCCAGCTGCCACGCTCCCAGTCGCTACGGGACGCTCGCTTACAGTTACACTAACGAGGGTACGGATGAGGCTGGAACTAGCAGAAATGCTGACTCTTCTGGCCTTTTATTCGTGGAAGGTACAGCGCGCGAGCCTCGGCGGCTCACAGGAGAAGCGTGCAGTGCTGCCTGACTCTCATTCTCAGCTCACGTACTACTGCCAAAGCTCCTGCCCTGTGCTGTGCCAGATGCCGGCTGGCGTGAGCGCCTGGGCTCCTGAGGGACCCCCTTGTCCTGAGAGCCAGAAGTACTCACTTCCCTTTGCATGAGGCCTGTAGGAGATATACCCTGCAATTTTAAAAATCTGTATCAAACGTGGCAGACTCAAAAGAGGGCATTTTTAAAAAGGCAGGTTTGTTTTCTTTTTTAACTTTACGATCTACAGCCTAGCAAAGAGCTCCCTTTCAGTGTCAGTCGCTTGGCTTTCTCCCCTACTGACGAGGTCCCAGCCTCCCGGTGAGATCTCGCTGGAGATATTCTCAGTTTCCCTCGAGTACGTGGCTGCCCTGGCCCGAGGCCAGCGAAGAAGCTGACTTTGCCCGTGCCTGAATCAGCAACACGTCCAGCAGGCGACTTGCAGAGCCCAGGGAACCCTCGTAAAGAGGTTTGGGGGTGGGGCGCGCCACATCTGCGGCATCGGCCGTGGGAAAGGACCGGCGCAGTAAAACAGGTGGGTGAAACCGCGGCGCGCGCCAATACGTGCTGCTGCCTGGGGCATCGCTTTGCTGCGGGTCAAGTCAGATGCTCTCTGTAAGAGCGAGTCAGGGTAAAGGCAGCAGCAGATTTCTTTTCTGCTCATTTTAACAAAGGCTGGACGGAGCCCATAGAGGAAGGCACTACGCGTCTTGCTGGGTTTGTTTCCCTGCCTTCTCGTAAGCTGTCGCGGAAACTTGCACGAGGAAAGCCTGTGCAAGCTGATGAAGACAGCCACACACGGTTGAAGAGGGAGCAGATGGTGAGAGCAGAGGTACGCGCTCAGGCTGTGCGCTGGAAGCTAATGCTAATGCTGCAAAATAAAGAGTGGATTTTCTTTTTTGGGTTTAGGTGAGCGCTAAACATTACACGTGCGTGTGTGCGTGTGTCTCTCGCAGGTTTTTGTCATACACCCCACCCTCCCACCCCAAAAAAACAACCCACACATGCCACGCGTTAAACAGTGGTTTTCCATTGTACTTAGACGTGCTTACATAGGTGTGTTGGTTTGTTACTTTTTTTAATGCAGAAACAGCAATACGATAGATTTAATACAGCTAGCAGTTAGACGGGTGTAGCTTTAGAGCGTCGGCTGTTTACAAAGCAACTGCACACCTTCTTTAACTCACAGTTTAAACAAATGAACTTGCAGTGCATCACACGTGCTTTGTACAGTCACGTTCCACACGGCAGGTCAGATGCTTCACCCTGCCTTGTCCTTGTTCCCCCGACTCCGACGGGACCGCCGAGGCCATCCTGGGGACAGCGCCGCTTTCTAGCAGCTGGGTTGCTTGCCTGGACGCCCCACAGACAAACAGTCATTTCCCCACTGAACCTCTTCTCAAATATTTTCCTAGCCCTGCAGGCCCCACGTCCTTTGGTTCATATTTCCTTTTTTCCGGGCTTTATGCACAGGACCGATGATTTCCAGAAATAGAAACAGAGGCTGATTCAGTCCAGGCTAAACATTCTCTGACCTAAACCAAACTGCCTTCGAAGAGATAGCTGTACTGTGGGCACCACCTCGGGAACAGAAGTTGCCCTGTCATTAAAAAAAAAAAAAAAAAAAGAAGGAAAACAAGGCATTTCAGGCTGAGGAGGCTGAACGGTGTGCTGGGGGCGGTGGGGAGTTGGAAAGAAACAGTTCAGACGATCAGAGCGAGCTTAGCGTTGCAAAGCGTGCCATTATTTTTAATTTGGCAGTCAGAAGAAAATAGATTCCGACACTGATTTCCTGTGTGCTGCGGGAGTTCTCGCCTCAGCATTCCTGTGCACCATTTTACTTTTGTGTCCCGTCTGCTTTGCTTTTGCGCTGTAGCTCTCCGGTTCTAGCTACGCTTCCCACCACCCCCGTTACTCTTTGACAAGCCCAGCTCTCACTGTGCTTCCCTTCCCGTATGCGCGTGCAGGGAAAAGCCCGCGCGTCTGCCACTACAGGACACGCTCTGGGAGGCAGGAGAGATGACGACGCTCCCTGACAGAGGACACAGCTGAGGGGCGGTCCGCCGGGGCTGGGGAGATGGCAGCACCTTCCCTCAGCTGCCCCATCCGAGCACGGGTGCAGGTGAACGCTGAGGAGAGACAAGCAGGCAGGAGCCGCAGAGCGAGAGAGAAAATAAAATTCACGGGTGGGTGCTACTTACGTCTCATTTTTAGCGCAAGGGATGAATTCTCAGCACATTCTTGGAGCTGCCCCTTTGGGACTCACGGAGAAGAGGGAGGTTGGCCACGCGGTGCAGCCCAGCTCTGCTTCCCCTAAATGGTTTTACTGTTCAGGTGTTGCCCTAATCTGGCCGGTACCCCTGCAAAGAGTTTGGGATTTCTGCTGCCTCTCCGGGCCAGCCGCAGACCCTGACTTCATCGCAGCGAATGACCCTGCACTCCTCAGAGCGGTTGCCGAGTCACATCCCGCTGCCTTCCCTGCAGAACTGGAGACCCTTTTTCAGCCCTTGCCCCCTCTTCTCTCAGCTCGTTGCCCATCCCTTTTTCAGGGCCGGCACCGATCCCGCCTCCAGCTCGCCCTGTCTCCACCTGCGAGCGCCCAACAGGAGCTAAATGTCTCCTCAAGGACGCACGGAAGAGACGCGCAGGCAACCCAGCACAGACCCCCTGCAAACATCTTCTTTCCATTTTCTTTCCTCTCCTGACACGAAGAGATGACTTAGGAAAAGCGTACTGCTCGCATTTCACCTGCACTGCTTCTACTTTCACTTTCGCTCTCCTTGGCAGTAATTAATAGCGGTGGTTGGGGAGGGCTGGGGCATTCCCCAAAGCGGCTGCAGTTACATCCGGGCGGTTGTGGCACTCCATTAGCTTTGTCATTTTAAATCTAAATCTTCTGGAATTGTTAGTTCTCGTCAGGAATCACCCGCACCTGCAAATTTTCTTAATGCCTACGCTTGAACCCAGCCACTGTTTAACAGCTCACCTTTATTTCTGTTCATTTAAGAATCTAAAGCTTCGTTTACTGCTTGGGTTGGAAGCAGGAGCTGTCGCTGCCTCTGAACTTTCTAACAGCCCTGTTACAATTTCAGTATTACCCACTCCCAATTTAGCTTTCCAGTTCAATTTTCATTGTAGATTCTAAAACTGTCCTTATTTTGTTTCTGATCAGGAGTCATTAATGCCTGCAGTTGATGTAATAACGGCTGTATTTAGATTGAGCTATTAATGACTCGCAACTCTATTTATGGCATAAAAAAGGACTGCCTTTATTTTTTTTTTAATTACAGATTAGGAATAATGACTGCCTGGTTTGCTCAGTAATAGGTGCGATTAAATTTAGTCACGACTCCTCCCTAAATAAAATGTATTTATTTGCACTCTAACAATTTAACCTTCCCTTTACCGGCCAGGGGCACCGACAAGTGCCCGTGCGTACCTCCGCTCCCCCTGCGCCGGCTCCCCAGGGAACAGCCTCTTACCCTGACCAGAGCCTGCAGCGGCCCGTTGTCGTCCCAGCTCCTTGCCCTCGAGAAAGCGGCCGCCTGAAGCGGCAGCAGATCCGCTGCTGCCCAAAGGGGACGGAAATGGCGCGGGGTAAATGATAATATGAAATGATAAATGAATGAAATGATCTCACAAGGGGGAAGAAAACCAGCAAAGCAAAAAACAAACCCCAAACAGAACACCATACCACTAAACCGTCTCACCGCCCCCTCAGCGCCCGAAACAACATCCCGGGAGAAAAAAAGCAAAGCAGGCCACAAGGGACCTTTCTAGTACAGATGCTGCCAAAGAGTGCCAAGCTCTGGAATCCTTACCTCAGGCAACGCCTCCGCTTCTCTAAACGCCAGAGCACGCCTGCCCGGGGGGCTGAGACAGCCCCAAAGCTGCGACCGCCCGAGGGAACACGGGAGCACCGACGGCAGAGAAGCCCAGGGGCAGCAAGAGCTGCCCGAGCCCCGGCTGGGGCTCTTCGACCCCCGGGCCCCGCCCCCGCCCTTCCCACAGCGCCCCGCAAAAGGGGCGGGCCGAGCCCCCCCGAGGGATGAAGGCTCGCAGGGTGGCAGCAGAGAGCAAAGTGCACCGCACAGCACCAAAGTGGGTGGGTGGGGCCAGGTGGGTCGGACATCAGACGGCCCGCCTGCCCATCGCCGGGGGCAGGGCCCGTTGCTAAGAGCGTGGCGAGGGGTATCAGGACCGCCCTCAACGGGCTATCGCAAGGGGTCAACACCTGTCGCTAGGGGCTGTGCCTACACGGTTCCGGCCCCCACGGTGACGTCACCACGTAGCGTGCGGGGGGTCACTAAGTGGCGTGGAGAAGTGAGCGCGGCAAAATGTCGCTACAGCCCGTGCACGGCTGCTGGCTGCAGTACCGCGGTTTGGTCGCACGGTGGCAGCAGAGAGCTAAAAGGTCGCCACTGCGCATGCGCGGCTGCCCACCTGCGGTACGAGGGTTTGGGCGCTCGGTGGAAGTAGGGGGCAGAAAATAAAGCGCCACCGCGCATACGGAACTGCCTGGCTGCAGTACCGGCATCTGCTTGCACGGTGGGAGCAGCGACCAGAGGAAAACTTCAGCCTGGGGAACGGGCAGCTTCCCGTCTGCAGTACCCGGTTTTGATCGACCGGTGACTGCCGCGATCGGGTAAGGGGCGGGTGGAAATCTCTACCAGGGTAGCGCAGCTCCCGCCTGCAGTCCCGGGGTTCGGTCGCTTGGTGGAAGCAGCGAGCAGAATACAAAGGGTGGCCACTGCGCATGCGCGGCTGCCCACCTGCAGTACCGCGGTTTGGTCGCTCGGTGGCAGCAGAGAGCAAAAAGGCCCACTGCGCATGCGCGGCTACCCATCTGCAGTACCGCGGTCTGATCGCACGGTGGCAGCAGAGAGCAGAAAGAGACGCCACTGCGCATGCGCGCCCGTCCACCTGCAGTACTGCTGTTTGATCGCACGGTGGCAGCAGAGAGCATGAAGAGACGCCACTGCGCATGCGCGGCTACCCACCTGCAGTACCGCGGTCTGGTCGCACGGTGGCAGCAGAGAGCAAAAGGGCGCCACGGCGCATGCGCAGCCGCCCACCTGCAGTACCGCGGTTTGGTCGCACGGTGGCAGCAGAGAGCAAAAAGGCGCCACTGCGCATGCGCGGCCCCCCACATGCAGTACCCGGGTTTGATCGCACGGTGGCAGCAGAGAGCAAAAAGGCGCCACTGCGCATGCGCGGCTGCCCACCTGCAGTACCGCGGTCTGATCGCACGGTGGCAGCAGAGAGCAGAAAGAGGCGCCACTGCGCATGCGCGGCTGCCCACCTGCAGTACCCGGGCTTGATCGCACGGTGGCAGCAGCGACCAGCAGAAAAGGCGCCACAGCGCATGCGCGGCTGCCCACCTGCAGTACCCGGGTTTGATCGCACGGTGGCAGCAGAGAGCAGAAAAGGCGCCACTGCGCATGCGCGGCCGCCCACCTGCAGTACCGCGGTTTGATCGCAAGGTGGCAGCAGCGAGCACAAAAAGGCGCTACTGCGCATGCGCGCCTGCCCACCTGCAGTACCGCGGTCTGATCGCACGGTGGCAGCAGAGAGCAAAAAGGCGCCACTGCGCATGCGCGGCTGCTCACCTGCAGTACCGGGGTTTGATCGCACGGTGGCAGCAGAGAGCAGAAAGAGGCGCCACTGCGCATGCGCGGCTGCCCACCTGCAGTACCGCGGTTTGATCGCACGGTGGCAGCAGAGAGCAAAAAGGCGCCACTGCGCATGCGCGGCTGCTCACCTGCAGTACCGCGGTCTGATCGCACGGTGGCAGCAGAGAGCAAAAAGGCGCCACTGCGCATGCGCGGCTGCTCACCTGCAGTACCGCGGTTTGATCGCACGGTGGCAGCAGAGAGCAAAAAGGCGCCACTGCGCATGCGCGGCTGCTCACCTGCAGTACCACGGTCTGATCGCACGGTGGCAGCAGAGAGCAGAAAGAGGCGCCAGTGCGCATGCGCGGCCGCCCACCTGCAGTACCGCTCTTTGGTCGCACGGTGGCAGCAGCGAGCACAAAAAGGCGCCACTGCGCATGCGCGGCTGCCCACCTGCACTGCGAGCGTTTGGGCGGTCGGTGGAAGCAGGGGCAGAAAGTAAAGCGCCACTGTGCATACGGAACTGCCTGGCTGCAGTACCGGAATCTGCTTGCACGGTGGCAGCAGCGACCAGCGAAAAAACTTCACCCTCGGGAACGGGCGGCTGCCCGTCTGCAGTACCCGGTTTTGAGCGCTCGGTGACTGCCGCGAGCAGGGTAGCGCAGCTGGCCCCCGCTGTTCCGCGGTTCGGTCGCTCGGTGGCAGCAGCGAGCAGTGACACATCGTCGCCACTGCGCATGCGTCTGTTCCGGGTGCCGTACCGCACTTTGGCCGCACGGTGTCAGCAGGGTCCACCATCGCCACTCCGCATGCGCGATTCCCGGCTGCCGTAGCACAGCACGGCGGCAGCGGCACGACGTCCGTGACTCTTCTCTGGGGCAAGACCCGCGCCGGCTCTGGGTCACGTTCGCCGGGATAACGGAACTGTTACTGCGTGCGCAGAGCTCATGTTTCTCTGCACCTTCCCCACTCCCGCAGCCCCAGCAGTGTCAGTCGTTGCCTCCGCACCGCCCACCACCAAAGTGCCTCGAGCATTTTAGTCCTTCCGTCTCGACTGCTTTAAAAATCAGGTGGCCGTTACCGTCCTCCCTCCTGCCCCACTCACCCCCACCCCACGCCCTAGGGAGGAGAAGCAGCACAAACGACCTGGGGAGAAAGGTCCCCTTTCCCACCCCCCACCCCCCCGGAGTGAGCCCCATCAGTTGCTGTAGGCCTGCGGCATCAGGGCTGTGACAGGGAGAGCAGCAAGTCAACAGGTCCTAGAGGGTTAAAGAAGAAAATCAATCAGGGGAACACAGCTGCCCTTCCGAAGGCAGGCTGCCTGGGGTGAGGGGGGCAGCTGTGCGTCAGGGCACGGGGCAGCCAGGCAGACCAGGTGCCAGTGGCTGACCTGCAAAGGACTTGTGCG
Source organism: Phalacrocorax aristotelis (assembly GCF_949628215.1). NCBI lineage: Eukaryota > Metazoa > Chordata > Aves > Suliformes > Phalacrocoracidae > Phalacrocorax > Phalacrocorax aristotelis. The sequence continues at coordinate 190,081 of NW_027441225.1, read as the reverse complement.
CTGCTGAGCCTTGGGCTTCGTTGGCTTGGCAGCGCCTCGCCTCGCCTCTGCACTGCCAGCACCCTGCTCTGCTCATCCTGCGTAAGCACAAGGCTTCAGCGAGCACAGAACAGGAGGCCAGGGAGAGGGAGGACGTCACCGGGGGAAAAAAGAGTCATGCGGGGGGGCCATGTCAGGGGAAAGCGTTTGGGAGGGCACAGACACACGCAGAGGGAGGGCGGGGGAGGAGGCGGACACCGCTGGACAGGGGCATGTCTGGGCAGACACGCCACGGGGAACATGCATGGGGATGACTGACACCAGGGGGTCCCCCCAGGATAATCCACAACGGGCAACTCACCTGGGCTAACCTGCAGCAGATGATCCGCTCCAGATAACTGACCCGCTCCGGAGAATCCATTCCAGAGAAGCCCCAGCAATGCCCCTCAAACTGCCGGTGTTTCACCCCAAATTTTCCCCAGTTTAGGGTTTTCGGTGGGTTTATTTAGTTTTGGTGATTTCCGGTTGGATGGTTTGGCTTTTTTTGTTGTCGTTCGGGTTACTTTGGTTTTGTCCGTTTGGGGTTTTTTTTTTTTTTTTGCTTTTCCATAAGGTAAAAGTTGGGATTGCTTTTCCAAACGGTTCACTTCCGGGTTTTTTTCACCCTTTCCACAACATTGAAATTGGCGATTTTTTGCTTTTGTGCATGAGAATGGTTAGCAGGGTTCCGCCCCCCCACCCCCGCTTTTTTTACCCCCCTCCTTTCCAACTGCACAAACCCAGCAGGAGTGGGCTTTCCCAAGAGCCCCGAATTGTTTTCTTTCCCCCAAACCTGTTTGGGGTTTTTCACCCCCCATTGCAGACCCAGACTCAGGGGCTTTGGAGTGTGTGTCTGCCCTGGCAGCAGCTCCCAGGCTGCCTACGCAGCCCCAGAGGGGAAAGTCCCCATTTGGGGGAATCGGCCCCAAATCGGGATGGGAGAAGGAGAACGGGGAAGGGGCAGCATTTGAAAGCGCTTTTGTGCCTTCAGTTGATTGGGGGGTGGGCTGTGTGTCTAATTTTTAAATCTTCTCTATAAACATCTCTATCAACGTGGTTTCTTTGCATTTTAAAACCTTACATAGCATAGACATTTGCACTATGTGTCTACTTACACATCCTTACGGAGTACATCTATATTTTATATATACTATCTGTTTTACATTTACATACAACATCTGTTTAGACTTAGCTATTATATTTACACTTACACCTATTTAGGCTATTTACACTTACACAGAATATCTCTTTACACATACCTGTTTAGACTTCCATATTAACACGTACATAAAACAGCTATTTAGGCTAGCTATCTGCTTACTTACCCTTTGACACTTCAATCTTTTTCGACTTCTCTATTTAGACATCTACTTACAGTTATACCTCGGCTTATTTCACTCTATATAACCTCTATTTAGATTACACATCTACTTAGACTATGTAACACACACTAAGCGTAGATGCTCGCTCTAGTCAGACTTTCTTCTGCTTTGAATTCCTTCATCTATCCTTTTCACTTTAAACTCCTTTATTTTTTGATCTAGATATATAGACGGTCGAGTTACTTTTGTGTTTTAAAACCCTGCATCTCGATGCAGAATTTTTGTATCCCGAAATCCGTTATATAATATAGGAGAGATAAGTTCTTATCTCAAAATCCCTTTATGCATCTATAAATTAATATTACACATGTCAATATATATAAGAGGTTTTTGTAATAGCCCCCCTGAATTTTCAGGCATTTTGGGGCTGTAACCCCCCTTTTTGGGGGGGAACCCCTACATGACGCCCCCACTCACCTGTTCCTCTGACGCATTATCAGCTCCCCCAGTGACACCGGGGCACCCCACATGACATCATCACACCCCCCCCAGGACTCCCCCAATTTTATTCACCCCCAAGAAGGGCACTAAACAAGGGAACCTGCTCCAACCTGCAGCTCATTACTTTAATAGTGCCATTTACAAAGGTACACGCACACCCCTCCCACACCCCCCAGAAAAGGGGGAGCTCTGCTAAAATCTAAAAGGTGGGGCAGCCCCCCAAACAGCTGCAGCCCCCCCAGCCCCTGTCCGCAGGCTGGCGGCTGCCCCACGGCAGAGCAGGAGCGTGCCAGAGGACGGTGTCACGTCTCTCTTGGGCTCCGCTCGGACATGTTCCCGCACTGGGACGGGCTCCCCGGGGTGACAAACAGCCCCGGTCCCTGGGGGCCCCGACTCTCCCCACCGGGCAGCCCTCGCGGCCGCACCTGCGGGGCACCCGCTGGAGACAGAGCCAGGAGCCTCCAGGCCGAGGGATGGCCCCTTACCTTCACCACGCTTAACGACCGGCAGGCATCTCTTGAGCATCACGAGACACTTAGACGACATCTGAAAAACAGAAATCCCAAACTATATTTCAGCACGTTAATAAAATAGCACAGAAGAAAATGGAGGAGCTCAGTCAGCATAAGGGGTAGGAAGGAAATTGAGCCGCAGCAAGATTCCAGGCAAACGGGTCACGTCAAAACACAACACATCCTTTAAAAGCTAGAGTGATTGGAACGCTTGAAAACGGTATTAAGACTAACCGATACCATTTTGAACAGATCCTTCGCGTAACACTGAACGCTCTGGCTGGTGCTGGAAAACGTCTCATCCCTTCCTTACGGCACCGCTGCGGGGAGATAACCCCGTGAGGCTGCGGGGCAAAGATGTACCGGAACCGGAACCTCCGCTTACAGACCCACCGCAGCAGCTACAGCCCTCGCCCTGCCGCCGCACGTCTTGCTGCCTGGCTCCACGAAGCCTGAAGTGAAGCGTGTCAAACTTGAAAGAGTAACGTAAAAAATTAAGAATAAATCTCAGTAATTCACTTTGTGCTGAGAAGGCGGGCGCGTGTTTACGCACATCCAATATGAGCGTCTAGGCTCTAAAAGCTTTCCATTTTCCTTCTGCGTTCATTCAACTCGCACAGCCGTTCACGCCCGCCATAAGATTATCTATCTCCAAAATACACAGCAGCAACGTGACTGTGGGGTTTTGGCGTGTTACGGAGTCGGGAGGGACGTCCGCCCGGCTGCCCCGCCCAAGAGATGCTGCTGAACTGCCAGGGAAACGCGCGTCGAAAGCGAGACTGAAATAAAGTACTTAAGAGCGCTCCCTCAAAATACCGGCAGGAAACACCCCCCCACAACATTCAGTCGCCCCTCATTAAATATTTACAACAAATACCTACCTGCTTAAGTACACCTAACAAATCGTACCCTACATCTGCTTGGCAGTTACAGCTGAAAGAGCGCAAGTCACGTCGTAAATCAGACGATGTTAGCTTTTTTTTAAACTTTCATTTATGACAGAAGAATCGGTGAGTGAAGAGATCCCCGATACAGTTTTACTTTTTTGGGGGGGGGGGGGGGGAAAATAATACCACAACAAAAAACCACACAAATCAAATCCCCAGTGTTGCAATACACGGGGCTACCAAGAAGGACCGGCAGACCTGCTAATGCGTTCGGCTGTACCGAAGCATGCAGGCGAACCGCATTTTATGGTATCTCGACTGTTACAACTGAGAACCCAAGCACTACCAATGCCATCAACCTTTGGAGTATGTGCTGTGCTTGGATCTCCGCAAGGACCATGGATTTTTTTGTCTTTAAAAAAAAGCAATACTTTGCAAGTCTTGTGCTGATGAGTTCTGCTGACAAAGACACTGTCTCTAAGATGCACTCTGATGGCAAGTTCATAGAATGCAACCTCACTGAATAAGAAATATCTCAATTCTTCAAAATCTCTTCCTAACAAAAGTCACACTGTGGGGCTTTCAGATGGGTCAGATTATGCATCCTTTCACAACAAGAAACACACCAGCTAACCAGGATATTCTTGCAGTGGCCAGGTGCCTCTTCATCATGTAAAAAAGGAAAAAACCCAGAGCCAGCAATAAGTATCACACAGGTCAACACAGATCTCTTCCAGAGCACCCCCCTCATCAAAACGAACATGCCCATCGGCTCACCTGCTCTGCACAGATTCCAGCATCACACCCCGCTTCCGTCATCGCTTGTGGCACCAAACGTATCAACACACAGTAAACTACCGTTACGCTCGTGAGAAATCACCGCCCCGTGACTTCCTCATTACTACCCAGCTCACTTCTAATGCTCATACGCCGTTCCAAAGACGGCCCACGTGTTACCTACAAAACTGAAGAGCTCGACGACGGACCACAGCATTCTCTGGTCTTAGATGCTGGCCGCTGCCCCACCTTCTCAGACCTCTCATAGGCGTGCGGCAGCAGCACTCCGAGCCTGCCAGCGGCACCTGCAAAAAGCCAAGCGAAAAGGCACCTCCTGAGATGCTGCCCGATGCCACAGCCTGCCCGCACCGATCCCCGTCTCGCACCCCTTTCCCTCGACAGCCTCCCACCCGGCCTACGTCACTTGCAGCTGAACACGGCACCTCGCCCGCCGTCCGTAACACCCAAACGACACGCGTTGCTTATAACTTCACCAGCAACACAACACCTCAGAAAAGAGCTGCTACTTCAGCCCACCAATCACCACTCGCCTTGCTCGACTTGCCTCCTTTGCTCATTGCTACGCTACTTCAAAACCAAAACAAAAGACAAACGCAAGGAGCAATGGAGTCATAGAGGCATCGGTCACATCTTCCCTCTATATACACCACGCACCGACTCACCCGCTTACATCGGTCCCCTCAGTTCCCCTCCGTCGCCCTGCACGACTCGTCCCTCGGCATCTCCAAAACCAATACGAAACAAGTCGCCTGGTTGCACAGCAGTACCTTAACTGTTCCTGAACACCGACTATAACCTGCCATTAAAAACAAACATATGACATCAAACATGAAGCCCTACGCACGTACAAGCTTGAACACCCTGCAGAGGTAATCTGCTCAGCTGAACTCTAGCTGCCTCTCCCAGATAGCCACGGTCACGGCCTCCGAGCCCACAAAACGTCACGGTGATTACGGTCCTTGCCTGCTGAGGAGGGCCACTCCATCCGAGATGACGGTACCACCTTTCCCCCAACAGCCTTAGCACAGCAACAGATGAACCCTAAGCTCTCATCGCTGTGCCACCTACCCGACTCTACACGGCCAGCAAGGCGGCTCCGAGCCAAACTCACAAAACGCACACACCAACGCTATGAGAAACACTACAAACCGCGCGCCTCCAAGACGAGAGAACGCTCTCGGCAAACACAGAGACAACTGGACGGAAGAGCTCGTCCAGCAACAAGACCTGCAGAACCCTGACAGGGATGCAAGGAGGCCCTAACGAGATCCAAAATGATTAGAAGAGCGTCAGGGCCCGTGACAAGAAGTTCCTCTCAAAACTGAGAGGGAGGAGGCACAAGAAGCCCAGCTACAAGACCTAAGAACGTAAGGATGCAGGGAAGAAATCACGCTCCCTGAAAACAGACAGCGACAGAGCAGAGCTGTTCACGCATCTGGGAACGACGCCGCAGACGACAACTGCCCAGAAACTCCTCAAACATCAGAGCGATCCACGCTTTAAACTGTAACGCAAAAAGAAGCACCCGATGGGCGCCGGCCCCACAATTAGGACCTTGCCAGCCCCTAGGGATAGCGCTGTGCTCCTGAGAGCAAAGAGAACAAAGTCACCAGCCCCATGCGCCCCCTCACTGCGACCCAGCTCGCCTGAAATGCTCCTCAAATAGCCTTCGGTCGCATCTTCCCTTTAATCCCGCACACGGACCCGCTGCCTTAGTGTGCTCTACTCAGCTCTGCTCCATCACCCTGCACAGCTCCATCTTCATCCTCTGCAAGAACAGCATGATAGAACAAGTCACCTGGACGCACAGCAACAGCTTAACCATTCCACAGGTCTTGCTTCCACGTAGGAATACCATCTAGAGCCCAACTACTGCATGCCATTAAAGGAAATACCTTCAATCAAATGTTAAGCCCCACGCACGTACAAGCTTGAACAGCTGAGAGGTGCCCTCTGCTCAGCTAGCACTCTAGCTGCCTCTCCCAGGCAGCTACGGTCATCCCCTCGGCACCCACAAAACACCCCGGAAATTACCATCCTCGCCCGCTGCCAACGGCCACTCGCTCCGACGAGGGTTGTACGGGCGTTGCCAAAACAGTCTATGCATATTAACATTAACCATATACTCTTATTGCTATTCTTTCCTCCGCTCTACCATTGCTACACCCCCAGGCGGAGCAGCTCTGACACAGGCATCGACATGCACGGACCGACACCGCTCACAAATACTACAAGCGACGCGATCGAGGCACCTAAGAAAACTCTCACCGAGACGACGGACTTCCGGCCCAGAGATGCCACCGGGCGAGAAGATCTATACGGCAGCGAGGAAGAAGCTATAGCATCCGCAGAGAAGTCACCTACCATCATCACCTGCAATAAAACCATATACCCACAACTAGGACGACGTACGAGCGACAAGCCACTCTTAAAGACCTCAGAACGTTCAGGTGCAGGGAACAGGTCCCAGAAAAGGGCTCTGCGTATTCAGACTGCTCCTCAGCAGCAGTATCGAGGCCGCCTTAATCACCGCTGCAAAAAGATGACCTTCTATAAAGGTCTAATATTTCAGACACAAGACAAATCTATGCAGTAGACTTAAAATGCGAGAAAGGAAGCTCTCGGTTACCATTATGCCGATGAGCCAGGGCTTGCAAAACCCTCAATATTGCTACCTAGGTGCCTGCTCAGCACGGAGAACAACAGACACATCGAGACCCGAGTACAGTAAGGAACAAAGACAGACTACAAAATCCACACAACAGCACAAGCACAGGCAGGAACTCCCCCTGCCTGGCAGATGCTTCTGTTTTGCAGAAAGGACACCACAACCTCTCTCGGCCCAAACGTGTCCGGTCTCTGAACGGTACCCTCCGCTGATTTTACAACCCCTGCCTGCCCCACCTGCGCTTCCCCCAACCGACCGGCCACCCGCACAAAGACCGCATCGGCCCCTCAGCTTCCCTTCCAAATCCGGGGGCTCAAAAGCCATCCTTTAAAAAGGCCACACAGGCTACGTAGGATGGGGCTGCGGTCACACGGATACTCTTCATCTCCAAACGTGCGGTGCCATCACTCAGCATCGCACCACTCAACGCCGGCCACTTCCGCAACAACAGCCTCCTCGGAAGCGCCGTGAACTTCCGCTCCCCCACGCTCTAATGAGGCTGGATGTCGTGGCCGCCGCCACCTACGGTGCCTAGAGAACCAGAGAGACAAGGCGACCCCTGCGCCTGGAAGCGGCCGCCCGCTCACAAACAATTCCACACCTCAAAAATAACAGCTGCTACGGCTCCCTGTTCATCGCTCACCTTGCCCAACGAGCTCGGGGCAGACATCCCGCTTTGCATATAGTTTTGTGAGTCCCTTCATTAACTAGTCACATAGGTGCTCACACTGCACGACCCCTCCGTTGTCACGTGCTGACCTACCTTCTCACGATGCTCTGTTCGCCCCCTCCCTTCCGTGTCCGGCTCCCTACCGCGCATCTGCACCAACAGCCACATTCCAGACTCATCCTTTCCCCTACCGTGCCAACACGGCTCCGCTCACCTCCCAATCCGTGCCTCCCGGGTCAGTGGCCACGTCAGGTGCCTGCTCGCATTCTCGGTCCGTCCCCGATGGCTGGGGAACCGTCACCTTCAATGCCGGGCCCACTTCTGGGGAAATACGGAGAGGCACACAGATGTTGGACACTGCTTTCCAAAATCAAGAGCTCACCACGCAAAACAAACTAACAAATCCTTTTGACCGACTTGTTCGGCAACACAGAGACCCCAAAGGCAGAAATCCCAGACGAGTGACCTCACAGCCCGCCCCGTCACAGCACACGACGCCATCTGCTCGCCTTTGCCGTCACGCCTCGCTCGACTGTCCTGCTTAACCCTCGACCTGTTACTTAAACTGCAAGAAAAAGTCAAACCACGCAACACACAAAAATCACAGTTCGTGTCAGATGACTCAAGCACAGGCGGACACCGATAGGGCAAATGCCAAAAGCAATACGGGAAGCAAACAGGCGTGGCTGGTGTAGCGACACACTCTCCTTTTGTAGGTAACTCACTCCTGAGCGACTCCATGAACAGCCGCGTGGAGAACCTCTCGGCAGACAGCACGCTCGAGTGGCCGTGCTGACACATACGGGGAAGGAGACTGGGCTACCGGAGGCTGCTTGCACACAGAACACGACCATTAGCTAACACTTAAACACCCCTTTCCCAACCATTCCCCGGTACCAAGACTTCAAAAACCCCTCCTCTCCTCCTGAACTGTCAGGGAAGGAACCTCACTCCTTCCCGACAGCTCCTGCCCTGTATTTGCACCCCTAAAGCCCCTCTGTCAGCCGCTCCTCGGGAGCCGCCCTTCCCACCTCTGCCCCGCGTTCTGCGAGCACCTCCCACCTTCCGGCTTCCCGCAGACTCCGTGCTCTCTACAGGCCCACAAAATAACAGAAGCCCTGATGCTTATAATCTACAAGGGACCTGCCGCAAGCTGCAAAGGTTCTCGGGACAACGTGGTACTCTGCGGGCGATCGGGAAAGGCGACGAGCAGTCCCGTACACCGACACACACTATGCGTTACGTCCCTGCTGCTTTCTGAAGGAAGGCTAGAGCTCCATATACAGATGTGTACAACACACTCACCCTAACCCCTACCGCAGCATCTCACCATCAGTCCTATTGAGAGATAACGTCAACAACTTGCACAACACAGGCAAAACTGGTGGAAAAAATACAAGGTTCTACCTTCAGTCAAGTCAAAATTCCTGGAAAACAAGACAAAACAAACAAAAAACCTACCACACACAAAAAAACCCAACAAACCACAAACAAAAAAACCCAGACAAAACCATAACACCCCCACAAAACCAAATAATCCAAAACACACTATTAGACCATCTTGCTACCCCTGAACACCCAACAAAAACTTACTGACCCAAGGGAAAACAAAAGCTCGTACAAGTGTACTTCCTAATATATATCTGCTGCTCAACTTTGACTGCTCCTTAATCTCTTACCTCAACCAGAAACCTCCCCATCTCTGAATGTCAAAACACACCTACCCAAAGAGCTTAGACAGCTCAAAACCTGCAACCAACTCAAGGAACAGTACCAGAGAAGCCCAGGAGCAGAATGAGCCTCCTGAAAAAAGGCTGGGGCTCATCTACCCCAGCGGAATGGCAAAGCAGAACGAAATCTTTTAAGAACCCCTTCTCAAAAAATATCTCTGGTTATAAAGTAAATCATTTATTGTAAAGCCATCAACCATTCGGAGTCACCTCAACGCTCTCTCTCGCTCAGTCCCTTAACAGAACTAGATCAGTCTCAAAGGACAAAAAACACGAAAAGAAACGTGGAAATACACAAGCGTATCGGGAACCGTATGAAGCAGCTAAATTAACACCTCAGTAGCTGGGGCAAAACTAAATTGTAAAGGACAACAAAAAAACACCCCAGGAGACACATGGATTAAAACAGATGAAGGCTCTCTCTTCTCGCAGAAGCTCAAGAAGAGACCTGAGCCAACGGTACACAGCTCTGGGGTATCGGATACCGAAAAGAAACATACTCGAGACAGAAAACAGACTGCTGTGGAGCACAAAGGTGGCTTTGGCAAAGGTTCTGCCGGGACAAGAGTCACAGTTACAGGGAACGGACAGCGGCCGGCAGGGGAAACGCCGTCGGCGTGGAGGGGCCAGCGGGGGAAATGCCGCCCTCAGCTAACGCTGCGCTATCAAGCCTTAAGCGAAAACTGCAGAGTAGTTACAGGAGACGGGCATAAGATGGATGCTGAATATCACTTGATGGTCACAAAATCTCATGGGGATGGGCACCACGTAGCCTCACGGACACCCCTTAGACCCAAACGCTTAACGAAAGACGCTTCTTGCCAAAACACAAGCTCGACGAGGAAAAGCCAAAGCTGATGCGGGGGCAACTACTAAAATCTCAGTACGTGAGCAGGCATTACTTAAGATGGTGCGGTGGTTCTGCTGGGTCCGTCCAACCTGAGCAACGGGTTCTAACGCCTGTCCAGCAGCGTCCATGATCTCTCTCACGGCCTCCCACATCAGAAACCTCCCCTGCCCAGGACCGCGTTTTGCATGTTCCACCCCTCCCCATCCCCGCAATGAAAATCAAACACAACAAATAAGCAGTCTACTTCATCTTCTTGGCCTCCAAAAGAAGCTTCCTTCCTCTGCTGAGCGTCGACACCAACATCCTCGTGCCGTTCCTCAAAAGCAAGCTGGTCCTCGGGTGCCCGTACTGCCAAAAGAAGACAAAACGATTATGCTCTTATAACGAGCTCCATCATCCTCTCCTCCTTCAGGAAATCGAGTCCCGATTGCTACATACCAGAAGTTTGTGCAGTAGATGGCCGAGGCCAGCCCCGTAAATGAAGCACTCTGTGACCCTGCTTTCTCTTTTGGCCACAGCACCCGCCACTGGGGAGCCCCAAACCCCTTCGTGACTCCCTACGAAAACCAGATACAACTAGTTCAAAACATCTGGCAGGTGAGAGATGACCGACAAACACGTACAGCCCACCTTACCCTCAAACCAGCCAGAGAGCTGACTTCCTCCCCCACTGAACTCTCATCTTCGACAAATTCACCAAACAGAACAATGTTTACACTGAACAGAACAAAACCCTTACCCTCTGACACTCTGAAACGGGTTTGTGCACCCACAAAATATATATATTCATGCTACCGACCCACGTACCACACTTCCTCAGGGTCAGCCCCACAAAGACAGGAGAACGCCCAATGCTCTCCCAATGGATACCCCGATGCTCCGCTCCCTTCTTTGCTGCTCCTGTCACGGGAAAACGCTGGGAATAAAAAAAGGTTCAGAGAAGCAAAACAATAAACAATAGGGAGAGGGACCAGCGCAAAGGAATAGAGAGAGGAAGAGACGAACAGGAAGGACAGACAACCCCATCCTGAGCACAGCCTCTGGGAGAGGGAAAGAGGAAACAGCAACCGTTATTACCGCAGATCAACCCTGACCAAAGCCTCCTTCCACAGGGGCTTCTGGACACACCGCTCCTTCCCCGCGCTACTGCTACGGGCCCCTGCGCCGAGGGGGAATCCAGTGCAGGCAGAGAGAGGCAGAGAAAAGTAGCCACAGGCTACAGGACAGAGAGAGGGAGGACTGAAAAGACAGGGAGGCAGGGAGCCACTCAGAGCGAGATGGAGAAAGAAGGTGCGGGGGGGCGCAAAAAAAAAAAAAAAAAAACAAACAAAAAAAAATTTTGCAGCAGGTAAGGAAAGAGAGGGGGCCGGGGGAGAGACAGGGAGGGCCCAGGACGCACAAGAGAGGCAACGGGGCCCCAGTGGCCCAGGACTCACCGCGACTCTCGCTCTCAGCGCTGCTGGCACAATTTAGCCGTTCAGATGCTTCTTTCCCCTCCTCTCCTCCCTGCCTCTTCTGCAGCTCCAGACTCTAGGCCGACCTCCACCTGAAGAGAACACGGGGGTGTCTTACCGCTCTTACGAGATGAGGCTTCCTCGGCACGTAGCCTAGCTCGCTCGTGCACTACACGCCCGTACCCAACTCCGGGTTACGCGTACGGACCCTGCGGTGCACGTTGGTGGCCTGGCCCGCTGCGGACTATGAAGGGGGATCCTTCCTCCCTCACCTGCAGGGACAGGCTCTCTCTTGCCTGCAGCAGGAAGGCAGCTGGCAGCCAGAGCGCCTTCAGTTTCTTCTGCTTTACCTTTCGTTGGCGTCTCCAGCTTCAGCCGAGGCAGCTCCTGTCCACAGCCGGGAAGGGCTCTGTGTGTCCCTTTTCGCCCCGGCGCCGCGAGGATGGCAAAGCCGGGCAGAGAGAAGCCACGCAAGCCTGAGACGGCCGCAGTCGACGGCGTCCCCGGGGGAAGGACAGACAACCACGTCCTCAGCACGGTCTCTGGGAGAGGGAAAGAAGAAACAGCGACCGTCATTACCGTCGATCGACCCTGACCAAAGCCCCTCCTTGCGCAGGGGCTTCTGGACACAGCGCCCCTTCCCCGCGCTACTGCTACGGGCCCCTGCGCCGAGGGGGAATCCAGTGCGCTTGAGGGCCGGCTCGCTGCCTTCACGACAGGGCCTGGGGGCGGCCAAGGGCTACGCAGCACGCTTCAGGGGAGGTGCCGGGGCTGGGGGCAGGCGCACGGGGCAAGGGGGGGGCAAGGGGAGGCTGAGCGGGAGGCTGAGCGGGAGCTCCGGCGAGCCGGGGAGGCGGCCATCATCTGCGCCCTGGGCAGGGGGAAAAGGTCCTCCTCCTTTCCCTCTTCCCTTCTGTCAGCTCCCGGGGAACTCACCGCTTCTCGGGGAGCGGCCGCACCCGCAAGCCCCCAGAAATCAACACGAATCCAACCCCAAAAATACACCGCGCCTACCGTACGCGGCACGGCCGCCCGGCACCCGAGCGCCGGAAGACCGCGCCTCCCGCCACGCCCCGGCGAACCACGTGACAGGGCCGGCAGCCACTGCGCCAGGACTACACCTCCCGGCATGCTCTGCGCCACAACACGGCCGCCCGGCAGCCGCGCGCCGCAAGGACTACACCTCCCGGCATGCTCTGCGCCACAACACGGCCGCCCGGCAGCCGCGCGCCGCAAGGACTACACCTCCCGGCACGCTCTGCGCCACAACACGGCCGCCCGGCAGCCGCGCGCCGCAAGGACTACACCTCCCGGCACGCTCTGCGGCACAACACGGCCGCACGGCCACCCGGCAGGCGCACCACCACAGCTCCCGGCACGCCGCCAGCCCGCCCTCCCCGCTCTCGGACCCTGCGGGCCACCGTCCCGGCCGCCGATGCACCCGGAAGCCCCACCGAGCCCTCAGCACAGCCTCGCTCTCCCCACCGCCCGCTCCGACCCAGCGCTGCCCCGCCGCAGCCCTCCTCGGGGCTTGACCCGGGACGCAGCGCTCCACCACCCAGCCCCCGCTCACCTCCTCCCTCGCTACAGTCGCAGCCCACTGACGCTCGGCCACAGCTCCGCTCCGCTCCGCCCTCGGCTCACACTGGCCCCCCAGAGCCGGGCACCACCCCTTTTCCAGGGAGGAGCCGGCACCATCAGCCCCACCGCCCGCACCTGGGGCTCCTCCATCCAGACCCCGCCATCAGCTGAGGCGCAGCAGCAACGGGGGGCCCCCTCCCCTCACCCCCACAGTGCACCACCTCCTCCCCTGGGCTCCATCACAGCCCCTTGCCCCACGCAAAGGCAGCGCAAACGCAGCCCTGAGGGCAAAGGAGAGGGCAGGTGTTTGTGCAGGCGCGCACGTAACAAGTCCCAGGAGCCATTCGTGGGTCAGGGTCCCCAACGCTCCCCCCCTGCCCCAAGGCCACCTCGGCCGCCGTTGCCGCAGCCGCACGGAGCTGGTGTTGGCTGCGATAGTGCTCATTTTCTCCACAGTAGCTAGGAAGGGATACGTTTTGGATTTATGCTCAAAACACCGTTAATAATGTAGAGATGTTTTGGTTCTTGCTGAGCACTGCTTCCACAGTCAGGGCCTCTTCTGGTTCTCTCAGTGCCCCACCAGCAAGTAGGCTGGGAGAGGACACAGCTGGGAAAGCTTTCCCAGCTAACTGACCAAAGGGATATTCCATACCATTTGACATCACGCTCAGCACACGCAGCTGGGGGAAGAAGGGGGAGTCCTTGGGGGCTACGGCATTTCTCTTCCTAAGTAACCGTTACACATGACAGAGCCCTGCTTTCCCAGAGGTGGCTCAACACCTGCCCGCCGAAAAGGAGGAGTGAATTAATTCCTTGCTTTGCTTCCACGCACAGCTTTTGCTTTACCTATTAAACAGCCTTGATCTCAACCCATGATTTTTCTCACTCTTACCCTTCCAGCTCTCTCCCCCAGCCCACTGAGGGTGGAGCGAGCAAGCAGCTCCCTGGTGCAGAATAGCCAGCTGGGGCTAAGCCACGGCACGCGCTTGTCCCGGTTTGGCAGGGAACGGACCGTCCGTCGCCTGGCTCCTGGGGCGACGGGCTGCTGGGCAGAGGGGGAGGCCACCAAAGGTGAGGAGCAGGGCACGGGACAGTAGGAAGAGAGAAGAGAAGAGCGGCATCCGGCTGGACGGGCGGGGGGGCGTGTGTGCGTGTAGTGAGAAGGCACGAGGCAGGGAACAGGACGGCCAGAGAAGGACAGGGAGCCTGACGGAGGTGGAGATAAAAGCAGCAGAGAGAGGGGAAGAGAGGCAGCAGAAAGAGGGAAGAGCAGGACACAGACCAACAAAGAAGGAAGAGGAGCAGGCTGGAGACGCACAAAGAACCTGGGGCAGGCAGCACGACAGCGAGGGAGGAAAGAAGAATAGGGGCAGGAAGCTGGACCGAGCGCGATGGAGAAAGACAAGATAAGCGACAAGAACAGGGCAGAAAGGGAAGAATGAAGCCACGGGGACAGGGAGCCGAGACAGCCAACGACGGAGGGAAGGGGCCGGGGAGGGAACACCACAAAACAAACCACGGGGCTACGTGGTACAGAGCACGAGAAGGCAGAGAATTAACAATTAGGGACAGGGAGCCAGAAAAACAACAAAAAAACAACACCCAAAACAAAGGGAGATGGGGAGCAAAAGGAATCGCAATGCGTACAGAAAGAAGAGAGAAACAATTCTAAAAGAGGGTCACGGGGAAGCCAGAGACAGCAAGATGGAGAAAGGACAAAAGCTACAGGCTACAGGGCAGAGAGGGAAGAATTAATGGATAGACACAGAGAGCTGGGCAGAAAGAGGTGGAGAAAGGCTGACGATCACACGGCCAACAGGGAAGAGAGAAGAGAGGGAGGAATTTTAAAAACAGGGGCAAGAAGCCAGAGAGAGGGAGAGAGAGGCAACACTAAAATGGGGACAAGCCACAGGGCGGCGAGGAGGGAACCGATGAATAAGAACAGGAGACCAAAGAGAACACAACGTAGAATGGAAAAAAGGAACAGCGGCCCAACAGGGAAGGAGGAATTAAAGATCAGGCACTGGGAGGCAGACAGAGACAAACGAAGAAACAAGTGGAAAAAAAAAACAAAACCAAAAACACAACAACAGCAATGGGCTACAAAGACAGAGAGAGAGGGAAGAAAGAAAACATAGCAGCAAGGAGCTGGACAGAGAGAGATGAGGACAAACAAATAGCACGGGTCTACGTGACAGAGAACGTGGAATTAGAACACAGAGAGAGGGAGCCGGACAGAGAGAGAGGCCGAGAGAAAAATCTAGACGGGCTACAGCGGGCAGAGGCAGGAATTAAAACCTAGGGACAGGGAGCTGGACAGAGAGAGACGGAGGTCACAGGGAACAGCGGCGGGTGCAGGAAGAACAGGAATTCATGAACAGGGAAAGGGAGCTCGACAGAAAAGAACTCAGAAAGGCAAGAACAGTAGCAGGGTACAGAGCAGACGAATTAAAAAGCGCGGCGGGAGCGTTGAGGCAGACAGAGAGATTAAGAAAAAAGCCACGGGCTATGTGGCAAAGCAGGAGGAATTCAGAAACGGGGATGGCAACCAAGGGAGAGTGAGCTGCTGAAGGACAACGGGCATTCCAAGTGAGGGACGGGGAGCTGGGAAAAGCGAGGCAGAGAAAAACAGAATCACAGAGAGAATCACACAAAGCCAAAAAAGAAGAAACTGAACAACAGGAACAGGTGTAACCAAAGCGATGAAATCAGCCAACCAGAGACGGTGTTCCATTACGGGAACATGGAGCGTACGAATCAGCGCACCTGTCGATCTGCATTTTAGTCCCTAGGCGATCGTTAACGTCAGCAGAACAACAGACAACGTGCTTCTGTCAGAAAAGGACGACAAAACGCGGTTTCGTGGAGCGGACTGAGAGAACTAGCCAAGACTGCCAAGATTAACAGCCAAGAAGGTAAAAGGCAATTCTGGCAGGGGGAGATCGCGACCACCGACTCACGGACCACCACCGAGCCTGCGCAGCGATTTACATACGGAACGAGCAAGTTTGTACCGATCAGCAGACAGGACAATAATGAATACGTATGAATACGTAAAATTTTGATCTACAAATTGAACGGGAAAGGTGCGTGAGGTACGCACGCCAGGAGGAGCGATCCCCCGTGCATCCGGCGCCGTGAATAAAGAATGCCTGCTCTTTAATACTAAATTGGTCTTGAGGAGTTGTTTCCGATTTTACCGCGTTTTTCGGTAACACAGGGAGTCAGACCGAGAGAGCCAGAGAAAGACAAAAATACCGACAGGCTACAGGACAGAGCAGGAGGAGTAAAAAAATAAAAACGGAGCCAGAGCCAGGCAGAGAGAGGCGGAGAAAGAACAAGTAGCCACAGGCTACAGGACAGAGAGAGGGAGGACTGAAAAGACGGGGAGGCAGGGAGCCACTCAGAGCGAGACGGAGAAAGAAGGTGCGGGGGGGGCGCAAAAAAAAAATAATTTTGCAGCAGGTAAGGAAAGAGAGGGGGCCGGGGGAGAGACAGGGAGGGCCCAGGACGTACAAGAGAGGCAACGGGGCCCCACTGGCCCAGGACTCACCGCGACTCTCGCTCTCAGCGCTGCTGGCACAATTTAGCCGTTCACATGCTTCTTTCCCCTCCTCTCCTCCCTGCCTCTTCTGCAGCTCCAGACTCTAGGCCGACCTCCACCTGAAGAGAACACGGGGGTGTCTTACAGCTCTTACGAGATGAGGCTTCCTAGGCACGTAGCCTAGCTCGCTCGTGCACTACACGCCCGTACCGAACTGCGGGTTCCAACTGTGGGAAGAAGGGGGAGTCCTTGGGGGCTACGGCATTTCTCTTCCTAACTAACCGTTACACATGACAGAGCCCTGCTTTCCCAGAAACAGCTCAACACCTGCCTGCCGAAAAGGAGGAGCGAATTAATTCCTTGCTTTGCTTCCACGCACAGCTTTTGCTTTACCTATTAAACCGTCTTGATCTCAACCCATGATTTTTCTCACTTTTACCCTTCCAGCTCTCTCCCCCAGCCCACTGAGGGTGGAGCGAGCAAGCAGCTCCCTGGTGCAGAGTTGCCAGCTGAGGCTAAGCCACGGCACGCGCTTGTCCCGGTTTGGCAGGGAACGGACCGTCCGTCGCCTGGCTCCTGGAGCGACGGGCTGCTGGGCAGAGGGGGAGGCCACCAAAGGTGACGAGCAGGGCACAGGACAGTAGGAGGAGAGAAGAGCAGCATCCGGCTGGACGGGGGCGGGGGGGGCGTGTGTGCGTGTAGTGAGAAGGCACGAGGCAGGGAACAGGACGGCCAGAGGAGGACAGGGAGCCTGACGGAGGTGGAGATAAAAGCAGCAGAGAGAGGGGAAGAGCAGGGCACAGACCAACAAAGAAGGATGAGGAGCAGGCTGGAGACGCACAAAGAACCTGGGGCAGGCAGCACGACAGCGAGGGAGGAAAGAAGAACAGGGGCAGGAAGCTGGACCGAGCGAGATGGAGACAGACAAGATAAGCGACAAGAACAGGGCAGAAAGGGAAGAATGAAGCCACGGGGACAGGGAGCCGAGACAGCCAACGACGGAGGGAAGGGGCCGGGGAGGGAACACCACAAAACAAACCATGGGGCTACGTGGTACAGAGCATGAGAAGGCAGAGAATTAACAATTAGGGACAGGGAGCCAGAAAAACAACAAAAAAAACACCAAAACAAAGGGAGATGGAGAGCAAAAGGAATCGCAATGCGTACAGAGAGAAGAGAGAAACAATTCTAAAAGAGGGTCACGGGGAAGCCAGAGACAGCAAGATGGAGAAAGGACAGAAGCTACAGGCTACAGGGCAGAGAGGGAAGAATTAATGAATAGATGCAGAGAGCTGGGCAGAAAGAGGTGGAGAAAGGCTGAAGATCACACGGCCAACAGGGAAGAGAGAAGAGAGGGAGGAATTTTAAAAACAGGGGCAAGAAGCCAGAGAGAGGGAGAGAGAGGCAACAATAAATGGGGACAAGCCACAGGGCAGCGAGGAGGGAATCGATGAATAAGAACAGCAGACCAAAGAGAACACAATGTAGAATGGAAAAAAGGAACAGCGGCCTACAGGGAAGGAGGAATTAAAGATCAGGCACTGGGAGGCAGACAGAGACACATGAAGAAACAAGTGGGAAAAAAAAAAAAAAAAACAACAACGGCAACGGGCTACAAAGACAGACAGAGAGGGAAGAAATAAAACATCGCAGCAAGGAGCTGGACAGAGAGAGATGAGGACAAACAAATAGCACGGGTCTACGTGACAGAGAACGTGGAATTAGAACACAGAGAGAGGGAGCCGGACAGAGAGAGAGGCCGAGAGAAAAACCTAGACGGGCTACAGCGGGCAGAGGCAGGGATTAAAACCTAGGGACAGGGAGCTGGACAGAGAGAGACGGAGGTCACAGGGAACAGCGGTGGCTGCAGGAAGAACAGGAATCCACAAATAGGGAAAGGGAGCTCGACAGAGAAGAACTCAGAAAGGCAAGAACAGTAGCAGGGTGCAGAGCAGAGCAGACGAATGAAAAAGCGCGGGGGGAGCGTTGAGGCAGACAGAGAGAGATTAAGAAAAAAGTCACGGGCTACGTGGCAAAGCAGGAGGAATTCAGAAACGGGGATGGCAACCAAGGGAGAGTGAGCTGGTGAAGGACAACGGGCATTCCAAGTGAGGGACGGGGAGCTGGGAAAAGCGAGGCAGAGAAAAACAGAATCACAGAGAGAATCACACAAAGCCAAAAAAGAAGAAACTGAACAACAGGAACAGGTGTAACCAAAGCGATGAAATCAGCCAACCAGAGACGGTGTTCCATTACGGGAACATGGAGCGTACGAATCAGCGCACCTGTTGATCTGCATTTTAGTCCCTAGGCGATCGTTAACGTCAGCAGAACAACAGACAACGTGCTTCTGTCAGAAAAGGACGACAAAACGCGGTTTCGTGGAGCGGACTGAGAGAACTAGCCAAGACTGCCAAGATTAACAGCCAAGAAGGTAAAAGGCAATTCTGGCAGGGGGAGATCGCGACCACCGACTCACGGACCACCACCGAGCCTGCGCAGCGATTTACATACGGAACGAGCAAGTTTGTACCGATCAGCAGACAGGACAATAATGAATACGTATGAATACGTAAAATTTTGATCTACAAATTGAACGGGAAAGGTGCGTGAGGTACGCACGCCAGGAGGAGCGATCCCCCGTGCATCCGGCGCCGTGAATGAAGAATGCCTGCTCTTTAATACTAAATTGGTCTTGAGGAGTTGTTTCCGATTTTACCGCGTTTTTCGGTAACACAGGGAGTCAGACCGAGAGAGCCAGAGAAAGACAAAAATACCGACAGGCTACAGGACAGAGCAGGAGGAGTAAAAAAATAAAAACGGAGCCAGAGCCAGGCAGAGAGAGGCGGAGAAAGAACAAGTAGCCACAGGCTACAGGACAGAGAGAGGGAGGACTGAAAAGACGGGGAGGCAGGGAGCCACTCAGAGCGAGACGGAGAAAGAAGGTGCGGGGGGGGCGCAAAAAAAAAATAATTTTGCAGCAGGTAAGGAAAGAGAGGGGGCCGGGGGAGAGACAGGGAGGGCCCAGGACGTACAAGAGAGGCAACGGGGCCCCACTGGCCCAGGACTCACCGCGACTCTCGCTCTCAGCGCTGCTGGCACAATTTAGCCGTTCACATGCTTCTTTCCCCTCCTCTCCTCCCTGCCTCTTCTGCAGCTCCAGACTCTAGGCCGACCTCCACCTGAAGAGAACACGGGGGTGTCTTACAGCTCTTACGAGATGAGGCTTCCTAGGCACGTAGCCTAGCTCGCTCGTGCACTACACGCCCGTACCGAACTGCGGGTTCCAACTGTGGGAAGAAGGGGGAGTCCTTGGGGGCTACGGCATTTCTCTTCCTAACTAACCGTTACACATGACAGAGCCCTGCTTTCCCAGAAACAGCTCAACACCTGCCCGCCGAAAAGGAGGAGCGAATTAATTCCTTGCTTTGCTTCCACGCACAGCTTTTGCTTTACCTATTAAACCGTCTTGATCTCAACCCATGATTTTTCTCACTTTTACCCTTCCAGCTCTCTCCCCCAGCCCACTGAGGGTGGAGCGAGCAAGCAGCTCCCTGGTGCAGAGTTGCCAGCTGAGGCTAAGCCACGGCACGCGCTTGTCCCGGTTTGGCAGGGAACGGACCGTCCGTCGCCTGGCTCCTGGAGCGACGGGCTGCTGGGCAGAGGGGGAGGCCACCAAAGGTGACGAGCAGGGCACAGGACAGTAGGAGGAGAGAAGAGCAGCATCCGGCTGGACGGGGGCGGGGGGGGCGTGTGTGCGTGTAGTGAGAAGGCACGAGGCAGGGAACAGGACGGCCAGAGGAGGACAGGGAGCCTGACGGAGGTGGAGATAAAAGCAGCAGAGAGAGGGGAAGAGCAGGACACAGACCAACAAAGAAGGATGAGGAGCAGGCTGGAGACGCACAAAGAACCTGGGGCAGGCAGCACGACAGCGAGGGAGGAAAGAAGAACAGGGGCAGGAAGCTGGACCGAGCGAGATGGAGACAGACAAGATAAGCGACAAGAACAGGGCAGAAAGGGAAGAATGAAGCCACGGGGACAGGGAGCCGAGACGGCCAACGACGGAGGGAAGGGGCCGGGGAGGGAACACCACAAAACAAACCATGGGGCTACGTGGTACAGAGCATGAGAAGGCAGAGAATTAACAATTAGGGACAGGGAGCCAGAAAAACAACAAAAAAACACCAAAACAAAGGGAGATGGAGAGCAAAAGGAATCGCAATGCGTACAGAGAGAAGAGAGAAACAATTCTAAAAGAGGGTCACGGGGAAGCCAGAGACAGCAAGATGGAGAAAGGACAGAAGCTACAGGCTACAGGGCAGAGAGGGAAGAATTAATGAATAGATGCAGAGAGCTGGGCAGAAAGAGGTGGAGAAAGGCTGAAGATCACACGGCCAACAGGGAAGAGAGAAGAGAGGGAGGAATTTTAAAAACAGGGGCAAGAAGCCAGAGAGAGGGAGAGAGAGGCAACAATAAATGGGGACAAGCCACAGGGCAGCGAGGAGGGAATCGATGAATAAGAACAGCAGACCAAAGAGAACACAATGTAGAATGGAAAAAAGGAACAGCGGCCTACAGGGAAGGAGGAATTAAAGATCAGGCACTGGGAGGCAGACAGAGACACATGAAGAAACAAGTGGGAAAAAAAAAAAAACAACACAACAACGGCAACGGGCTACAAAGACAGACAGAGAGGGAAGAAATAAAACATCGCAGCAAGGAGCTGGACAGAGAGAGATGAGGACAAACAAATAGCACGGGTCTACGTGACAGAGAACGTGGAATTAGAACACAGAGAGAGGGAGCCGGACAGAGAGAGAGGCCGAGAGAAAAACCTAGACGGGCTACAGCGGGCAGAGGCAGGGATTAAAACCTAGGGACAGGGAGCTGGACAGAGAGAGACGGAGGTCACAGGGAACAGCGGTGGCTGCAGGAAGAACAGGAATCCACAAATAGGGAAAGGGAGCTCGACAGAGAAGAACTCAGAAAGGCAAGAACAGTAGCAGGGTGCAGAGCAGAGCAGACGAATGAAAAAGCGCGGCGGGAGCGTTGAGGCAGACAGAGAGAGATTAAGAAAAAAGTCACGGGCTACGTGGCAAAGCAGGAGGAATTCAGAAACGGGGATGGCAACCAAGGGAGAGTGAGCTGCTGAAGGACAACGGGCATTCCAAGTGAGGGACGGGGAGCTGGGAAAAGCGAGGCAGAGAAAAACAGAATCACAGAGAGAATCACACAAAGCCAAAAAAGAAGAAACTGAACAACAGGAACAGGTGTAACCAAAGCGATGAAATCAGCCAACCAGAGACGGTGTTCCATTACGGGAACATGGAGCGTACGAATCAGCGCACCTGTTGATCTGCATTTTAGTCCCTAGGCGATCGTTAACGTCAGCAGAACAACAGACAACGTGCTTCTGTCAGAAAAGGACGACAAAACGCGGTTTCGTGGAGCGGACTGAGAGAACTAGCCAAGACTGCCAAGATTAACAGCCAAGAAGGTAAAAGGCAATTCTGGCAGGGGGAGATCGCGACCACCGACTCACGGACCACCACCGAGCCTGCGCAGCGATTTACATACGGAACGAGCAAGTTTGTACCGATCAGCAGACAGGACAATAATGAATACGTATGAATACGTAAAATTTTGATCTACAAATTGAACGGGAAAGGTGTGTGAGGTACGCACGCCAGGAGGAGCGATCCCCCGTGCATCCGGCGCCGTGAATAAAGAATGCCTGCTCTTTAATACTAAATTGGTCTTGAGGAGTTGTTTCCGATTTTACCGCGTTTTTCGGTAACACAGGGAGTCAGACCGAGAGAGCCAGAGAAAGACAAAAATACCGACAGGCTACAGGACAGAGCAGGAGGAGTAAAAAAATAAAAACGGAGCCAGAGCCAGGCAGAGAGAGGCGGAGAAAGAACAAGTAGCCACAGGCTACAGGACAGAGAGAGGGAGGACTGAAAAGACGGGGAGGCAGGGAGCCACTCAGAGCGAGACGGAGAAAGAAGGTGCGGGGGGGGCGCAAAAAAAAAATAATTTTGCAGCAGGTAAGGAAAGAGAGGGGGCCGGGGGAGAGACAGGGAGGGCCCAGGACGTACAAGAGAGGCAACGGGGCCCCACTGGCCCAGGACTCACCGCGACTCTCGCTCTCAGCGCTGCTGGCACAATTTAGCCGTTCACATGCTTCTTTCCCCTCCTCTCCTCCCTGCCTCTTCTGCAGCTCCAGACTCTAGGCCGACCTCCACCTGAAGAGAACACGGGGGTGTCTTACAGCTCTTACGAGATGAGGCTTCCTAGGCACGTAGCCTAGCTCGCTCGTGCACTACACGCCCGTACCGAACTGCGGGTTCCAACTGTGGGAAGAAGGGGGAGTCCTTGGGGGCTACGGCATTTCTCTTCCTAACTAACCGTTACACATGACAGAGCCCTGCTTTCCCAGAAACAGCTCAACACCTGCCCGCCGAAAAGGAGGAGCGAATTAATTCCTTGCTTTGCTTCCACGCACAGCTTTTGCTTTACCTATTAAACCGTCTTGATCTCAACCCATGATTTTTCTCACTTTTACCCTTCCAGCTCTCTCCCCCAGCCCACTGAGGGTGGAGCGAGCAAGCAGCTCCCTGGTGCAGAGTTGCCAGCTGAGGCTAAGCCACGGCACGCGCTTGTCCCGGTTTGGCAGGGAACGGACCGTCCGTCGCCTGGCTCCTGGAGCGACGGGCTGCTGGGCAGAGGGGGAGGCCACCAAAGGTGACGAGCAGGGCACAGGACAGTAGGAGGAGAGAAGAGCAGCATCCGGCTGGACGGGGGCGGGGGGGGCGTGTGTGCGTGTAGTGAGAAGGCACGAGGCAGGGAACAGGACGGCCAGAGGAGGACAGGGAGCCTGACGGAGGTGGAGATAAAAGCAGCAGAGAGAGGGGAAGAGCAGGACACAGACCAACAAAGAAGGATGAGGAGCAGGCTGGAGACGCACAAAGAACCTGGGGCAGGCAGCACGACAGCGAGGGAGGAAAGAAGAACAGGGGCAGGAAGCTGGACCGAGCGAGATGGAGACAGACAAGATAAGCGACAAGAACAGGGCAGAAAGGGAAGAATGAAGCCACGGGGACAGGGAGCCGAGACGGCCAACGACGGAGGGAAGGGGCCGGGGAGGGAACACCACAAAACAAACCATGGGGCTACGTGGTACAGAGCATGAGAAGGCAGAGAATTAACAATTAGGGACAGGGAGCCAGAAAAACAACAAAAAAACACCAAAACAAAGGGAGATGGAGAGCAAAAGGAATCGCAATGCGTACAGAGAGAAGAGAGAAACAATTCTAAAAGAGGGTCACGGGGAAGCCAGAGACAGCAAGATGGAGAAAGGACAGAAGCTACAGGCTACAGGGCAGAGAGGGAAGAATTAATGAATAGATGCAGAGAGCTGGGCAGAAAGAGGTGGAGAAAGGCTGAAGATCACACGGCCAACAGGGAAGAGAGAAGAGAGGGAGGAATTTTAAAAACAGGGGCAAGAAGCCAGAGAGAGGGAGAGAGAGGCAACAATAAATGGGGACAAGCCACAGGGCAGCGAGGAGGGAATCGATGAATAAGAACAGCAGACCAAAGAGAACACAATGTAGAATGGAAAAAAGGAACAGCGGCCTACAGGGAAGGAGGAATTAAAGATCAGGCACTGGGAGGCAGACAGAGACACATGAAGAAACAAGTGGGAAAAAAAAAAAAACAACACAACAACGGCAACGGGCTACAAAGACAGACAGAGAGGGAAGAAATAAAACATCGCAGCAAGGAGCTGGACAGAGAGAGATGAGGACAAACAAATAGCACGGGTCTACGTGACAGAGAACGTGGAATTAGAACACAGAGAGAGGGAGCCGGACAGAGAGAGAGGCCGAGAGAAAAACCTAGACGGGCTACAGCGGGCAGAGGCAGGGATTAAAACCTAGGGACAGGGAGCTGGACAGAGAGAGACGGAGGTCACAGGGAACAGCGGTGGCTGCAGGAAGAACAGGAATCCACAAATAGGGAAAGGGAGCTCGACAGAGAAGAACTCAGAAAGGCAAGAACAGTAGCAGGGTGCAGAGCAGAGCAGACGAATGAAAAAGCGCGGCGGGAGCGTTGAGGCAGACAGAGAGAGATTAAGAAAAAAGTCACGGGCTACGTGGCAAAGCAGGAGGAATTCAGAAACGGGGATGGCAACCAAGGGAGAGTGAGCTGCTGAAGGACAACGGGCATTCCAAGTGAGGGACGGGGAGCTGGGAAAAGCGAGGCAGAGAAAAACAGAATCACAGAGAGAATCACACAAAGCCAAAAAAGAAGAAACTGAACAACAGGAACAGGTGTAACCAAAGCGATGAAATCAGCCAACCAGAGACGGTGTTCCATTACGGGAACATGGAGCATACGAATCAGCGCACCTGTTGATCTGCATTTTAGTCCCTAGGCGATCGTTAACGTCAGCAGAACAACAGACAACGTGCTTCTGTCAGAAAAGGACGACAAAACGCGGTTTCGTGGAGCGGACTGAGAGAACTAGCCAAGACTGCCAAGATTAACAGCCAAGAAGGTAAAAGGCAATTCTGGCAGGGGGAGATCGCGACCACCGACTCACGGACCACCACCGAGCCTGCGCAGCGATTTACATACGGAACGAGCAAGTTTGTACCGATCAGCAGACAGGACAATAATGAATACGTATGAATACGTAAAATTTTGATCTACAAATTGAACGGGAAAGGTGCGTGAGGTACGCACGCCAGGAGGAGCGATCCCCCGTGCATCCGGCGCCGTGAATAAAGAATGCCTGCTCTTTAATACTAAATTGGTCTTGAGGAGTTGTTTCCGATTTTACCGCGTTTTTCGGTAACACAGGGAGTCAGACCGAGAGAGCCAGAGAAAGACAAAAATACCGACAGGCTACAGGACAGAGCAGGAGGAGTAAAAAAATAAAAACGGAGCCAGAGCCAGGCAGAGAGAGGCGGAGAAAGAACAAGTAGCCACAGGCTACAGGACAGAGAGAGGGAGGACTGAAAAGACGGGGAGGCAGGGAGCCACTCAGAGCGAGATGGAGAAAGAAGGTGCGGGGGGGGCCCAAAAGAAAAAAAAAAATTTTTACAGCAGGTAAGGAAAGAGAGGGGGCCGGGGGAGAGACAGGGAGGGCCCAGGACGCACAAGAGAGGCAACGGGGCCCCACTGGCCCAGGACTCACCGCGACTCTCGCTCTCAGCGCTGCTGGCACAATTTAGCCGTTCACATGCTTCTTTCCCCTCCTCTCCTCCCTGCCTCTTCTGCAGCTCCAGACTCTAGGCCGACCTCCACCTGAAGAGAACACGGGTGTGTCTTACAGCTCTTACGAGATGAGGCTTCCTAGGCACGTAGCCTAGCTCGCTCGTGCACTACACGCCCGTACCGAACTGCGGGTTCCAACTGTGGGAAGAAGGGGGAGTCCTTGGGGGCTACGGCATTTCTCTTCCTAACTAACCGTTACACATGACAGAGCCCTGCTTTCCCAGAAACAGCTCAACACCTGCCCGCCGAAAAGGAGGAGCGAATTAATTCCTTGCTTTGCTTCCACGCACAGCTTTTGCTTTACCTATTAAACCGTCTTGATCTCAACCCATGATTTTTCTCACTTTTACCCTTCCAGCTCTCTCCCCCAGCCCACTGAGGGTGGAGCGAGCAAGCAGCTCCCTGGTGCAGAGTTGCCAGCTGAGGCTAAGCCACGGCACGCGCTTGTCCCGGTTTGGCAGGGAACGGACCGTCCGTCGCCTGGCTCCTGGAGCGACGGGCTGCTGGGCAGAGGGGGAGGCCACCAAAGGTGACGAGCAGGGCACAGGACAGTAGGAGGAGAGAAGAGCAGCATCCGGCTGGACGGGGGCGGGGGGGGCGTGTGTGCGTGTAGTGAGAAGGCACGAGGCAGGGAACAGGATGGCCAGAGGAGGACAGGGAGCCTGACTGAGGTGGAGATAAAAGCAGCAGAGAGAGGGGAAGAGCAGGACACAGACCAACAAAGAAGGATGAGGAGCAGGCTGGAGACGCACAAAGAACCTGGGGCAGGCAGCACGACAGCGAGGGAGGAAAGAAGAACAGGGGCAGGAAGCTGGACCGAGCGAGATGGAGACAGACAAGATAAGCGACAAGAACAGGGCAGAAAGGGAAGAATGAAGCCACGGGGACAGGGAGCCGAGACAGCCAACGACGGAGGGAAGGGGCCGGGGAGGGAACACCACAAAACAAACCATGGGGCTACGTGGTACAGAGCATGAGAAGGCAGAGAATTAACAATTAGGGACAGGGAGCCAGAAAAACAACAAAAAACACACCAAAACAAAGGGAGATGGAGAGCAAAAGGAATCGCAATGCGTACAGAGAGAAGAGAGAAACAATTCTAAAAGAGGGTCACGGGGAAGCCAGAGACAGCAAGATGGAGAAAGGACAGAAGCTACAGGCTACAGGGCAGAGAGGGAAGAATTAATGAATAGACGCAGAGAGCTGGGCAGAAAGAGGTGGAGAAAGGCTGAAGATCACACGGCCAACAGGGAAGAGAGAAGAGAGGGAGGAATTTTAAAAACAGGGGCAAGAAGCCAGAGAGAGGGAGAGAGAGGCAACAATAAATGGGGACAAGCCACAGGGCAGCGAGGAGGGAACCGATGAATAAGAACAGGAGACCAAAGAGAACACAACGTAGAATGGAAAAAAGGAACAGCGGCCCAACAGGGAAGGAGGAATTAAAGATCAGGCACTGGGAGGCAGACAGAGACACATGAAGAAACAAGTGGGAAAAAAAAAAAAAAAAACAACAACGGCAACGGGCTACAAAGACAGACAGAGAGGGAAGAAATAAAACGTCGCAGCAAGGAGCTGGACAGAGAGAGATGAGGACAAACAAATAGCACGGGTCTACGTGACAGAGAACGTGGAATTAGAACACAGAGAGAGGGAGCCGGACAGAGAGAGAGGCCGAGAGAAAAACCTAGACGGGCTACAGCGGGCAGAGGCAGGGATTAAAACCTAGGGACAGGGAGCTGGACAGAGAGAGACGGAGGTCACAGGGAACAGCGGTGGCTGCAGGAAGAACAGGAATCCACAAATAGGGAAAGGGAGCTCGACAGAGAAGAACTCAGAAAGGCAAGAACAGTAGCAGGGTGCAGAGCAGAGCAGACGAATGAAAAAGCGCGGCGGGAGCGTTGAGGCAGACAGAGAGAGATTAAGAAAAAAGTCACGGGCTACGTGGCAAAGCAGGAGGAATTCAGAAACGGGGATGGCAACCAAGGGAGAGTGAGCTGGTGAAGGACAACGGGCATTCCAAGTGAGGGACGGGGAGCTGGGAAAAGCGAGGCAGAGAAAAACAGAATCACAGAGAGAATCACACAAAGCCAAAAAAGAAGAAACTGAACAACAGGAACAGGTGTAACCAAAGCGATGAAATCAGCCAACCAGAGACGGTGTTCCATTACGGGAACATGGAGCGTACGAATCAGCGCACCTGTTGATCTGCATTTTAGTCCCTAGGCGATCGTTAACGTCAGCAGAACAACAGACAACGTGCTTCTGTCAGAAAAGGATGACAAAACGCGGTTTCGTGGAGCGGACTGAGAAAACTAGCCAAGACTGCCAAGATTAACAGCCAAGAAGGTAAAAGGACAATCAGTAGACAGGACAATAATGAATGTGTATGAATACATAAAATTTTGATCTACAAATTGAACGGGAAAGGTGCGTGAGGTACGCACCCCAGGAGGAGCGATCCCCCGTGCGTCTGGCGCCGTGAATAAACAACGCCTGCTCTTTAATACTAAATTGGCGTTGAGGAGTTGTTTCCGATTTTACCGCGTTTTTCGGTAACACAGGGAGTCAGACCAAGAGGGCCAGAGAAAGACAAAATACCGACAGGCTACAGGACAGAGCAGGAGGAATAAAAAAATAAAAACGGAGCCAGAGCCAGGCAGAGAGAGGCGGAGAAAGAACAAGTAGCCACAGGCTACAGGACAGAGAGAGGGAGGACTGAAAAGACGGGGAGGCAGGGAGCCACTCAGCGAGATGGAGAAAGAAGGTGCGGGGGGGGCCCAAAAGAAAAAAAAAAATTTTTACAGCAGGTAAGGAAAGAGAGGGGGCCAGGGGAGAGACAGGGAGGGCCCAGGACGCACAAGAGAGGCAACGGGGCCCCACTGGCCCAGGACTCACCGCGACTCTCGCTCTCAGCGCTGCTGGCACAATTTAGCCGTTCAGATGCTTCTTTCCCCTCCTCTCCTCCCTGCCTCTTCTGCAGCTCCAGACTCTAGGCCGACCTCCACCTGAAGAGAACACGGGGGTGTCTTACCGCTCTTACGAGATGAGGCTTCCTCGGCACGTAGCCTAGCTCGCTCGTGCACTACACGCCCGTACCCAACTCCGGGTTACCGCGTACGGACCCTGCGGTGCACGTTGGTGGCCTGGCCCGGCCCGCTGCGGGCTATGAAGGGGGATCCTTCCTCCCTCACCTGCAGGGACAGGCTCTCTCTTGCCTGCAGCAGGAAGGCAGCTGGCAGCCAGAGCGCCTTCAGTTTCTTCTGCTTTACCTTTCGTTGGCGTCTCCAGCTTCAGCCGAGGCAGCTCCTGTCCACAGCCGGGAAGGGCTCTGTGTGTCCCTTTTCGCCCCGGCGCCGCGAGGATGGCAAAGCCGGGCAGAGAGAAGCCACGCAAGCCTGAGACGGCCGCAGTCGACGGCGTCCCCGGGGGAAGGACAGACAACCACGTCCTCAGCACGGTCTCTGGGAGAGGGAAAGAAGAAACAGCGACCGTCATTACCGTCGATCGACCCTGACCAAAGCCTCTCCTTGCGCAGGGGCTTCCGGACACAGCGCCCCTTCCCCGCGCTACTGCTAAGGGCCCCTGCGCCGAGGGGGAATCCAGTGCGCTTGAGGGCCGGCTCGCTGCCTTCACGACAGGGCCTGGGGGCGGCCAAGGGCTACGCAGCACGCTTCAGGGGAGGTGCCGGGGCTGGGGGCAGGCGCACGGGGCAAGGGGGGGCCAGGGGAGGCTGAGCGGGAGCTCCGGCGAGCCGGGGAGGCGGCCATCATCTGCGCCCTGGGCAGGGGGAAAAGGTCCTCCTCCTTTCCCTCTTCCCTTCTGTCAGCTCCCGGGGAACTCACCGCTTCTCGGGGAGCGGCCGCACCCGCAAGCCCCCAGAAATCAACACGAATCCAACCCCAAAAATACACCGCGCCTACCGTACGCGGCACGGCCGCCCGGCGCTCGAGCGCCGGAAGACCGCGCCTCCCGCCACGCCCCGGCGAACCACGTGACAGCGCCGGCAGCCACTGCGCCAGGACTACACCTCCCGGCATGCTCTGCGCCACAACACGGCCGCCCGGCAGCCGCGCGCCGCAAGGACTACACCTCCCGGCATGCTCTGCGCCACAACACGGCCGCCCGGCAGCCGCGCGCCGCAAGGACTACACCTCCCGGCATGCTCTGCGCCACAACACGGCCGCCCGGCAGCTGCGCGCCACAAGGACTACACCTCCCGGCACGCTCTGCAGCACAACACGGCCGCACGGCCAGCCTCCAGGCGCACCACCACAGCTCCCGGCACGCCGCCAGCCCGCCCTCCCCGCTCTCGGACCCTGCGGGCCACCGTCCCGGCCGCCGATGCACCCGGAAGCCCCACCGAGCCCCTCAGCACAGCCTCGCTCTCCCCACCGCCCGCTCCGACCCGGCGCTGCCCCGCCGCAGCCCTCCTCGGGGCTTTACCCGGGACCCAGCGACCCACCCCCCAGCCCCCGCTCACCTCCTCCCTCGCTACAGTCGCAGCCCGCTGACGCTCGGCCACAGCTCCGCTCCGCCCTCGGCTCACACTGGCTCCCCGGAGCCGGGCACCACCCCTTTTCCAGGGAGGAGCCGGCACCGTCAGCCCCACCGCCCGCACCTGGGGCTCCTCCATCCAGACCCCGCCATCAGCTGAGGCGCAGCAGCAACGGGGGGCCCCCTCCCCTCACCCCCACAGTGCACCACCTCCTCCCCTGGGCTCCATCACAGCCCCTTGCCCCACGCAAAGGCAGCGCAAACGCAGCCCTGAGGGCAAAGGAGAGGGCAGGTGTTTGTGCAGGCGCGCACGTAACAAGTCCCAGGAGCCATTCGTGGGTCAGGGTCCCCAACGCTCCCCCCCTGCCCCAAGGCCACCTCGGCCGCCG
The DNA here is from genome assembly GCF_949628215.1 of Phalacrocorax aristotelis. Lineage (NCBI taxonomy): Eukaryota > Metazoa > Chordata > Aves > Suliformes > Phalacrocoracidae > Phalacrocorax > Phalacrocorax aristotelis. The sequence goes on along the minus strand of NW_027441225.1, from coordinate 159,381 downwards.
TTGCCGCAGCCGCACGGAGCTGGTGTTGGCTGCGATAGTGCTCATTTTCTCCACAGTAGCTAGGAAGGGATACGTTTTGGATTTATGCTCAAAACACCGTTAATAATGTAGAGATGTTTTGGTTCTTGCTGAGCACTGCTTCCACAGTCAGGGCCTCTTCTGGTTCTCTCAGTGCCCCACCAGCAGGTAGGCTGGGAGAGGACACAGCTGGGAAAGCTTTCCCAGCTAACTGACCAAAGGGATATTCCATACCATTTGACATCATGCTCAGCACACGCAGCTGGGGGAAGAAGGGGGAGTCCTTGGGGGGGGGGGGGGGGGGGGGGAGGGAGGGCGGGGGCTACGGCATTTCTCTCCCTAAGTAACCATTACACATGACAGAGCCCTGCTTTCCCAGAGGTGGCTCAACACCTGCCCGCCGAAAAGGAGGAGTGAATTAATTCCTTGCTTTGCTTCCACGCACAGCTTTTGCTTTACCTATTAAACAGCCTTGATCTCAACCCATGATTTTTCTCACTCTTACCCTTCCAGCTCTCTCCCCCAGCCCACTGAGGGTGGAGCGAGCAAGCAGCTCCCTGGTGCAGAATAGCCAGCTGGGGCTAAGCCACGGCACGCGCTTGTCCCGGTTTGGCAGGGAACGGACCGTCCGTCGCCTGGCTCCTGGGGCGACGGGCTGCTGGGCAGAGGGGGAGGCCACCAAAGGTGAGGAGCAGGGCACGGGACAGTAGGAAGAGAGAAGAGAAGAGCGGCATCCGGCTGGACGGGCGGGGGGGCGTGTGTGCGTGTAGTGAGAAGGCACGAGGCAGGGAACAGGACGGCCAGAGAAGGACAGGGAGCCTGACGGAGGTGGAGATAAAAGCAGCAGAGAGAGGGGAAGAGAGGCAGCAGAAAGAGGGAAGAGCAGGACACAGACCAACAAAGAAGGAAGAGGAGCAGGCTGGAGACGCACAAAGAACCTGGGGCAGGCAGCACGACAGCGAGGGAGGAAAGAAGAATAGGGGCAGGAAGCTGGACCGAGCGCGATGGAGAAAGACAAGATAAGCGACAAGAACAGGGCAGAAAGGGAAGAATGAAGCCACGGGGACAGGGAGCCGAGACAGCCAACGACGGAGGGAAGGGGCCGGGGAGGGAACACCACAAAACAAACCACGGGGCTACGTGGTACAGAGCACGAGAAGGCAGAGAATTAACAATTAGGGACAGGGAGCCAGAAAAACAACAACAAAACAACACCCAAAACAAAGGGAGATGGGGAGCAAAAGGAATCGCAATGCGTACAGAAAGAAGAGAGAAACAATTCTAAAAGAGGGTCACGGGGAAGCCAGAGACAGCAAGATGGAGAAAGGACAAAAGCTACAGGCTACAGGGCAGAGAGGGAAGAATTAATGGATAGACACAGAGAGCTGGGCAGAAAGAGGTGGAGAAAGGCTGACGATCACACGGCCAACAGGGAAGAGAGAAGAGAGGGAGGAATTTTAAAAACAGGGGCAAGAAGCCAGAGAGAGGGAGAGAGAGGCAACACTAAAATGGGGACAAGCCACAGGGCGGCGAGGAGGGAACCGATGAATAAGAACAGGAGACCAAAGAGAACACAACGTAGAATGGAAAAAAGGAACAGCGGCCCAACAGGGAAGGAGGAATTAAAGATCAGGCACTGGGAGGCAGACAGAGACAAACGAAGAAACAAGTGGAAAAAAAAAACAAAACCAAAAACACAACAACAGCAATGGGCTACAAAGACAGAGAGAGAGGGAAGAAAGAAAACATAGCAGCAAGGAGCTGGACAGAGAGAGATGAGGACAAACAAATAGCACGGGTCTACGTGACAGAGAACGTGGAATTAGAACACAGAGAGAGGGAGCCGGACAGAGAGAGAGGCCGAGAGAAAAACCTAGACGGGCTACAGCGGGCAGAGGCAGGGATTAAAACCTAGGGACAGGGAGCTGGACAGAGAGAGACGGAGATCACAGGGAACAGCGGCGGGTGCAGGAAGAACAGGAATTCATGAACAGGGAAAGGGAGCTGGACAGAGAAGAACTCAGAAAGGCAAGAACAGTAGCAGGGTACAGAGCAGACGAATGAAAAAGCGCGGCGGGAGCGTTGAGGCAGACAGAGAGAGATTAAGAAAAAAGCCACGGGCTACGTGGCAAAGCAGGAGGAATTCAGAAACGGGGATGGCAACCAAGGGAGAGTGAGCTGGTGAAGGACAACGGGCATTCCAAGTGAGGGACGGGGAGCTGGGAAAAGCGAGGCAGAGAAAAACAGAATCACAGAGAGAATCAAACAAAGCCAAAAAAGAAGAAACTGAACAACAGGAACAGGTGTAACCAAAGCGATGAAATCAACCAACCAGAGACGGTGTTCCATTACGGGAACGTGGAGCGTACGAATCGGTGTGTCTGTCGATCTGCATTTTAGTCACTAGGCGATCGTTAATGTCAACAGAACAACAGACAACGTGCTTCTGTCAGAAAAGGACGACAAAACGCGGTTTCGTGGAGCGGACTGAGAAAACTAGCCAAGAAGGTAAAAAGGTAATTCCGGCAGGGGGAGATCACGACCACCGACTCACAGACCACCACCGACCCAAGTAATACCACCTACTCAGAAGAGAACAACGGAAGAGGACAACCGAGCCTGCGCAGCGATTTACATACGGAACGAGCAAGTTTGTACCGATCAGCAGACAGGGCAATAATGAATATATATGAATACGTAAAATTTTGATCTACAAATTGTACGGGAAAGGTGCGTGAGGTACGCACGCCAGGAGGAGCGATCCCCCGTGCATCTGGCGCCGTGAATAAAGAATGCCTGCTCTTTAATACTAAATTGGCGTTGAGGAGTCGTTTCCGATTTTACCGCGTTTTTCGGTAACACAGGGAGTCAGACCAAGAGGGCCAGAGAAAGACAAAATACCGACAGGCTACAGGACAGAGCAGGAGGAATAAAAAAACGGAGCCAGAGCCAGGCAGAGAGAGGCGGAGATAGAAAAAGGAGCCACAGGCTACAGGACAGAGAGAGGGAGGACTGAAAAAGACGGGGAGGCAGGGAGCCACTCAGAGCGAGATGGAGAAAGAAGGTGCGGGGGGGGCCCAAAAGAAAAAATAAAATTTTGCAGCAGGTAAGGAAAGAGAGGGGGCCGGAGGAGAGACAGGGAGGGCCCAGGACGCACAAGAGAGGCAACGGGGCCCCACTGGCCCAGGACTCACCGCGACTCTCGCTCTCAGCGCTGCTGGCACAATTTAGCCGTTCACATGCTTCTTTCCCCTTCTTTCCTCCCTGCCTCTTCTGCAGCTCCAGACTCTAGGCCGTCCTCCACCTGAAGAGAACACATGGGTGTCTTACAGCTCTTACGAGATGAGGCTTCCTCGGCACGTAGCCTAGCTCGCTCGTGCTGGAGCTGGGAGCAGGCGCACTGGGCAAGGGGGGCCAGGGGAGGCTGAGGGGGAGCTCTGGTGAGCTGGAGAGTCGGCCATCTTCTGCACCCTGGGCAGGGGGAAAAGGTCATCATCCTCCTCCTCCTTTCCTTCTTCCCTTCTATCAGCTCCCGAGTAACTCCTAGGGCTGCCCTCACCCACTCGCCTTTAGCATACCAGAAGCCTGCCTCGGCGGGTCGTTTGAAGCTTCCCATCCCACCAGCCCCAGTAGTGCAGGCACACAAGGAGACACCCCTGCACCCACCAAAGGCGCTCGCTCACCTCGCCGGCAGCCCTAGGCCTCACCCGACACAGGGAATCGTGTCCGACACACCACCACGCTGCAGCAGGAGCGGAGGAGGCCTTTCCTTACCAGGAAGCAGCAACGAGCACGGCGGCATCACCTCGCAGGCACCGCAGCATCGCAGGGCTGTTACCTGCGGAGAGAGCAATGGGGATCACAGGGACGCCACCGCGCGTGCGCGGCTCCCGGGCTCAGTACCCAATTCTGGTCGCTGGGCAGCAGCATTATCTGAATTACTCTTCTCGATTAATACCATCCAGAAACCATAACTTGGCTGCATCCACAGAGCTTCTATTCCTCTGCACCTTTCCCCCTCGCAGCCCCAGCAGCACCATTCATTGCCTCTGCACCAAACAGCAAAGCGTCTCGAGCATTTGTCCTTTCCTCTCGACCGCTTAAAAACGTCTGGTGCTTGCTACTGTCCATGCCACTGCCCCCCGCATGCCCGAGGGAGGAGAAGCAGCACAGCAAACCTGGGGAACAAGGTTGGGTTCCCCACCCCCGCAGAATAAGCCCCAGGAACTGCTGGTAGGCATGTGGCATCAGGGTTGTGATAGGGTTTTGTTTTGGTTTTCTTTTTTTCCCCGCCTTCTTTACATAATGTAATAATTGGGGTTGCTTTTCCAAACTTCTGAGTTCTGTGGGGACTTTTTGTGCTTTTACCCTACAAAAAATGGTCATTTTCACTTTCGGTTTTGTGCATGAGAATGGTTGGTGGGTGCTTTTAGGTGGTTGTTCCTTCCCCACCACCACCCTTTTTTTCCTTTCCAGCTGCACAAATCCAGCTGGAGTTGGCTTTCCCAGAAGCCCCAAGTTGTTTTCTTTCCACCAGAATTCTTTCTGTTTTTTCACCCCCCATTGCAGACCCAGAGTAAGGGGTTTGAGGTATTTTTGTGCCCAGGCAGCAGCTCCCAGGCTGCATAAGCAGCCCCACAGGGGGAAGTCCCCGTTTGAGGGAATCGGCCCCAAATTGGGATGGGAAAGTGAAGAGAAGGAGAAAAAACCCTGAATAACCTGAAAAAGAACACCTACTCCAGCCCACCAAGCACCGGTCACCTTGCCTGACTCACCTCCAGGGCCCAGATCACGCTCGGCTCATCGCTTAGCACCCTCGGATCACAAAAAAAAAAAGAGTAAAACCCATAATGGAGCCCTATAGCCATCAGTCACATCTTCCCTCCAGTACTACACAGACTCACCTTCTTACAGCGCTCCCCTGGGCCCTCCTCCGTTGCCCTGCACGACTCATCCATCTGCACCTGGAAAAACAGCGTTACTGAACAAGTCACCTGGAGGCACAGCAACAGCTTAACCATTCCACAGCTCTTGTGCCCACGTAGGAATACCGTCTAGAGCCCAACTACAGCCTGCCGTTAAAGGAAATGCATTAAATCAAACGTTAAGCCCTCGCACGTGCAAGCCGGAACAGCAAAAACACCGCACGCTCGCGCACCCAGGGCGCAGCCCGACGGAGGTCCACGCGCACCTCGCCGGTTTGATGCAGAGCCACCCAGCATCCCTGCGAGCACAGCTGCAGGCGCAACAGCAGTTTCACCTACACCCATCTCGGCGCGCAGCGCTTCTGAAGCTTTAAGCTGAAAGCCCTACCTTGACGCTTGGCCACACTAGAAGCGAGCCGTAGCTAGAACTCCACAGAAACACAGCAACACAAATTGCGCACCCACAGCGGCGACAGCTTCGCAGCTATTTAGACCTGGAACAACAGAGAAAAGTAAAACAGCTTCATCACCCGCACAGGAAAAGCGGCAGACGGAGACAAAGGGTCAGCATTCATAGCCCTTACAGAACACAGGCGTTCTCTCTCCTTCCATTCCTAAACCCATCTCTTAGGTCTAAATATCGCAGCCCTGCTGTGGCAATAGCGAGAGCAGGGAACAAGAGCCCTGCCGCCGGCCGTTTGTGCGGCAGGACACAAAAACAGAGGGACATGTTTTGCCACGCACAACCCTGAATCTCCTGAAAATTTATGTTTACTAAAAATAGCCATTGGGAACATATTCCCAAAAACATTCGGCAATGAAACTTTTATGTGTTTGACACCCGCACATTTTTTGGGAACTTGCTATTTGCTTCCTGGTTTTGCTGGTCTTCCCTCAGAAGTTCTACCTGCAGCCAAGTTATTCATTCCTACCCGCCCGACCGGTTCAAGCATTCACCTTCCTGGTATTACCAGCACATTGACACAGGCGAGCAACTTAACTGCTCTTCTAAAACTATCCAAATGACAATTACAGCCCTGAAAGAGGAGTGGAAGAGAAGAAAAGGAGAGATCAGGCAGCAAAAGTGCTCTGCAGGCTGCTGCCGGCCAACACTGCACTCTTTTGTTAAAGCCACCCCGCCCCCCCAAACGCAACCAAAAAAACCCCATGACTGTGGAATGCGTTTTTTTTCTTTTCAGTAGTCCTTTTGGAGCTCATCCCTGTCTCAGCATCTTGTCTTGTCAGAGCATGAAGTGCAGATGATCTGTATCCCGATGACATTTGCATGGGATGAATACATTTTCAGAAATAGACCAGATCCGTGAGACTCCTGTCACCTTTGTGGTTTTAACAATCGTAACTCAATTTTATTGACTGACACACTTATGAGAAAACTAATTAACTTTGAAACTTAGCCTCTCCTCGGGGAAAAAACATGTTAGACACCAAGTGAAACCGATTCAGAGCTCCGAACCACGATGGAGCCGACAGAGCTGTTGTGACTTAGTTTGTATGATTAATTAATTGGTTAATAACTATTCTAAGCAGCGCAGAAAGAAGAGCTGGACCCAAAGAGGGTGCGCTGCGCTGGATCCAAAAAGCACCCTTCCTCCAGAGACCCGCCTCAGGTGGCGAGTTCGCTCTGGTGCATGCCGGCCTCCCGAACTTCGGGGTCCGATGTGACCGGACCCCCACCTCCGGGGAGGGTCCTCGTACCCTGCCCAACCCCTGCTTTCCCCTGCAGCCCCCAATGCCCCCACCCCCCAGCCTGCACAAGCAGCCAAACCGGCTGCTGCTTTTGGCCCCCAAACCAGCTCACTTTGGGACCGGTTCTGAGCCAAAAAGCCCAGCTGCTGAGCCTGTTCTCAAGTCCCAAAAATGCAGCACTTGACCTCTGCTCCTCAGCCCAAAACCACACGACTTAGTCCCCTCGCTCAGGCCCTCAAAACGCACGACTCGATCTGTTTCAGGGCCCCGGCATCAGCCACAGGAGCCTGCTCTCAAGGCCCAGGAACAGAAGAGCTGTGCTCTCCCCGTTCAGGGACCAAACCAGCTGAGCCTGGCTGCGTCCCGGCCCCCTCCGCAGTCCCCACGGGCAACGCTCAGGGGCGCGGAGAGCGCAGCCACCCCACAGCCCTGCACCCCCACGGCCCACGCGGGCACTGTCGGGGAGGCCTTGGGAACTGAACTGCGCGGGCCCGGCCCCGCACCCCGGCGGGGCAGCCCAGCGCCGGCCCGGCAGCGCTTTCTTCCTGCTCTCGCAGGCCGCGTTTCCCCGGCAGCGCCGGGCCCGCACCCCAACCCCACAGGGGGCCGGGCCCAGCCCGCCTCCAGCAAACCGCGGCGGCAGCAGCCAGGGTCCTTGCCTGCCTCGCGGGCAAGGGGGGACCCGCCCGGCACCACAGGAGCCCCCGCCGGGGTCGCCGCCGCCGCCCGACCCCGACGAGGAGCAGCCGAGAGCCGGGTGGGGCTGCCCCTACTTCCCCACGGCCGGGCACGGGCTCGGCCCCAAAACACAACCACCGACCCACGAAAGCGCTCGGCCCGGGGCCACTGCTGCCCGCAACCCCCCCCCGGGGACTCCGCGGACCGGGAGACCCCACAGCCGAAACCCGCCGACCCACAGCGCGCCCGGCCACGCGGCTCCTCACCTGCCCCCCGGCGCGGCTCCGGCTGCCCCACGGCCCGGCACGGAGCCGAACCCGGCCACCGGACCATCCGCCGCCCCCCCAACGCTCCGGGACGGTTCTCGTCCCTTTTCGCTCTGACGCCTCGAGCCGAGCCGGCCCCGCTCCTCCGAGCTACCGGCGGTGCCCGCTCGGCTGCTCGGGGCCAGGCCCTGTTCTCGCCCAGCCGCGAGAAGCCGCTCCGGGGTCTCCTCGGTGCGTCCAGCCCCGTGCCGTGCCGGAGCGGGGAGAGCCGGGTACGAGCGCGGAGCCCTGGGGCAGGGGTTGCCCCAGTGCCGCCGACTGTGTGGGGGTGTGTCGTCCCCCCCCGCCCCACGCGGGGGGCGCACACACGGTACACCCGCGGGGCAGGGGCATCCCCGGGGAGCCGTGCAGCCGGGCTGCGCCGTAGGAGGGAAGGGTGATGTTGGTTTCCCATTTTCCCCGCAGCCTGATCCTCCCCCTCCCCCGTACTGAGTCGCCCCCCCCCCGCCCACCCCTTCCCGCGCGTTACAGCCCGCGAAAAAGCTTTTAACAACCCGATCAACAACACTCCCTTTATCCCTCTTCCAGCAGCAGCAGCGAGAGATTAAGCCAACTGCAGCACAGAGGAAGAAGGCAAGGAGAGCCTTTTCAAGCAAGGGCAGGACAAAAATGCACGGCGTGGACAGGCACAGGAGAGGCTGCATTATCTGGAAAGCACAACACCTCCCCAACGGCAGAAAATAAGGAACGAATCGTTTCCAAGGAGCTGCAGCAGACGAATCACCTTTTTCTTTATTGCTCTCCTGCCCTTTGTTATCCAAAGCGATAGGCTTCACCACCGGGCAGAAAGTATCTGCCTAGATTTACACGGACAACCAGAAACAATCAAGCCACCCAGGAAAAAGTTCACAGCAGAGGTATAACACATCAGCAGCTAAAACATTTGTTACGCAGGCACAACTAGGCACTAAACAAAGGCTTTCCAACACTGGAGGTCTAGAACAGGTAGACATTAGCACAGAAGCACAAGGGGCTCTGTCACCCTGCACAAATCTCCCCGTGCCTACACACGCACACGTTCAGAAGTTATTTATCAGAAAACGCCCAACTGAGCCATTTGCCACAGTCACCAGACTCACGACGTGATAACACGACATGACACACGAGGTGGGCTCAGAGTTTTAAGGCAAAAATACCTCCCCCGCCCCCCACCCGAGATCTTTCAGGCTCCAGACCTGCCATCTCCCCGCACCAAACCTACCCGGCCAAAGGGTTTCAGGTGGCCCAAAACACAGTACACAGAAAATAGACGGGGAAAGCCCTACATTGTGCAAAAGCGAACGATGCCCGACCAGGGCTTCTCTGCGGGGCCCGGGCCCGGCACGGAGCCGCCCCCCCCCACCGCGGGGTCGGGCCCGGGCCCGGGCCCGGCACGGAGCCGCCCCCCCCCCACCGCGGGGTCGGGCCCGGGCCCGGGCCCGGCACGGAGCCGCCCCCCCCCACCGCGGGGTCGGGCCCGGGCCCGGGCCCGGCACGGAGCCGCCCCACCCCCACCCGGGCCCGGCAGGGAGCCGCCCCACCCCCACCCCGGCCCGGGCCCGGCCCGGAGCCGCCCCCCCCCCCACCCCGGCCCGGAGCGGCCCGGGCCCGGCCCGGAGCCGCCCCCCCCCCCCACCCCGGCCCGGAGCGGCCCGGGCCCGGCCCGGAGCCGCCCCCCCCCCCCACCCCGGCCCGGAGCCGCCCCCCCCCCCCCACCCCGGCCCGGAGCCGCCCCCCCCCCCCCCACCCCGGCCCGGAGCGGCCCGGGGCCGGGCCCGGCCCGGAGCCGCCCCCCCCCCCCCACCCCGGCCCGGAGCGGCCCGGGCCCGGGCCCGGCCCGGAGCCGCCCCCCCCCCCCCACCCCGGCCCGGAGCGGCCCGGGCCCGGGCCCGGCCCGGAGCCGCCCCCCCCCCCCCACCCCGGCCCGGAGCGGCCCGGGCCCGGGCCCGGCCCGGAGCCGCCCCCCCCGCCCCCACCCCGGCCCGGAGCGGCCCGGGCCCGGGCCCGGCCCGGAGCCGCCCCCCCCCCCCCACCCCGGCCCGGAGCGGCCCGGGCCCGGGCCCGGCCCGGAGCCGCCCCCCCCCCCACCCCGGCCCGGAGCGGCCCGGGCCCGGGCCCGGCACGGAGCCGCCCCCCCCCACCCCGGCCCCGGGCCCGGGCCCGGCACGGAGCCTCCACCGCTGCCCGAACTCACTCACCAGCGCTCTCCGGCCCCTGGCCACGGCCGCGCTGCTCTCCCAGGCGGCTGCCGCAGGCGAGGGTCGGGCGCTGCCAGGCCTCCAGGAGTCCTGAGGAGCTGGCGGCCACCGCAGGGGATGGCTGCCTGCGGTCGGACTGCCGCGGCGCTCCCCGCCCAGCTCCGAGCAGTCTCCGCCGGCCACGGGCTTCCCACGCCGGGCCGCAGAGGGGCCCCGGCACCGCAAAGAGACACCTCGCGGCGCAGCCGCCCCACGCACCGCTCCCACCTCCGCTCCGCCGCGCTGCGCCACCGGAAGCCGGACCCCGCGGGGCGGCCCTTAGAGGGCGGCCGGAAGGACCGGCCCCCACCGGCCCCTCCCCCGCGCCGGACCGCCCCCGCTCCCAGCCGTTGAGCGCCAGCGCCCCCTGCTGGCCGGGCCGCGCTCAGCTCGCGAGGGCGCCGTGGGCCGGGCGGGGGGGGGACGCGCCGGCTCGGGGCCAGCTCCTTTCGGGGCGAGCGAGCGAGCGGGAAACCCCTGCGGGCCCCGGTCACGGCCGGGCAGAGCCGCGCGCCCTCCCAGAGCTGCTCAACGGGGCTGCCCCTCGTGACACATACCGAGCCGTCCGCGACGGGAGCGGGCAGAGGAGGAAGGGGCCGGCGGCCGCGGGGCCCTGGCCGCAGGCACGGCGAGGGGTGGGGGGCTGGGGCCCGTGGGGCCGCCCTGCTGGGTCACTGCCCTGCGCCGCACCGCGCTGGGGGCTGGGGCCCGACCGGCGCCGGGGGACCGGGGGCAGCCACGAGCAGAGGGCCTGAGCTTAGCCACGGCCAGCAGAACACCCCGAAGCGTGAGACGCTGCAAGGCCAAGGTGGTCCTTGGCAATGGGGGCGCCTGGGCTCGGCCTCCGCCTTACCCGTCCTGGGTCTGCGTGGCGTTCCAGGGGAATGGTGTTTTCCTTGTGCGGAAGGTGGGCTGGCCGGTCGGCCGTGCCCCGGCCGTTACCGATCCTGCCAAAGGCGCTCGCACGCTCTGGCCCATTACTGCTGCGGTGCCGCGCTGTAGCAGAAAGAAGAGGTGTTGTGTTATCTCACAAAAAGCCTCCTATGGTCAGTTGAAGAAATAACCTCTTTCCGTGGCACTGACTCTTTTCGTACAGTCCATAGCCGGCTTTCGGCTTTTGTCTTTACAGCATTCAGTTTGCTTTCTGCCAAGCTTTCTACCTGCTGTGAAACATTTGGATGGTTTTTTCTTTTTGGTTTTTTTTTCCCCTACTTGCTCCACAACTCCCACACCAACCACCCAGCGCGGCTCGCCTTTCAGCCCCCAGACCGAGGAGCCTTGCCCTGGGACGGCCCTTACATGTCAGCAGAGTTGTTCCAGCTCTCACCCTGTCCCTACCCAGCTGAGGACGTCTGTGTCCGTGGGAGGCACCCAGAAACTCCCCCTGCTGCGTGGCAGTCCCCTGCCCCGTCAGAGAAAACTGCGGCAATATCGGCTAAGTTTAAAAGCGTCGGCAGGAGGTGCAGAATACGTAAATAAAGCGGCGGTTGGCTGCCGGGTATGGGTGCAATATAAATACATTTTGTTTATAGGCCTTCGTGCCTATTCAGCGTTGAACGGCACCGCAGCCCACCCAGCCCGGGGCTCGGAGAAGGGTCTCTCCAAGGGCACAACCTAAGGCAGCGCAGGAAGCCCAGCTGCCACGCTCCCAGTCGCTACGGGACGCTCGCTTACAGTTACACTAACGAGGGTACGGATGAGGCTGGAACTAGCAGAAATGCTGACTCTTCTGGCCTTTTATTCGTGGAAGGTACAGCGCGCGAGCCTCGGCGGCTCACAGGAGAAGCGTGCAGTGCTGCCTGACTCTCATTCTCAGCTCACGTACTACTGCCAAAGCTCCTGCCCTGTGCTGTGCCAGATGCCGGCTGGCGTGAGCGCCTGGGCTCCTGAGGGACCCCCTTGTCCTGAGAGCCAGAAGTACTCACTTCCCTTTGCATGAGGCCTGTAGGAGATATACCCTGCAATTTTAAAAATCTGTATCAAACGTGGCAGACTCAAAAGAGGGCATTTTTAAAAAGGCAGGTTTGTTTTCTTTTTTAACTTTACGATCTACAGCCTAGCAAAGAGCTCCCTTTCAGTGTCAGTCGCTTGGCTTTCTCCCCTACTGACGAGGTCCCAGCCGCCCGGTGAGATCTCGCTGGAGATATTCTCAGTTTCCCTCGAGTACGTGGCTGCCCTGGCCCGAGGCCAGCGAAGAAGCTGACTTTGCCCGTGCCTGAATCAGCAACACGTCCAGCAGGCGACTTGCAGAGCCCAGGGAACCCTCGTAAAGAGGTTTGGGGGTGGGGCGCGCCACATCTGCGGCATCGGCCGTGGGAAAGGACCGGCGCAGTAAAACAGGTGGGTGAAACCGCGGCGCGCGCCAATACGTGCTGCTGCCTGGGGCATCGCTTTGCTGCGGGTCAAGTCAGATGCTCTCTGTAAGAGCGAGTCAGGGTAAAGGCAGCAGCAGATTTCTTTTCTGCTCATTTTAACAAAGGCTGGACGGAGCCCATAGAGGAAGGCACTACGCGTCTTGCTGGGTTTGTTTCCCTGCCTTCTCGTAAGCTGTCGCGGAAACTTGCACGAGGAAAGCCTGTGCAAGCTGATGATGACAGCCACACACGGTTGAAGAGGGAGCAGATGGTGAGAGCAGAGGTACGCGCTCAGGCTGTGCGCTGGAAGCTAATGCTAATGCTGCAAAATAAAGAGTGGATTTTCTTTTTTGGGTTTAGGTGAGCGCTAAACATTACACGTGCGTGTGTGCGTGTGTCTCTCGCAGGTTTTTGTCATACACCCCACCCTCCCACCCCAAAAAAACAACCCACACATGCCACACGTTAAACAGTGGTTTTCCATTGTACTTAGACGTGCTTACATAGGTGTGTTGGTTTGTTACTTTTTTTAATGCAGAAACAGCAATACGATAGATTTAATACAGCTAGCAGTTAGACGGGTGTAGCTTTAGAGCGTCGGCTGTTTACAAAGCAACTGCACACCTTCTTTAACTCACAGTTTAAACAAATGAACTTGCAGTGCATCACACGTGCTTTGTACAGTCACGTTCCACACGGCAGGTCAGATGCTTCACCCTGCCTTGTCCTTGTTCCCCCGACTCCGACGGGACCGCCGAGGCCATCCTGGGGACAGCGCCGCTTTCTAGCAGCTGGGTTGCTTGCCTGGACGCCCCACAGACAAACAGTCATTTCCCCACTGAACCTCTTCTCAAATATTTTCCTACCCCTGCAGGCCCCACGTCCTTTGGTTCATATTTCCTTTTTTCCGGGCTTTATGCACAGGACCGATGATTTCCAGAAATAGAAACAGAGGCTGATTCAGTCCAGGCTAAACATTCTCTGACCTAAACCAAACTGCCTTCGAAGAGATAGCTGTACTGTGGGCACCACCTCGGGAACAGAAGTTGCCCTGTCATTAAAAAAAAAAAAAAAAAAAGAAGGAAAACAAGGCATTTCAGGCTGAGGAGGCTGAACGGTGTGCTGGGGGCGGTGGGGAGTTGGAAAGAAACAGTTCAGACGATCAGAGCGAGCTTAGCGTTGCAAAGCGTGCCATTATTTTTAATTTGGCAGTCAGAAGAAAATAGATTCTGACACTGATTTCCTGTGTGCTGCGGGAGTTCTCGCCTCAGCATTCCTGTGCACCATTTTACTTTTGTGTCCCGTCTGCTTTGCTTTTGCGCTGTAGCTCTCCGGTTCTAGCTACGCTTCCCACCACCCCCGTTACTCTTTGACAAGCCCAGCTCTCACTGTGCTTCCCTTCCCGTATGCACGTGCAGGGAAAAGCCCGCGCGTCTGCCACTACAGGACACGCTCTGGGAGGCAGGAGAGATGACGACGCTCCCTGACAGAGGACACAGCTGAGGGGCGGTCCGCCGGGGCTGGGGAGATGGCAGCACCTTCCCTCAGCTGCCCCATCCGAGCACGGGTGCAGGTGAGCACTGAGGAGAGACAAGCAGGCAGGAGCCGCAGAGCGAGAGAGAAAATAAAATTCACGGGTGGGTGCTACTTACGTCTCATTTTTAGCGCAAGGGATGAATTCTCAGCACATTCTTGGAGCTGCCCCTTTGGGACTCACGGAGAAGAGGGAGGTTGGCCACGCGGTGCAGCCCAGCTCTGCTTCCCCTAAATGGTTTTACTGTTCAGGTGTTGCCCTAATCTGGCCGGTACCCCTGCAAAGAGTTTGGGATTTCTGCTGCCTCTCCGGGCCAGCCGCAGACCCTGACTTCATCGCAGCGAATGACCCTGCACTCCTCAGAGCGGTTGCCGAGTCACATCCCGCTGCCTTCCCTGCAGAACTGGAGACCCTTTTTCAGCCCTTGCCCCCTCTTCTCTCAGCTCGTTGCCCATCCCTTTTTCAGGGCCGGCACCGATCCCGCCTCCAGCTCGCCCCTGTCTCCACCTGCGAGCGCCCAACAGGAGCTAAATGTCTCCTCAAGGACGCACGGAAGAGACGCGCAGGCAACCCAGCACAGACCCCCTGCAAACATCTTCTTTCCATTTTCTTTCCTCTCCTGACACGAAGAGATGACTTAGGAAAAGCGTACTGCTCGCATTTCACCTGCACTGCTTCTACTTTCACTTTCGCTCTCCTTGGCAGTAATTAATAGCGGTGGTTGGGGAGGGCTGGGGCATTCCCCAAAGCGGCTGCAGTTACATCCGGGGTGGTTGTGGCACTCCATTAGCTTTGTCATTTTAAATCTAAATCTTCTGGAATTGTTAGTTCTCGTCAGGAATCACCCGCACCTGCAAATTTTCTTAATGCCTACGCTTGAACCCAGCCACTGTTTAACAGCTCACCTTTATTTCTGTTCATTTAAGAATCTAAAGCTTCGTTTACTGCTTGGGTTGGAAGCAGGAGCTGTCGCTGCCTCTGAACTTTCTAACAGCCCTGTTACAATTTCAGTATTACCCACTCCCAATTTAGCTTTCCAGTTCAATTTTCATTGTAGATTCTAAAACTGTCCTTATTTTGTTTCTGATCAGGAGTCATTAATGCCTGCAGTTGATGTAATAACGGCTGTATTTAGATTGAGCTATTAATGACTCGCAACTCTATTTATGGCATAAAAAAGGACTGCCTTTATTTTTTTTTTAATTACAGATTAGGAATAATGACTGCCTGGTTTGCTCAGTAATAGGTGCGATTAAATTTAGTCACGACTCCTCCCTAAATAAAATGTATTTATTTGCACTCTAACAATTTAACCTTCCCTTTACCGGCCAGGGGCACCGACAAGTGCCCGTGCGTACCTCCGCTCCCCCTGCGCCGGCTCCCCAGGGAACAGCCTCTTACCCTGACCAGAGCCTGCAGCGGCCCGTTGTCATCCCAGCTCCTTGCCCTCGAGAAAGCGGCCGCCTGAAGCGGCGGCAGCTCCGCTGCTGCCCAAAGGGGACGGAAATGGCGCGGGGTAAATGATAATATGAAATGATAAATGAATGAAATGATCTCACAAGGGGGAAGAAAACCAGCAAAGCAAAAAACAAACCCCAAACAGAACACCATACCACTAAACCGTCTCACCGCCCCCTCAGCGCCCGAAACAACATCCCGGGAGAAAAAAAGCAAAGCAGGCCACAAGGGACCTTTCTAGTACAGATGCTGCCAAAGAGTGCCAAGCTCTGGAATCCTTACCTCAGGCAACGCCTCCGCTTCTCTAAACGCCAGAGCACGCCTGCCCGGGGGGCTGAGACAGCCCCAAAGCTGCGACCGCCCGAGGGAACACGGGAGCACCGACGGCAGAGAAGCCCAGGGGCAGCAAGAGCTGCCCGAGCCCCGGCTGGGGCTCTTCGACCCCCGGGCCCCGCCCCCGCCCTTCCCACAGCGCCCCGCAAAAGGGGCGGGCCGAGCCCCCCCGAGGGATGAAGGCTCGCAGGGTGGCAGCAGAGAGCAAAGTGCACCGCACAGCACCAAAGTGGGTGGGTGGGGCCAGGTGGGTCGGACATCAGACGGCCCGCCTGCCCATCGCCGGGGGCAGGGCCCGTTGCTAAGAGCGTGGCGAGGGGTATCAGGACCGCCCTCAACGGGCTATCGCAAGGGGTCAACACCTGTCGCTAGGGGCTGTGCCTACACGGTTCCGGCCCCCACGGTGACGTCACCACGTAGCGTGCGGGGGGTCACTAAGTGGCGTGGAGAAGTGAGCGCGGCAAAATGTCGCTACAGCCCGTGCACGGCTGCTGGCTGCAGTACCGCAGTTTGGTCGCACGGTGGCAGCAGAGAGCTAAAAGGTCGCCACTGCGCATGCGCGGCTGCCCACCTGCGGTACGAGGGTTTGGGCGCTCGGTGGAAGTAGGGGGCAGAAAATAAAGCGCCACCGCGCATACGGAACTGCCTGGCTGCAGTACCGGCATCTGCTTGCACGGTGGGAGCAGCGACCAGAGGAAAACTTCAGCCTGGGGAACGGGCAGCTTCCCGTCTGCAGTACCCGGTTTTGATCGACCGGTGACTGCCGCGATCGGGTAAGGGGCGGGTGGAAATCTCTACCAGGGTAGCGCAGCTCCCGCCTGCAGTCCCGGGGTTCGGTCGCTTGGTGGAAGCAGCGAGCAGAATACAAAGGGTGGCCACTGCGCATGCGCGGCTGCCCACCTGCAGTACCGCGGTTTGGTCGCTCGGTGGCAGCAGAGAGCAAAAAGGCCCACTGCGCATGCGCGGCTACCCATCTGCAGTACCGCGGTCTGATCGCACGGTGGCAGCAGAGAGCAGAAAGAGACGCCACTGCGCATGCGCGCCTGTCCACCTGCAGTACTGCTGTTTGATCGCACGGTGGCAGCAGAGAGCATGAAGAGACGCCACTGCGCATGCGCGGCTACCCACCTGCAGTACCGCGGTCTGGTCGCACGGTGGCAGCAGAGAGCAAAAGGGCGCCACTGCGCATGCGCAGCCGCCCACCTGCAGTACCGCGGTTTGGTCGCACGGTGGCAGCAGAGAGCAAAAAGGCGCCACTGCGCATGCGCGGCCCCCCACATGCAGTACCCGGGTTTGATCGCACGGTGGCAGCAGAGAGCAGAAAGAGGCGCCACTGCGCATGCGCGGCTGCCCACCTGCAGTACCCGGGCTTGATCGCACGGTGGCAGCAGCGACCAGCAGAAAAGGCGCCACAGCGCATGCGCGGCTGCCCACCTGCAGTACCCGGGTTTGATCGCACGGTGGCAGCAGAGAGCAGAAAAGGCGCCACTGCGCATGCGCGGCTGCCCAGCTGCAGTACCGCGGTCTGATCGCACGGTGGCAGCAGCGAGCAGGAAGAGACGCCATTGCGCATGCGCGGCTGCCCACCTGCACTACGAGGGCTTGGGCGGGCGGTGGAAGCAGGGGCAGAAAGTAAAGCGCCACAGTGCATACAGAACTGCCTGGCTGCAGTACCGGCATCTGCTTGCACGGTGGCAGCAGCGACCAGCGGAAAACCGTCACCGTCGGGAACGGGCGGCTGCCCGTCTGCAGTACCCGGTTTTGAGCGCTCGGTGACTGCCGCGAGCAGGGTAGCGCAGCTCCCCCCCGTGCTGTTCCGCGGTTCGGTCGCTCGGTGGCAGCAGCGAGCACAAAAAGGCGCCAGTGCGCATGCGCGGCTGCCCACCTGCAGTACCGCGGTCTGGTCGCTCGGTGGCAGCAGAGAGCAGAAAAGGCGCCACTGCGCATGCGCGGCTGCCCACGTGCAGTACCCCGGTCTGGTCGCACGGTGGTAGCAGAGAGCACAAAGGCGCCACTGCGCATGCGCGGCCGCCCACCTGCAGTACCGCGGTTTGATCGCAAGGTGGCAGCAGCGAGCACAAAAAGGCGCTACTGCGCATGCGCGCCTGCCCACCTGCAGTACCGCGGTCTGATCGCACGGTGGCAGCAGAGAGACGAAAAGGCGCCACTGCGCATGCGCGGCTGCCCACCTGCAGTACCGCGGTTTGATCGCACGGTGGCAGCAGAGAGCAAAAAGGCGCCACTGCGCATGCGCGGCTGCTCACCTGCAGTACCGCCGTCTGATCGCACGGTGGCAGCAGAGAGCAGAAAGAGGCGCCACTGCGCATGCGCGGCTGCCCACCTGCAGTACCGCGGTTTGATCGCACGGTGGAAGCAGAGAGCAAAAAGGCGCCACTGCGCATGCGCGGCTGCTCACATGCAGTACCGCGGTCTGATCGCACGGTGGCAGCAGAGAGCAAAAAGGCGCCACTGCGCATGCGCGGCTGCTCACCTGCAGTACCGCGGTTTGATCGCACGGTGGCAGCAGAGAGCAAAAAGGCGCCACTGCGCATGCGCGGCTGCTCACCTGCAGTACCGCCGTCTGATCGCACGGTGGCAGCAGAGAGCAGAAAGAGGCGCCACTGCGCATGCGCGGCTGCCCACCCGCAGTACCCCGGTCTGGTCGCACGGTGGTAGCAGAGAGCACAAAGGCGCCACTGCGCATGCGCGGCCGCCCACCTGCAGTACCGCGGTTTGATCGCAAGGTGGCAGCAGCGAGCACAAAAAGGCGCTACTGCGCATGCGCGCCTGCCCACCTGCAGTACCGCGGTCTGATCGCACGGTGGCAGCAGAGAGCAAAAAGGCGCCACTGCGCATGCGCGGCCGCCCACCTGCAGTACCGCGGTTTGATCGCTCGGTGGCAGCAGCGAGCACAAAAAGGCGCCACTGCGCATGCGCGGCTGCCCACCTGCACTGCGAGCGTTTGGGCGGTCGGTGGAAGCAGGGGCAGAAAGTAAAGCGCCACTGTGCATACGGAACTGCCTGGCTGCAGTACCGGAATCTGCTTGCACGGTGGCAGCAGCGACCAGCGAAAAAACTTCACCCTCGGGAACGGGCGGCTGCCCGTCTGCAGTACCCGGTTTTGAGCGCTCGGTGACTGCCGCGAGCAGGGTAGCGCAGCTGGCCCCCGCTGTTCCGCGGTTCGGTCGCTCGGTGGCAGCAGCGAGCAGTGACACATCGTCGCCACTGCGCATGCGTCTGTTCCGGGTGCAGTACCGCACTTTGGCCGCACGGTGTCAGCAGGGTCCACCATCGCCACTCCGCATGCGCGATTCCCGGCTGCCGTAGCACAGCACGGCGGCAGCGGCACGACGTCCGTGACTCTTCTCTGGGGCAAGACCCGCGCCGGCTCTGGGTCACGTTCGCCGGGATAACGGAACTGTTACTGCGTGCGCAGAGCTCATGTTTCTCTGCACCTTCCCCACTCCCGCAGCCCCAGCAGTGTCAGTCATTGCCTCCGCACCGCCCACCACCAAAGTGCCTCGAGCATTTTAGTCCTTCCGTCTCGACTGCTTTAAAAATCAGGTGGCCGTTACCGTCCTCCCTCCTGCCCCACTCACCCCCACCCCACGCCCTAGGGAGGAGAAGCAGCACAAACGACCTGGGGAGAAAGGTCCCCTTTCCCACCCCCCACCCCCCCGGAGTGAGCCCCATCAGTTGCTGTAGGCCTGCGGCATCAGGGCTGTGACAGGGAGAGCAGCAAGTCAACAGGTCCTAGAGGGTTAAAGAAGAAAATCAATCAGGGGAACACAGCTGCCCTTCCGAAGGCAGGCTGCCTGGGGTGAGGGGGGCAGCTGTGCGTCAGGGCACGGGGCAGCCAGGCAGACCAGGTGCCAGTGGCTGACCTGCAAAGGACTTGTGCGCTGCTGAGCCTTGGCCTTCGTTGGCTTGGCAGCGCCTCGCCTCGCCTCTGCACTGCCAGCACCCTGCTCTGCTCATCCTGCGTAAGCATAAGGCTTCAGCGAGCACAGAACAGGAGGCCAGGGAGAGGGAGGACGTCACCGGGGGAAAAAAGAGTCATGCGGGGGGGCCATGTCAGGGGAAAGCGTTTGGGAGGGCACAGACACACGCAGAGGGAGGGCGGGGGAGGAGGCGGACACCGCTGGACAGGGGCATGTCTGGGCAGACACGCCACGGGGAACATGCATGGGGATGACTGACACCAGGGGGTCCCCCCAGGATAATCCACAACGGGCAACTCACCTGGGCTAACCTGCAGCAGATGATCCGCTCCAGATAACTGACCCGCTCCGGCGAATCCATTCCAGATAAGCCCCAGCAATGCCCCTCAAACTGCCGGTGTTTCACCCCAAATTTTCCCCAGTTTAGGGTTTTCGGTGGGTTTATTTAGTTTTGGTGATTTCCGGTTGGATGGTTTGGCTTTTTTTGTTGTTGTTCGGGTTACTTTGGTTTTGTTCGTTTGGGGTTTTTTTTTTTTTTGCTTTTCCATAAGGTAAAAGTTGGGATTGCTTTTCCAAACGGTTCACTTCCGGGTTTTTTTCACCCTTTCCACAACATTGAAATTGGCGATTTTTTGCTTTTGTGCATGAGAATGGTTAGCAGGGTTCCGCCCCCCCACCCCCGCTTTTTTTACCCCCCTCCTTTCCAACTGCACAAACCCAGCAGGAGTGGGCTTTCCCAAGAGCCCCGAATTGTTTTCTTTCCCCCAAACCTGTTTGGGGTTTTTCACCCCCCATTGCAGACCCAGACTCAGGGGCTTTGGAGTGTGTGTCTGCCCTGGCAGCAGCTCCCAGGCTGCCTACGCAGCCCCAGAGGGGAAAGTCCCCATTTGGGGGAATCGGCCCCAAATCGGGATGGGAGAAGGAGAACGGGGAAGGGGCAGCATTTGAAAGCGCTTTTGTGCCTTCAGTTGATTGGGGGGTGGGCTGTGTGTCTAATTTTTAAATCTTCTCTATAAACATCTCTATCAACGTGGTTTCTTTGCATTTTAAAACCTTACATAGCATAGACATTTGCACTATGTGTCTACTTACACATCCTTACGGAGTACATCTATATTTTATATATACTATCTGTTTTACATTTACATACAACATCTGTTTAGACTTAGCTATTATATTTACACTTACACCTATTTAGGCTATTTACACTTACACAGAATATCTCTTTACACATACCTGTTTAGACTTCCATATTAACACGTACATAAAACAGCTATTTAGGCTAGCTATCTGCTTACTTACCCTTTGACACTTCAATCTTTTTCGACTTCTCTATTTAGACATCTACTTACAGTTATACCTCGGCTTATTTCACTCTATATAACCTCTATTTAGATTACACATCTACTTAGACTATGTAACACACACTAAGCGTAGATGCTCGCTCTAGTCAGACTTTCTTCTGCTTTGAATTCCTTCATCTATCCTTTTCACTTTAAACTCCTTTATTTTTTGATCTAGATATATAGACGGTCGAGTTACTTTTGTGTTTTAAAACCCTGCATCTCGATGCAGAATTTTTGTATCCCGAAATCCGTTATATAATATAGGAGAGATAAGTTCTTATCTCAAAATCCCTTTATGCATCTATAAATTAATATTACACATGTCAATATATATAAGAGGTTTTTGTAATAGCCCCCCTGAATTTTCAGGCATTTTGGGGCTGTAACCCCCCTTTTTGGGGGGGAACCCCTACATGACGCCCCCACTCACCTGTTCCTCTGACGTATTATCAGCTCCCCCCAGTGACACCGGGGCACCCCACGTGACATCGTCACACCCCCCCCAGGACTCCCCCAATTTTATTCACCCCCAAGAAGGGCACTAAACAAGGGAACCTGCTCCAACCTGCAGCTCATTACTTTAATAGTGCCATTTACAAAGGTACACGCACACCCCTCCCACACCCCCCAGAAAAGGGGGAGCTCTGCTAAAATCTAAAAGGTGGGGCAGCCCCCCAAACAGCTGCAGCCCCCCCAGCCCCTGTCCGCAGGCTGGCGGCTGCCCCACGGCAGAGCAGGAGCGTGCCAGAGGACGGTGTCACGTCTCTCTCGGGCTCCGCTCGGACATGTTCCCGCACTGGGACGGGCTCCCCGGGGTGACAAACAGCCCCGGTCCCTGGGGGCCCCGACTCTCCCCACCGGGCAGCCCTCGCGGCCGCACCTGCGGGGCACCCGCTGGAGACAGAGCCAGGAGCCTCCAGGCCGAGGGATGGCCCCTTACCTTCACCACGCTTAACGACCAGCAGGCATCTCTTGAGCATCACGAGACACTTAGACGACATCTGAAAAACAGAAATCCCAAACTATATTTCAGCACGTTAATAAAATCGCACAGAAGAAAATGGAGGAGCTCAGTCAGCATAAGGGGTAGGAAGGAAATTGAGCCGCAGCAAGATTCCAGGCAAACGGGTCACGTCAAAACACAACACATCCTTTAAAAGCTAGAGTGATTGGAACGCTTGAAAACGGTATTAAGACTAACCGATACCATTTTGAACAGATCCTTCGCGTAACACTGAACGCTCTGGCTGGTGCTGGAAAACGTCTCATCCCTTCCTTACGGCACCGCTGCGGGGAGATAACCCCGTGAGGCTGCGGGGCAAAGTTGTACCGGAACCGGAACCTCCGCTTACAGACCCACCGCAGCAGCTACAGCCCTCGCCCTGCCGCCGCACGTCTTGCTGCCTGGCTCCACGAAGCCTGAAGTGAAGCGTGTCAAACTTGAAAGAGTAACGTAAAAAATTAAGAATAAATCTCAGTAATTCACTTTGTGCTGAGAAGGCGGGCGCGTGTTTACGCACATCCAATATGAGCGTCTAGGCTCTAAAAGCTTTCCATTTTCCTTCTGCGTTCATTCAACTCGCACAGCCGTTCACGCCCGCCATAAGATTATCTATCTCCAAAATACACAGCAGCAACGTGACTGGGGGGTTTTGGCGTGTTACGGAGTCGGGAGGGACGTCCGCCCGGCTGCCCCGCCCAAGAGATGCTGCTGAACTGCCAGGGAACCGCGCGTCGAAAGCGAGACTGAAATAAAGTACTTAAGAGCGCTCCCTCAAAATACCGGCAGGAAACACCCCCCCACAACATTCAGTCGCCCCTCATTAAATATTCACAACAAATACCTACCTGCTTAAGTACACCTAACAAATCGTACCCTACATCTGCTTGGCAGTTACAGCTGAAAGAGCGCAAGTCACGTCGTAAATCAGACGATGTTAGCTTTTTTTTAAACTTTCATTTATGACAGAAGAATCGGTGAGTGAAGAGATCCCTGATACAGTTTTACTTTTTTGGGGGGGGGGGGGGGAAAATAATACCACAACAAAAAACCACACAAATCAAATCCCCAGTGTTGCAATACACGGGGCTACCAAGAAGGACCGGCAGACCTGCTAATGCGTTCGGCTGTACCGAAGCATGGAGGGGAACCGCATTTTATGGTATCTCGACTGTTACAACTGAGAACCCAAGCACTACCAATGCCATCAACCTTTGGAGTATGTGCTGTGCTTGGATCTCCGCAAGGACCATGGATTTTTTTGTCTTTAAAAAAAAGCAATACTTTGCAAGTCTTGTGCTGATGAGTTCTGCTGACAAAGACACTGTCTCTAAGATGCACTCTGATGGCAAGTTCATAGAATGCAACCTCACTGAATAAGAAATATCTCAATTTTTCAAAATCTCTTCCTAACAAAAGTCACACTGTGGGGCTTTCAGATGGGTCAGATTATGCATCCTTTCACAACAAGAAACACACCAGCTAACCAGGATATTCTTGCAGTGGCCAGGTGCCTCTTCATCATGTAAAAAAGGAAAAAACCCAGAGCCAGCAATAAGTATCACACAGGTCAACACAGATCTCTTCCAGAGCACCCCCCTCATCAAAACGAACATGCCCATCGGCTCACCTGCTCTGCACAGATTCCAGCATCACACCCCGCTTCCGTCATCGCTTGTGGCACCAAACGTATCAACACACAGTAAACTACCGTTACGCTCGTGAGAAATCACCGCCCCGTGACTTCCTCATTACTACCCAGCTCACTTCTAATGCTCATACGCCGTTCCAAAGACGGCCCACGTGTTACCTACAAAACTGAAGAGCTCGACGACGGACCACAGCATTCTCTGGTCTTAGATGCTGGCCGCTGCCCCACCTTCTCAGACCTCTCATAGGCGTGCGGCAGCAGCACTCCGAGCCTGCCAGCGGCACCTGCAAAAAGCCAAGCGAAAAGGCACCTCCTGAGATGCTGCCCGATGCCACAGCCTGCCCGCACCGATCCCCGTCTCGCACCCCTTTCCCTCGACAGCCTCCCACCCGGCCTACGTCACTTGCAGCTGAACACGGCACCTCGCCCGCCGTCCGTAACACCCAAACGACACGCGTTGCTTATAACTTCACCAGCAACACAACACCTCAGAAAAGAGCTGCTACTTCAGCCCACCAATCACCACTCGCCTTGCTCGACTTGCCTCCTTTGCTCATTGCTACGCTACTTCAAAACCAAAACAAAAGACAAACGCAAGGAGCAATGGAGTCATAGAGGCATCGGTCACATCTTCCCTCTATATACACCACGCACCGACTCACCCGCTTACATCGGTCCCCTCAGTTCCCCTCCGTCGCCCTGCACGACTCGTCCCTCGGCATCTCCAAAACCAATACGAAACAAGTCGCCTGGTTGCACAGCAGTACCTTAACTGTTCCTGAACACCGACTATAACCTGCCATTAAAAACAAACATATGACATCAAACATGAAGCCCTACGCACGTACAAGCTTGAACACCCTGCAGAGGTAATCTGCTCAGCTGAACTCTAGCTGCCTCTCCCAGATAGCCACGGTCACGGCCTCCGAGCCCACAAAACGTCACGGTGATTACGGTCCTTGCCTGCTGAGGAGGGCCACTCCATCCGAGATGACGGTACCACCTTTCCCCCAACAGCCTTAGCACAGCAACAGATGAACCCTAAGCTCTCATCGCTGTGCCACCTACCCGACTCTACACGGCCAGCAAGGCGGCTCCGAGCCAAACTCACAAAACGCACACACCAACGCTATGAGAAACACTACAAACCGCGCGCCTCCAAGACGAGAGAACGCTCTCGGCAAACACAGAGACAACTGGACGGAAGAGCTCGTCCAGCAACAAGACCTGCAGAACCCTGACAGGGATGCAAGGAGGCCCTAACGAGATCCAAAATGATTAGAAGAGCGTCAGGGCCCGTGACAAGAAGTTCCTCTCAAAACTGAGAGGGAGGAGGCACAAGAAGCCCAGCTACAAGACCTAAGAACGTAAGGATGCAGGGAAGAAATCACGCTCCCTGAAAACAGACAGCGACAGAGCAGAGCTGTTCACGCATCTGGGAACGACGCCGCAGACGACAACTGCCCAGAAACTCCTCAAACATCAGAGCGATCCACGCTTTAAACTGTAACGCAAAAAGAAGCACCCGATGGGCGCCGGCCCCACAATTAGAACCTTGCCAGCCCCTAGGGATAGCGCTGTGCTCCTGAGAGCAAAGAGAACAAAGTCACCAGCCCCATGCGCCCCCTCACTGCGACCCAGCTCGCCTGAAATGCTCCTCAAATAGCCTTCGGTCGCATCTTCCCTTTAATCCCGCACACAGACCCGCTGCCTTAGTGTGCTCTACTCAGCTCTGCTCCATCACCCTGCACAGCTCCATCTTCATCCTCTGCAAGAACAGCATGATAGAACAAGTCACCTGGACGCACAGCAACAGCTTAACCATTCCACAGGTCTTGCTTCCACGTAGGAATACCATCTAGAGCCCAACTACTGCATGCCATTAAAGGAAATACCTTCAATCAAATGTTAAGCCCCACGCACGTACAAGCTTGAACAGCTGAGAGGTGCCCTCTGCTCAGCTAGCACTCTAGCTGCCTCTCCCAGGCAGCTACGGTCATCCCCTCGGCACCCACAAAACACCCCGGAAATTACCATCCTCGCCCGCTGCCAACGGCCACTCGCTCCGACGAGGGTTGTACGGGCGTTGCCAAAACAGTCTACGCATATTAACATTAACCATATACTCTTATTGCTATTCTTTCCTCCGCTCTACCATTGCTACACCCCCAGGCGGAGCAGCTCTGACACAGGCATCGACGTGCACGGACCGACACCGCTCACAAATACTACAAGCGACGCGATCGAGGCACCTAAGAAAACTCTCACCGAGACGACGGACTTCCGGCCCAGAGATGCCACCGGGCGAGAAGATCTATACGGCAGCGAGGAAGAAGCTATAGCATCCGCAGAGAAGTCACCTACCATCATCACCTGCAATAAAACCATATACCCACAACTAGGACGACGTACGAGCGACAAGCCACTCTTAAAGACCTCAGAACGTTCAGGTGCAGGGAACAGGTCCCAGAAAAGGGCTCTGCGTATTCAGACTGCTCCTCAGCAGCAGTATCGAGGCCGCCTTAATCACCGCTGCAAAAAGATGACCTTCTATAAAGGTCTAATATTTCAGACACAAGACAAATCTATGCAGTAGACTTAAAATGCGAGAAAGGAAGCTCTCGGTTACCATTATGCCGATGAGCCAGGGCTTGCAAAACCCTCAATATTGCTACCTAGGTGCCTGCTCAGCACGGAGAACAACAGACACATCGAGACCCGAGTACAGTAAGGAACAAAGACAGACTACAAAATCCACACAACAGCACAAGCACAGGCAGGAACTCCCCTGCCTGGCAGATGCTTCTGTTTTGCAGAAAGGACACCACAACCTCTCTCGGCCCAAACGTGTCCGGTCTCTGAACGGTACCCTCCGCTGATTTTACAACCCCTGCCTGCCCCACCTGCGCTTCCCCCAACCGACCGGCCACCCGCACAAAGACCGCATCGGCCCCTCAGCTTCCCTTCCAAATCTGGGGGCTCAAAAGCCATCCTTTAAAAAGGCCACACAGGCTACGTAGGATGGGGCTGCGGTCACACGGATACTCTTCATCTCCAAACGTGCGGTGCCATCACTCAGCATCGCACCACTCAACGCCGGCCACTTCCGCAACAACAGCCTCCTCGGAAGCGCCGTGAACTTCCGCTCCCCCACGCTCTAATGAGGCTGGATGTCGTGGCCGCCGCCACCTACGGTGCCTAGAGAACCAGAGAGACAAGGCGACCCCTGCGCCTGGAAGCGGCCGCCCGCTCACAAACAATTCCACACCTCAAAAATAACAGCTGCTACGGCTCCCTGTTCATCGCTCACCTTGCCCAACGAGCTCGGGGCAGACATCCCGCTTTGCATATAGTTTTGTGAGTCCCTTCATTAACTAGTCACATAGGTGCTCACACTGCACGACCCCTCCGTTGTCACGTGCTGACCTACCTTCTCACGATGCTCTGTTCGCCCCCTCCCTTCCGTGTCCGGCTCCCTACCGCGCATCTGCACCAACAGCCACATTCCAGACTCATCCTTTCCCCTACCGTGCCAACACGGCTCCGCTCACCTCCCAATCCGTGCCTCCCGGGTCAGTGGCCACGTCAGGTGCCTGCTCGCATTCTCGGTCCGTCCCCGATGGCTGGGGAACCGTCACCTTCAATGCCAGGCCCACTTCTGGGGAAATACGGAGAGGCACACAGATGTTGGACACTGCTTTCCAAAATCAAGAGCTCACCACGCAAAACAAACTAACAAATCCTTTTGACCGACTTGTTCGGCAACACAGAGACCCCAAAGGCAGAAATCCCAGACGAGTGACCTCACAGCCCGCCCCGTCACAGCACACGACGCCATCTGCTCGCCTTTGCCGTCACGCCTCGCTCGACTGTCCTGCTTAACCCTCGACCTGTTACTTAAACTGCAAGAAAAAGTCAAACCACGCAACACACAAAAATCACAGTTCGTGTCAGATGACTCAAGCACAGGTGGACACTGATAGGCCAAACACCAAAAGCAGTATGGGAAGCAAACAGGCGTGGCTGGTGTAGCGACACACTCTCCTTTTGTAGGTAACTCACTCCTGAGCGACTCCATGAACAGCCGCGTGGAGAACCTCTCGGCAGACAGCACGCTCGAGTGGCCGCGCTGACACAACTTGCACAACGCACAGGCAAAACTGGTGGAAAAAATATAAGGTTCTACCTTCAGTCAAGTCAAAATTCCTGGAAAACAAGACAAAACAAACAAAAAACCTACCACACACAAAAAAACCCAACAAACCACAAACTAAAAAACCCAGACAAAACCATAACACCCCCACAAAACCAAATAATCCAAAACACACTATTAGACCATCTTGCTACCCCTGAACACCCAACAAAAACTTACTGACCCAAGGGAAAACAAAAGCTCGTACAAGTGTACTTCCTAATATATATCTGCTGCTCAACTTTGACTGCTCCTTAATCTCTTACCTCAACCAGAAACCTCCCCATCTCTGAATGTCAAAACACACCTACCCAAAGAGCTTAGACAGCTCAAAACCTGCAACCAACTCAAGGAACAGTACCAGAGAAGCCCAGGAGCAGAATGAGCCTCCCGAAAAAAGGCTGGGGCTCATCTACCCCAGCGGAATGGCAAAGCAGAACGAAATCTTTTAAGAACCCCTTCTCAAAAAATATCTCTGGTTATAAAGTAAATCATTTATTGTAAAGCCATCAACCATTCGGAGTCACCTCAACGCTCTCTCTCGCTCAGTCCCTTAACAGAACTAGATCAGTCTCAAAGGACAAAAAACACGAAAAGAAACGTGGAAATACACAAGCGTATCGGGAACCGTATGAAGCAGCTAAATTAACACCTCAGTAGCTGGGGCAAAACTAAATTGTAAAGGACAACAAAAAAACACCCCAGGAGACACATGGATAAAAACAGATGAAGGCGCTCTCTTCTCGCAGAAGCTCAAGAAGAGACCTGAGCCAACGGTACACAGCTCTGGGGTATCGGATACCGAAAAGAAACATACTCGAGACAGAAAACAGACTGCTGCGGAGCACAAAGGTGGCTTTGGCAAAGGTTCTGCCGGGACAAGAGTCACAGTTACAGGGAACGGACAGCGGCCAGCAGGGGAAACGCCGTCGGCGTGGAGGGGCCAGCGGGGGAAATGCCGCCCACAGCTAACGCTGCGCTATCAAGCCTTAAGCGAAAACTGCAGAGTAGTTACAGGAGACGGGCATAAGATGGATGCTGAATATCACTTGATGGTCACAAAATCTCATGGGGATGGGCACCACGTAGCCTCACGGACACCCCTTAGACCCAAACGCTTAACGAAAGACGCTTCTTGCCAAAACACAAGCTCGACGAGGAAAAGCCAAAGCTGATGCGGGGGCAACTACTAAAATCTCAGTACGTGAGCAGGCATTACTTAAGATGGTGCGGTGGTTCTGCCGGGTCCGTCCAACCTGAGCAACGGGTTCTAACGCCTGTCCAGCAGCGTCCATGATCTCTCTCACGGCCTCCCACGTCAGGAAACCTCCCCTGCCCAGGACCGCGTTTTGCATGTTCCACCCCTCCCCATCCCCGCAATGAAAATCAAACACAACAAATAAGCAGTCTACTTCATCTTCTTGGCCTCCAAAAGAAGCTTCCTTCCTCTGCTGAGCGTCGACACCAACATCCTCGTGCCGTTCCTCAAAAGCAAGCTGGTCCTCGGGTGCCCGTACTGCCAAAAGAAGACAAAACGATTATGCTCTTATAACGAGCTCCATCATCCTCTCCTCCTTCAGGAAATCGAGTCCCGATTGCTACATACCAGAAGTTTGTGCAGTAGATGGCCGAGGCCAGCCCCGTAAATGAAGCACTCTGTGACCCTGCTTTCTCTTTTGGCCACAGCACCCGCCACTGGGGAGCCCCAAACCCCTTCGTGACTCCCTACGAAAACCAGATACAACTAGTTCAAAACATCTGGCAGGTGAGAGATGACCGACAAACACGTACAGCCCACCTTACCCTCAAACCAGCCAGAGAGCTGACTTCCTCCCCCACTGAACTCTCATCTTCGACAAATTCACCAAACAGAACAATGTTTACACTGAACAGAACAAAACCCTTACCCTCTGACACTCTGAAACGGATTTGTGCACCCACAAAATATATATATTCATGCTACTGACCCACGTACCACACTTCCTCAGGGTCAGCCCCACAAAGACAGGAGAACGCCCAATGCTCTCTCCATGGATACCCCGATGCTCCGCTCCCTTCTTTGCTGCTCCTGTCACGGGAAAACGCTGGGAATAAAAAAAGGTTCAGAGAAGCAAAACAATAAACAATAAGGAGAGGGACCAGCGCAAAGGAATAGAGAGAGGAAGAGACGAACAGGAAGGACAGACAACCCCATCCTGAGCACAGCCTCTGGGAGAGGGAAAGAGGAAACAGCAACCGTTATTACCGCAGATCAACCCTGACCAAAGCCTCCTTCCACAGGGGCTTCTGGACACACCGCTCCTTCCCCGCGCTACTGCTACGGGCCCCTGCGCCGAGGGGGAATCCAGTGCAGGCAGAGAGAGGCAGAGAAAAGTAGCCACAGGCTACAGGACAGAGAGAGGGAGGACTGAAAAGACGGGGAGGCAGGGAGCCACTCAGAGCGAGATGGAGAAAGAAGGTGCGGGGGGGCGCAAAAAAAAAAAAAAAACCAAAAAAAAATTTTGCAGCAGGTAAGGAAAGAGAGGGGGCCAGGGGAGAGACAGGGAGGGCCCAGGATGCACAAGAGAGGCAACGGGGCCCCACTGGCCCAGGACTCACCGCGACTCTCGCTCTCAGCGCTGCTGGCACAATTTAGCCGTTCACATGCTTCTTTCCCCTCCTCTCCTCCCTGCCTCTTCTGCAGCTCCAGACTCTAGGCCGACCTCCACCTAAAGAGGATACGTGGGTGTCTTACCGCTCTTACGAGATGAGGCTTCCTCGGCACGTAGCCTAGCTCGCTCGTGCCCTACACGCCCGTACCCAACTCCGGGTTACGCGTACGGACCCTGCGGTGCACGTTGGTGGCCTGGCCCGCTGCGGACTATGAAGGGGGATCCTTCCTCCCTCACCTGCAGGGACAGGCTCTCTCTTGCCTGCAGCAGGAAGGCAGCTGGCAGCCAGAGCGCCTTCAGTTTCTTCTGCTTTACCTTTCGTTGGCGTCTCCAGCTTCAGCCGAGGCAGCTCCTGTCCACAGCCGGGAAGGGCTCTGTGTGTCCCTTTTCGCCCCGGCGCCGCGAGGATGGCAAAGCCGGGCAGAGAGAAGCCACGCAAGCCTGAGACGGCCGCAGTCGACGGCGTCCCCGGGGGAAGGACAGACAACCACGTCCTCAGCACGGTCTCTGGGAGAGGGAAAGAAGAAACAGCGACCGTCATTACCGTCGATCGACCCTGACCAAAGCCTCTCCTTGCGCAGGGGCTTCCGGACACACCGCCCCTTCCCCGCGCTACTGCTACGGGCCCCTGCGCCGAGGGGGAATCCAGTGCGCTCGAGGGCCGGCTCGCTGCCTTCACGACAGGGCCTGGGGGCGGCCAAGGGCTACGCAGCACGCTTCAGGGGAGGTGCCGGGGCTGGCGGCAGGCGCACGGGGCAAGGGGGGGCCAGGGGAGGCTGAGCGGGAGCTCCGGCGAGCCGGGGAGGCGGCCATCATCTGCGCCCTGGGCAGGGGGAAAAGGTCCTCCTCCTTTCCCTCTTCCCTTCTGTCAGCTCCCGGGGAACTCACCGCTTCTCGGGGAGCGGCCGCACCCGCAAGCCCCCAGAAATCAACACGAATCCAACCCCAAAAATACACCGCGCCTACCGTACGCGGCACGGCCGCCCGGCACCCGAGCGCCGGAAGACCGCGCCTCCCGCCACGCCCCGGCGAACCACGTGACAGGGCCGGCAGCCACTGCGCCAGGACTACACCTCCCGGCATGCTCTGCGCCACAACACGGCCGCCCGGCAGCCGCGCGCCGCAAGGACTACACCTCCCGGCATGCTCTGCGCCACAACACGGCCGCCCGGCAGCCGCGCGCCGCAAGGACTACACCTCCCGGCATGCTCTGCGCCACAACACGGCCGCCCGGCAGCCGCGCGCCGCAAGGACTACACCTCCCGGCATGCTCTGCGCCACAACACGGCCGCACGGCCAGCCGCCAGGCGCACCACCACAGCTCCCGGCACGCCGCCAGCCCGCCCTCCCCGCTCTCGGACCCTGCGGGCCACCGTCCCTCCCGCCGATGCACCCGGAAGCCCCACCGAGCCCTCACCACAGCCTCGCTCTCCCCACCGCCCGGTCCGACCCGGCGCTGCCCCGCCGCAGCCCTCCTCGGGGCTTGACCCGGGACGCAGCGCTCCACCACCCAGCCCCCGCTCACCTCCACCCTCGCTACAGTCGCAGCCCGCTGACGCTCGGCCACAGCTCCGCTCCGCTCCGCCCTCGGCTCACACTGGCCCCCCGGAGCCGGGCACCACCCCTTTTCCAGGGAGGAACCGGGCCGTCAGCCCCACTGCCCGCACCTGGGGCCCCTCCATCCAGACCCCGCCCACAGCTGAGGCGCAGCAGCAACGGGGGGCCCCCTCCCCTCACCCCCACAGTGCACCACCTCCTCCCCTGGGCTCCATCACAGCCCCTTGCCCCACGCAAAGGCAGCGCAAACGCAGCCCTGAGGGCAAACGAGAGGGCAGGTGTTTGTGCAGGCACGCACGTAACAAGTCCCAGGAGCCATTCGTGGCTCAGGGTCCCCAACGCTCCCCCCCTGCCCCAAGGCCACCTCGGCCGCCGTTGCCGCAGCCGCACGGAGCTGGTGTTGGCTGCGATAGTGCTCATTTTCGCCACAGTAGCTAGGAAGGGATACGTTTTGGATTTATGCTCAAAACACCGTTAATAATGTAGAGATGTTTTCGTTCTTGCTGAGCACTGCTTCCACAGTCAGAGCCTCTTCTGGTTATCTCAGTGCCCCACCAGCAAGTAGGCTGGGAGAGGACACAGCTGGGAAAGCTTTCCCAGCTAACTGACCAAAGGGATATTCCATACCATTTGACATCACGCTCAGCACACACAGCTGGGGGAAGAAGGGGGAGTCCTTGGGGGGGGGGAGGCGGCAGGGGCTACAGCATTTCTCTCCCTAAGTAACCATTACACATGACAGAGCCCTGCTTTCCCAGAGGTGGCTCAACACCTGCCCACCGAAAAGGAGGAGTGAATTAATTCCTTGCTTTGCTTCCACGCACAGCTTTTGCTTTACCTATTAAACAGCCTTGATCTCAACCCACGATTTTTCTCACTCTTACCCTTCCAGCTCTCTCCCCCAGCCCACTGAGGGTGGAGCGAGCAAGCAGCTCCCTGGTGCAGAGTTGCCAGCTGGGGCTAAGCCACGGCACGCGCTTGTCCCGGTTTGGCAGGGAACGGACCGTCCGTCGCCTGGCTCCTGGGGCGACGGGCTGCTGGGCAGAGGGGGAGGTCACCAAAGTTGAGGAGCAGGGCACGGGACAGTAGGAAGAGAGAAGAGAAGAGCGGCATCCGGCTGGACGGGGCGGGGGGGACGTGTGTGCGTGTAGTGAGAAGGCACGAGGCAGGGAACAGGACGGCCAGAGAAGGACAGGGAGCCTGACGGAGGTGGAGATAAAAGCAGCAGAGAGAGGGGAAGAGAGGCAGCAGAAAGAGGGAAGAGCAGGACACAGACCAACAAAGAAGGAAGAGGAGCAGGCTGGAGATGCACAAAGAACCTGGGGCAGGCAGCACGACAGCGAGGGAGGAAAGAAGAACAGGGGCAGGAAGCTGGACCGAGCGAGATGGAGACAGACAAGATAAGCGACAAGAACAGGGCAGAAAGGGAAGAATGAAGCCACGGGGACAGGGAGCCGAGACAGCCAACGACGGAGGGAAGGGGCCGGGGAGGGAACACCACAAAACAAACCACGGGGCTACGTGCTACAGAGCATGAGAAGGCAGAGAATTAAGAATTAGGGACAGGGAGCCAGAAAAACAACAAAAAAAACACCAAAACAAAGGGAGATGGAGAGCAAAAGGAATCGCAATGCGTACAGAGAGAAGAGAGAAACAATTCTAAAAGAGGGTCACGGGGAAGCCAGAGACAGCAAGATGGAGAAAGGACAAAAGCTACAGGCTACAGGGCAGAGAGGGAAGAATTAATGAATAGACGCAGAGAGCTGGGCAGAAAGAGGTGGAGAAAGGCTGAAGATCACACGGCCAACAGGGAAGAGAGAAGAGAGGGAGGAATTTTAAAAACAGGGGCAAGAAGCCAGAGAGAGGGACAGAGAGGCAACAATAAATGGGGACAAGCCACAGGGCAGCGAGGAGGGAATCGATGAATAAGAACAGGAGACCAAAGAGAACACAACGTAGAATGGAAAAAAGGAACAGCGGCCCAACAGGGAAGGAGGAATTAAAGATCAGGCACTGGGAGGCAGACAGAGACAAACGAAGAAACAAGTGGAAAAAAAAAAACAAAACCAAAAACACAACAACAGCAATGGGCTACAAAGACAGAGAGAGAGGGAAGAAATAAAACATAGCAGCAAGGAGCTGGACAGAGAGAGATGAGGACAAACAAATAGCACGGGTCTACGTGACAGAGAACGTGGAATTAGAACACAGAGAGAGGGAGCCGGACAGAGAGAGAGGCCGAGAGAAAAATCTAGACGGGCTACAGCGGGCAGAGGCAGGGATTAAAACCTAGGGACAGGGAGCTGGACAGAGAGAGACGGAGGTCACAGGGAACAGCGGTGGCTGCAGGAAGAACAGGAATTCACAAATAGGGAAAGGGAGCTCGACAGAGAAGAACTCAGAAAGGCAAGAACAGTAGCAGGGTGCGGAGCAGAGCAGACGAATTAAAAAGCGCGGGGGGAACGGTTGAGGCAGACAGAGAGAGATTAAGAAAAAAGTCACGGGCTACGTGGCAAAGCAGGAGGAATTCAGAAACGGGGATGGCAACCAAGGGAGAGTGAGCTGCTGAAGGACAACGGGCATTCCAAGTGAGGGACGGGGAGCTGGCAAAAGCGAGGCAGAGAAAAACAGAATCACAGAGAGAATCACACAAAGCCAAAAAAGAAGAAACTGAACAACAGGAACAGGTGTAACCAAAGCGATGAAATCAGCCAACCAGAGACGGTGTTCCATTACGGGAACATGGAGCGTACGAATCGGTGTGTCTGTCGATCTGCATTTTAGTCACTAGGCGATCGTTAACGTCAGCAGAACAACAGACAACGTGCTTCTGTCAGAAAAGGACGACAAAATGCGGTTTCGTGGAGCGGACTGAGAGAACTAGCCAAGACTGCCAAGATTAACAGCCAAGAAGGTAAAAGGCAATTCTGGCAGGGGGAGATCGCGACCACCGACTCACGGACCACCACCGAGCCTGCGCAGCGATTTACATACGGAACGAGCAAGTTTGTACCGATCAGCAGACAGGACAATAATGAATACGTATGAATACGTAAAATTTTGATCTACAAATTGAACGGGAAAGGTGCGTGAGGTACGCACGCCAGGAGGAGCGATCCCCCGTGCATCCGGCGCCGTGAATAAAGAATGCCTGCTCTTTAATACTAAATTGGTCTTGAGGAGTTGTTTCCGATTTTACCGCGTTTTTCGGTAACACAGGGAGTCAGACCGAGAGAGCCAGAGAAAGACAAAAATACCGACAGGCTACAGGACAGAGCAGGAGGAGTAAAAAAATAAAAACGGAGCCAGAGCCAGGCAGAGAGAGGCGGAGAAAGAACAAGTAGCCACAGGCTACAGGACAGAGAGAGGGAGGACTGAAAAGATGGGGAGGCAGGGAGCCACTCAGAGCGAGACGGAGAAAGAAGGTGCGGGGGGGGGGGGGGGCGCAAAAAAAAAATAATTTTGCAGCAGGTAAGGAAAGAGAGGGGGCCGGGGGAGAGACAGGGAGGGCCCAGGACGTACAAGAGAGGCAACGGGGCCCCACTGGCCCAGGACTCACCGCGACTCTCGCTCTCAGCGCTGCTGGCACAATTTAGCCGTTCACATGCTTCTTTCCCCTCCTCTCCTCCCTGCCTCTTCTGCAGCTCCAGACTCTAGGCCGACCTCCACCTGAAGAGAACACGGGGGTGTCTTACAGCTCTTACGAGATGAGGCTTCCTAGGCACGTAGCCTAGCTCGCTCGTGCACTACACGCCCGTACCGAACTGCGGGTTCCAACTGTGGGAAGAAGGGGGAGTCCTTGGGGGCTACGGCATTTCTCTTCCTAACTAACCGTTACACATGACAGAGCCCTGCTTTCCCAGAAACAGCTCAACACCTGCCCGCCGAAAAGGAGGAGCGAATTAATTCCTTGCTTTGCTTCCACGCACAGCTTTTGCTTTACCTATTAAACCGTCTTGATCTCAACCCATGATTTTTCTCACTTTTACCCTTCCAGCTCTCTCCCCCAGCCCACTGAGGGTGGAGCGAGCAAGCAGCTCCCTGGTGCAGAGTTGCCAGCTGAGGCTAAGCCACGGCACGCGCTTGTCCCGGTTTGGCAGGGAACGGACCGTCCGTCGCCTGGCTCCTGGAGCGACGGGCTGCTGGGCAGAGGGGGAGGCCACCAAAGGTGAGGAGCAGGGCACAGGACAGTAGGAGGAGAGAAGAGAAGAGCAGC
Organism: Phalacrocorax aristotelis; assembly: GCF_949628215.1. Classification (NCBI taxonomy): domain Eukaryota; kingdom Metazoa; phylum Chordata; class Aves; order Suliformes; family Phalacrocoracidae; genus Phalacrocorax; species Phalacrocorax aristotelis. The sequence continues at coordinate 123,278 of NW_027441225.1, read as the reverse complement.
ATCAGGCTGGACAGGGGCGGGGGGGTGGGGGTGGAGGGGCGTGTGTGCGTGTAGTGAGAAGGCACGAGGCAGGGAACAGGACGGCCAGAGAAGGACAGGGAGCCTGACGGAGGTGGAGATAAAAGCAGCAGAGAGAAGGGAAGAGCAGGACACAGACCAACAAAGAAGGATGAGGAGCAGGCTGGAGACGCACAAAGAACCTGGGGCAGGCAGCACAACAGCGAGGGAGGAAAGAAGAACAGGGGCAGGAAGCTGGACCGAGCGAGATGGAGACAGACAAGATAAGCGACAAGAACAGGGCAGAAAGGGAAGAATGAAGCCACGGGGACAGGGAGCCGAGACGGCCAGCGACGGAGGGAAGGGGCCGGGGAGGGAACACCACAAAACAAACCACGGGGCTACGTGGTACAGAGCATGAGAAGGCAGAGAATTAAGAATTAGGGACAGGGAGCCAGAAAAACAACAAAAAAAACACCAAAACAAAGGGAGATGGAGAGCAAAAGGAATCGCAATGCGTACAGAGAGAAGAGAGAAACAATTCTAAAAGAGGGTCACGGGGAAGCCAGAGACAGCAAGATGGAGAAAGGACAGAAGCTACAGGCTACAGGGCAGAGAGGGAAGAATTAATGAATAGACGCAGAGAGCTGGGCAGAAAGAGGTGGAGAAAGGCTGAAGATCACACGGCCAACAGGGAAGAGAGAAGAGAGGGAGGAATTTTAAAAACAGGGGCAAGAAGCCAGAGAGAGGGAGAGAGAGGCAACAATAAATGGGGACAAGCCACAGGGCAGCGAGGAGGGAATCGATGAATAAGAACAGGAGACCAAAGAGAACACAACGTAGAATGGAAAAAAGGAACAGCGGCCCAACAGGGAAGGAGGAATTAAAGATCAGGCACTGGGAGGCAGACAGAGACAAACGAAGAAACAAGTGGAAAAAAAAAAACAAAACCAAAAACACAACAACAGCAACGGGCTACAAAGACAGAGAGAGAGGGAAGAAATAAAACATAGCAGCAAGGAGCTGGACAGAGAGAGATGAGGACAAACAAATAGCACGGGTCTACGTGACAGAGAACGTGGAATTAGAACACAGAGAGAGGGAGCCGGACAGAGAGAGAGGCCGAGAGAAAAACCTAGACGGGCTACAGCGGGCAGAGGCAGGAATTAAAACCTAGGGACAGGGAGCTGGACAGAGAGAGACTGAGATCACAGGGAACAGCGGCGGGTGCAGGAAGAACAGGAATTCATGAACAGGGAAAGGGAGCTCGACAGAGAAGAACTCAGAAAGGCAAGAACAGTAGCAGGGTGCGGAGCAGAGCAGACGAATTAAAAAGCGCGGGGGGAACGGTTGAGGCAGACAGAGAGAGATTAAGAAAAAAGTCACGGGCTACGTGGCAAAGCAGGAGGAATTCAGAAACGGGGATGGCAACCAAGGGAGAGTGAGCTGCTGAAGGATAACGGGCATTCAAAGCGAGGGACGGGGAGCTGGGAAAAGCGAGGCAGAGAAAAATGGAATCACAGAGAGAATCAAACAAAGCCAAAAAAGAAGAAACTGAACAACAGGAACAGGTGTAACCAAAGCGATGAAATCAGCCAACCAGAGACGGTGTTCCATTACGGGAACATGGAGCGTACGAATCGGTGTGTCTGTCGATCTGCATTTTAGTCACTAGGCGATCGTTAACGTCAACAGAACAACAGACAACGTGCTTCTGTCAGAAAAGGATGACAAAACGCGGTTTCGTGGAGCGGACTGAGAGAACTAGCCAAGACTGCCAAGATTAAGAGCCAAGAAGGCAAAAGGCAATTCTGGCAGGGGGAGATCGCGACCACCGACTCACGGACCACCGCCGAGCCTGCGCAGTAATTTACGTACGGAACGAGCAAGTTTGTACCGATCAGTAGACAGGACAATAATGAATGTGTATGAATACCTAAAATTTTGATCTACAAATTGAACGGGAAAGGTGCGTGAGGTACGCACGCCAGGAGGAGCGATCCACCGTGCATCCGGCGCCGTGAATAAAGAATGCCTGCTCTTTAATACTAAATTGGTCTTGAGGAGTTGTTTCCGATTTTACCGCGTTTTTCGGTAACACAGGGAGTCAGACCAAGAGAGCCACAGAAAGACAAAATACCGACAGGCTACAGGACAGAGCAGGAGGAATAAAAAAATAAAAACGGAGCCAGAGCCAGGCAGAGAGAGGCGGAGAAAGAACAAGTAGCCACAGGCTACAGGACAGAGAGAGGGAGGACTGAAAAAGACGGGGAGGCAGGGAGCCACTCAGAGCGAGACGGAGAAAGAAGGTGCGGGGGGGGCGCAAAAAAAAAAAAAAATTTTTACAGCAGGTAAGGAAAGAGAGGGGGCCAGGGGAGAGACAGGGAGGGCCCAGGACGCACAAGAGAGGCAACGGGGCCCCACTGGCCCAGGACTCACCGCGACTCTCGCTCTCAGCGCTGCTGGCACAATTTAGCCGTTCACATGCTTCTTTCCCCTCCTCTCCTCCCTGCCTCTTCTGCAGCTCCAGACTCTAGGCCGACCTCCACCTAAAGAGAACACGTGGGTGTCTTACCGCTCTTACGAGATGAGGCTTCCTCGGCACGTAGCCTAGCTCGCTCGTGCCCTACACGCCCGTACCCAACTCCGGGTTACGCGTACGGACCCTGCGGTGCACGTTGGTGGCCTGGCCCGCTGCGGACTATGAAGGGGGATCCTTCCTCCCTCACCTGCAGGGACAGGCTCTCTCTTGCCTGCAGCAGGAAGGCAGCTGGCAGCCAGAGCGCCTTCAGTTTCTTCTGCTTTACCTTTCGTTGGCGTCTCCAGCTTCAGCCGAGGCAGCTCCTGTCCACAGCCGGGAAGGGCTCTGTGTGTCCCTTTTCGCCCCGGCGCCGCGAGGATGGCAAAGCTGGGCAGAGAGAAGCCACGCAAGCCTGAGACGGCCGCAGTCGACGGCATCCCCGGGGGAAGGACAGACAACCACGTCCTCAGCACGGTCTCTGGGAGAGGGAAAGAAGAAACAGCGACCGTCATTACCGTCGATCGACCCTGACCAAAGCCTCTCCTTGCGCAGGGGCTTCCGGACACACCGCCCCTTCCCCGCGCTACTGCTACGGGCCCCTGCGCCGAGGGGGAATCCAGTGCGCTCGAGGGCCGGCTCGCTGCCTTCACGACAGGGCCTGGGGGCGGCCAAGGGCTACGCAGCACGCTTCAGGGGAGGTGCCGGGGCTGGGGGCAGGCGCACGGGGCAAGGGGGGGCCAGGGGAGGCTGAGCGGGAGCGCCCTGGGCAGGGGGAAAAGGTCCTCCTCCTTTCCCTCTTCCCTTCTGTCAGCTCCCGGGGAACTCACCGCTTCTCGGGGAGCGGCCGCACCTGGAAGCCCCCAGAAATCAACACGAATCCAACCCCAAAAATACACCGCGCCTACCGTATGCGGCACGGCCGCCCGGCACCCGAGCGCCGGAAGACCGCGCCTCCCGCCACGCCCCGGCGAGCCACGTGACAGGGCCGGCAGCCACTGCGCCAGGACTACACCTCCCGGCATGCTCTGCGCCACAACACGGCCGCCCGGCAGCCGCGCGCCGCAAGGACTACACCTCCCGGCATGCTCTGCGCCACAACACGGCCGCACGGCCAGCCGCCAGGCGCACCACCACAGCTCCCGGCACGCCGCCAGCCCGCCCTCCCCGCTCTCGGACCCTGCGGGCCACCGTCCCTCCCGCCGATGCACCCGGAAGCCCCACCGAGCCCTCACCACAGCCTCGCTCTCCCCACCGCCCGCTCCGACCCGGCGCTGCCCCGCCGCAGCCCTCCTCGGGGCTTGACCCGGGACGCAGCGCTCCACCACCCAGCCCCCGCTCACCTCCTCCCTCGCTACAGTCGCAGCCCGCTGACGCTCGGCCACAGCTCCGCTCCGCTCCGCCCTCGGCTCACACTGGCCCCCCGGAGCCGGGCACCACCCCTTTTCCAGGGAGGAACCGGGCCGTCAGCCCCACTGCCCGCACCTGGGGCCCCTCCATCCAGACCCCGCCCACAGCTGAGGCGCAGCAGCAACGGGGGGCCCCCTCCCCTCACCCCCACAGTGCACCACCTCCTCCCCTGGGCTCCATCACAGCCCCTTGCCCCACGCAAAGGCAGCGCAAACGCAGCCCTGAGGGCAAACGAGAGGGCAGGTGTTTGTGCAGGCACGCACGTAACAAGTCCCAGGAGCCATTCGTGGCTCAGGGTCCCCAACGCTCCCCCCCTGCCCCAAGGCCACCTCGGCCGCCGTTGCCGCAGCCGCACGGAGCTGGTGTTGGCTGCGATAGTGCTCATTTTCGCCACAGTAGCTAGGAAGGGATACGTTTTGGATTTATGCTCAAAACACCGTTAATAATGTAGAGATGTTTTCGTTCTTGCTGAGCACTGCTTCCACAGTCAGAGCCTCTTCTGGTTATCTCAGTGCCCCACCAGCAAGTAGGCTGGGAGAGGACACAGCTGGGAAAGCTTTCCCAGCTAACTGACCAAAGGGATATTCCATACCATTTGACATCACGCTCAGCACACACAGCTGGGGGAAGAAGGGGGAGTCCTTGGGGGGGAGGGGGGCGGGGGCTACGGCATTTCTCTCCCTAAGTAACCATTACACATGACAGAGCCCTGCTTTCCCAGAAACAGCTCAACACCTGCCCGCCGAAAAGGAGGAGTGAATTAATTCCTTGCTTTGCTTCCACGCACAGCTTTTGCTTTACCTATTAAACAGCCTTGATCTCAACCCATGATTTTTCTCACTCTTACCCTTCCAGCTCTCTCCCCCAGCCCACTGAGGGTGGAGCGAGCAAGCAGCTCCCTGGTGCAGAGTTGCCAGCTGGGGCTAAGCCACGGCACGCGCTTGTCCCGGTTTGGCAGGGAACGGACCGTCCGTCGCCTGGCTCCTGGGGCGACGGGCTGCTGGGCAGAGGGGGAGGCCACCAAAGGTGAGGAGCAGGGCACGGGACAGTAGGAAGAGAGAAGAGAAGAGCGGCATCCGGCTGGACGGGGCGGGGGGGACGTGTGTGCGTGTAGTGAGAAGGCACGAGGCAGGGAACAGGACGGCCAGAGAAGGACAGGGAGCCTGACGGAGGTGGAGATAAAAGCAGCAGAGAGAGGGGAAGAGAGGCAGCAGAAAGAGGGAAGAGCAGGACACAGACCAACAAAGAAGGAAGAGGAGCAGGCTGGAGACGCACAAAGAACCTGGGGCAGGCAGCACGACAGCGAGGGAGGAAAGAAGAACAGGGGCAGGAAGCTGGACCGAGCGCGATGGAGAAAGACAAGATAAGCGACAAGAACAGGGCAGAAAGGGAAGAATGAAGCCACGGGGACAGGGAGCCGAGACAGCCAACGACGGAGGGAAGGGGCCGGGGAGGGAACACCACAAAACAAACCACGGGGCTACGTGCTACAGAGCATGAGAAGGCAGAGAATTAAGAATTAGGGACAGGGAGCCAGAAAAACAACAAAAAAAACACCAAAACAAAGGGAGATGGAGAGCAAAAGGAATCGCAATGCGTACAGAGAGAAGAGAGAAACAATTCTAAAAGAGGGTCACGGGGAAGCCAGAGACAGCAAGATGGAGAAAGGACAAAAGCTACAGGCTACAGGGCAGAGAGGGAAGAATTAATGAATAGACGCAGAGAGCTGGGCAGAAAGAGGTGGAGAAAGGCTGAAGATCACACGGCCAACAGGGAAGAGAGAAGAGAGGGAGGAATTTTAAAAACAGGGGCAAGAAGCCAGAGAGAGGGACAGAGAGGCAACAATAAATGGGGACAAGCCACAGGGCAGCGAGGAGGGAATCGATGAATAAGAACAGGAGACCAAAGAGAACACAACGTAGAATGGAAAAAAGGAACAGCGGCCCAACAGGGAAGGAGGAATTAAAGATCAGGCACTGGGAGGCAGACAGAGACAAACGAAGAAACAAGTGGAAAAAAAAAAACAAAACCAAAAACACAACAACAGCAATGGGCTACAAAGACAGAGAGAGAGGGAAGAAATAAAACATAGCAGCAAGGAGCTGGACAGAGAGAGATGAGGACAAACAAATAGCACGGGTCTACGTGACAGAGAACGTGGAATTAGAACACAGAGAGAGGGAGCCGGACAGAGAGAGAGGCCGAGAGAAAAATCTAGACGGGCTACAGCGGGCAGAGGCAGGGATTAAAACCTAGGGACAGGGAGCTGGACAGAGAGAGACGGAGGTCACAGGGAACAGCGGCGGGTGCAGGAAGAACAGGAATTCACAAATAGGGAAAGGGAGCTCGACAGAGAAGAACTCAGAAAGGCAAGAACAGTAGCAGGGTGCGGAGCAGAGCAGACGAATTAAAAAGCGTGGGGGGAACGGTTGAGGCAGACAGAGAGAGATTAAGAAAAAAGTCACGGGCTACGTGGCAAAGCAGGAGGAATTCAGAAACGGGGATGGCAACCAAGGGAGAGTGAGCTGCTGAAGGATAACGGGCATTCAAAGCGAGGGACGGGGAGCTGGGAAAAGCGAGGCAGAGAAAAATGGAATCACAGAGAGAATCAAACAAAGCCAAAAAAGAAGAAACTGAACAACAGGAACAGGTGTAACCAAAGCGATGAAATCAGCCAACCAGAGACGGTGTTCCATTACGGGAACATGGAGCGTACGAATCGGTGTGTCTGTCGATCTGCATTTTAGTCCCTAGGCGATCGTTAACGTCAGCAGAACAACAGACAACGTGCTTCTGTCAGAAAAGGACGACAAAACGCGGTTTCGTGGAGCGGACTGAGAGAACTAGCCAAGACTGCCAAGATTAACAGCCAAGAAGGTAAAAGGCAATTCTGGCAGGGGGAGATCGCGACCACCGACTCACGGACCACCACCGAGCCTGCGCAGTAATTTACGTACGGAACGAGCAAGTTTGTACTGATCAGCAGACAGGACAATAATGAATACGTACGAATACGTAAAATTTTGATCTACAAATTGAACGGGAAAGGTGTGTGAGGTACGCACGCCAGGAGGAGCGATCCCCCGTGCGTCTGGCGCCGTGAATAAAGAATGCCTGCTCTTTAATACTAAATTGGTCTTGAGGAGTTGTTTCCGATTTTACCGCGTTTTTCAGTAACACAGGGAGTCAGACCGAGAGAGCCAGAGAAAGACAAAAATACCGACAGGCTACAGGACAGAGCAGGAGGAGTAAAAAAATAAAAACGGAGCCAGAGCCAGGCAGAGAGAGGCGGAGAAAGAACAAGTAGCCACAGGCTACAGGACAGAGAGAGGGAGGACTGAAAAGACGGGGAGGCAGGGAGCCACTCAGAGCGAGACGGAGAAAGAAGGTGCGGGGGGGGCGCAAAAAAAAAATAATTTTGCAGCAGGTAAGGAAAGAGAGGGGGCCGGGGGAGAGACAGGGAGGGCCCAGGACGTACAAGAGAGGCAACGGGGCCCCACTGGCCCAGGACTCACCGCGCCTCTCGCTCTCAGCGCTGCTGGCACAATTTAGCCGTTCACATGCTTCTTTCCCCTCCTCTCCTCCCTGCCTCTTCTGCAGCTCCAGACTCTAGGCCGACCTCCACCTGAAGAGAACACGGGGGTGTCTTACAGCTCTTACGAGATGAGGCTTCCTAGGCACGTAGCCTAGCTCGCTCGTGCACTACACGCCCGTACCGAACTGCGGGTTCCAACTGTGGGAAGAAGGGGGAGTCCTTGGGGGCTACGGCATTTCTCTTCCTAAGTAACCGTTACACATGACAGAGCCCTGCTTTCCCAGAAACAGCTCAACACCTGCCCGCCGAAAAGGAGGAGCGAATTAATTCCTTGCTTTGCTTCCACGCACAGCTTTTGCTTTACCTATTAAACCGTCTTGATCTCAACCCATGATTTTTCTCACTTTTACCCTTCCAGCTCTCTCCCCCAGCCCACTGAGGGTGGAGCGAGCAAGCAGCTCCCTGGTGCAGAGTTGCCAGCTGAGGCTAAGCCACGGCACACGCTTGTCCCGGTTTGGCAGGGAACGGACCGTCCGTCGCCTGGCTCCTGGAGCGACGGGCTGCTGGGCAGAGGGGGAGGCCACCAAAGGTGACGAGCAGGGCACAGGACAGTAGGAGGAGAGAAGAGCAGCATCCGGCTGGACGGGGGCGGGGGGGGCGTGTGTGCGTGTAGTGAGAAGGCACGAGGCAGGGAACAGGATGGCCAGAGGAGGACAGGGAGCCTGACTGAGGTGGAGATAAAAGCAGCAGAGAGAGGGGAAGAGCAGGACACAGACCAACAAAGAAGGATGAGGAGCAGGCTGGAGACGCACAAAGAACCTGGGGCAGGCAGCACGACAGCGAGGGAGGAAAGAAGAACAGGGGCAGGAAGCTGGACCGAGCGAGATGGAGACAGACAAGATAAGCGACAAGAACAGGGCAGAAAGGGAAGAATGAAGCCACGGGGACAGGGAGCCGAGACAGCCAACGACGGAGGGAAGGGGCCGGGGAGGGAACACCACAAAACAAACCATGGGGCTACGTGGTACAGAGCATGAGAAGGCAGAGAATTAACAATTAGGGACAGGGAGCCAGAAAAACAACAAAAAAAACACCAAAACAAAGGGAGATGGAGAGCAAAAGGAATCGCAATGCGTACAGAGAGAAGAGAGAAACAATTCTAGAAGAGGGTCACGGGGAAGCCAGAGACAGCAAGATGGAGAAAGGACAGAAGCTACAGGCTACAGGGCAGAGAGGGAAGAATTAATGAATAGACGCAGAGAGCTGGGCAGAAAGAGGTGGAGAAAGGCTGAAGATCACACGGCCAACAGGGAAGAGAGAAGAGAGGGAGGAATTTTAAAAACAGGGGCAAGAAGCCAGAGAGAGGGAGAGAGAGGCAACAATAAATGGGGACAAGCCACAGGGCAGCGAGGAGGGAACCGATGAATAAGAACAGCAGACCAAAGAGAACACAATGTAGAATGGAAAAAAGGAACAGCGGCCTACAGGGAAGGAGGAATTAAAGATCAGGCACTGGGAGGCAGACAGAGACACATGAAGAAACAAGTGGGAAAAAAAAAAAAACCAACAACGGCAACGGGCTACAAAGACAGACAGAGAGGGAAGAAATAAAACATCGCAGCAAGGAGCTGGACAGAGAGAGATGAGGACAAACAAATAGCACGGGTCTACGTGACAGAGAACGTGGAATTAGAACACAGAGAGAGGGAGCCGGACAGAGAGAGAGGCCGAGAGAAAAACCTAGACGGGCTACAGCGGGCAGAGGCAGGGATTAAAACCTAGGGACAGGGAGCTGGACAGAGAGAGACGGAGGTCACAGGGAACAGCGGTGGCTGCAGGAAGAACAGGAATTCACAAATAGGGAAAGGGAGCTCGACAGAGAAGAACTCAGAAAGGCAAGAACAGTAGCAGGGTGCAGAGCAGAGCAGACGAATGAAAAAGCGCGGGGGGAGCGTTGAGGCAGACAGAGAGAGATTAAGAAAAAAGTCACGGGCTACGTGGCAAAGCAGGAGGAATTCAGAAACGGGGATGGCAACCAAGGGAGAGTGAGCTGGTGAAGGACAACGGGCATTCCAAGTGAGGGACGGGGAGCTGGGAAAAGCGAGGCAGAGAAAAACAGAATCACAGAGAGAATCACACAAAGCCAAAAAAGAAGAAACTGAACAACAGGAACAGGTGTAACCAAAGCGATGAAATCAGCCAACCAGAGACGGTGTTCCATTACGGGAACATGGAGCGTACGAATCAGCGCACCTGTCGATCTGCATTTTAGTCCCTAGGCGATCGTTAACGTCAGCAGAACAACAGACAACGTGCTTCTGTCAGAAAAGGACGACAAAACGCGGTTTCGTGGAGCGGACTGAGAGAACTAGCCAAGACTGCCAAGATTAACAGCCAAGAAGGTAAAAGGCAATTCTGGCAGGGGGAGATCGCGACCACCGACTCACGGACCACCACCGAGCCTGCGCAGCGATTTACATACGGAACGAGCAAGTTTGTACCGATCAGCAGACAGGACAATAATGAATACGTAAAATTTTGATCTACAAATTGAACGGGAAAGGTGCGTGAGGTACGCACGCCAGGAGGAGCGATCCCCCGTGCATCCGGCGCCGTGAATAAAGAATGCCTGCTCTTTAATACTAAATTGGTCTTGAGGAGTTGTTTCCGATTTTACCGCGTTTTTCGGTAACACAGGGAGTCAGACCGAGAGAGCCAGAGAAAGACAAAAATACCGACAGGCTACAGGACAGAGCAGGAGGAGTAAAAAAATAAAAACGGAGCCAGAGCCAGGCAGAGAGAGGCGGAGAAAGAACAAGTAGCCACAGGCTACAGGACAGAGAGAGGGAGGACTGAAAAGACGGGGAGGCAGGGAGCCACTCAGAGCGAGACGGAGAAAGAAGGTGCGGGGGGGGCGCAAAAAAAAAATAATTTTGCAGCAGGTAAGGAAAGAGAGGGGGCCGGGGGAGAGACAGGGAGGGCCCAGGACGTACAAGAGAGGCAACGGGGCCCCACTGGCCCAGGACTCACCGCGCCTCTCGCTCTCAGCGCTGCTGGCACAATTTAGCCGTTCACATGCTTCTTTCCCCTCCTCTCCTCCCTGCCTCTTCTGCAGCTCCAGACTCTAGGCCGACCTCCACCTGAAGAGAACACGGGGGTGTCTTACAGCTCTTACGAGATGAGGCTTCCTAGGCACGTAGCCTAGCTCGCTCGTGCACTACACGCCCGTACCGAACTGCGGGTTCCAACTGTGGGAAGAAGGGGGAGTCCTTGGGGGCTACGGCATTTCTCTTCCTAACTAACCGTTACACATGACAGAGCCCTGCTTTCCCAGAAACAGCTCAACACCTGCCCGCCGAAAAGGAGGAGCGAATTAATTCCTTGCTTTGCTTCCACGCACAGCTTTTGCTTTACCTATTAAACCGTCTTGATCTCAACCCATGATTTTTCTCACTTTTACCCTTCCAGCTCTCTCCCCCAGCCCACTGAGGGTGGAGCGAGCAAGCAGCTCCCTGGTGCAGAGTTGCCAGCTGAGGCTAAGCCACGGCACACGCTTGTCCCGGTTTGGCAGGGAACGGACCGTCCGTCGCCTGGCTCCTGGAGCGACGGGCTGCTGGGCAGAGGGGGAGGCCACCAAAGGTGACGAGCAGGGCACAGGACAGTAGGAGGAGAGAAGAGCAGCATCCGGCTGGACGGGGGCGGGGGGGGCGTGTGTGCGTGTAGTGAGAAGGCACGAGGCAGGGAACAGGATGGCCAGAGGAGGACAGGGAGCCTGACTGAGGTGGAGATAAAAGCAGCAGAGAGAGGGGAAGAGCAGGACACAGACCAACAAAGAAGGATGAGGAGCAGGCTGGAGACGCACAAAGAACCTGGGGCAGGCAGCACGACAGCGAGGGAGGAAAGAAGAACAGGGGCAGGAAGCTGGACCGAGCGAGATGGAGACAGACAAGATAAGCGACAAGAACAGGGCAGAAAGGGAAGAATGAAGCCACGGGGACAGGGAGCCGAGACAGCCAACGACGGAGGGAAGGGGCCGGGGAGGGAACACCACAAAACAAACCATGGGGCTACGTGGTACAGAGCATGAGAAGGCAGAGAATTAACAATTAGGGACAGGGAGCCAGAAAAACAACAAAAAAAACACCAAAACAAAGGGAGATGGAGAGCAAAAGGAATCGCAATGCGTACAGAGAGAAGAGAGAAACAATTCTAGAAGAGGGTCACGGGGAAGCCAGAGACAGCAAGATGGAGAAAGGACAGAAGCTACAGGCTACAGGGCAGAGAGGGAAGAATTAATGAATAGACGCAGAGAGCTGGGCAGAAAGAGGTGGAGAAAGGCTGAAGATCACACGGCCAACAGGGAAGAGAGAAGAGAGGGAGGAATTTTAAAAACAGGGGCAAGAAGCCAGAGAGAGGGAGAGAGAGGCAACAATAAATGGGGACAAGCCACAGGGCAGCGAGGAGGGAACCGATGAATAAGAACAGCAGACCAAAGAGAACACAATGTAGAATGGAAAAAAGGAACAGCGGCCTACAGGGAAGGAGGAATTAAAGATCAGGCACTGGGAGGCAGACAGAGACACATGAAGAAACAAGTGGGAAAAAAAAAAAAAACCAACAACGGCAACGGGCTACAAAGACAGACAGAGAGGGAAGAAATAAAACATCGCAGCAAGGAGCTGGACAGAGAGAGATGAGGACAAACAAATAGCACGGGTCTACGTGACAGAGAACGTGGAATTAGAACACAGAGAGAGGGAGCCGGACAGAGAGAGAGGCCGAGAGAAAAACCTAGACGGGCTACAGCGGGCAGAGGCAGGGATTAAAACCTAGGGACAGGGAGCTGGACAGAGAGAGACGGAGGTCACAGGGAACAGCGGTGGCTGCAGGAAGAACAGGAATCCACAAATAGGGAAAGGGAGCTCGACGGAGAAGAACTCAGAAAGGCAAGAACAGTAGCAGGGTGCAGAGCAGAGCAGACGAATGAAAAAGCGCGGGGGGAGCGTTGAGGCAGACAGAGAGAGATTAAGAAAAAAGTCACGGGCTACGTGGCAAAGCAGGAGGAATTCAGAAACGGGGATGGCAACCAAGGGAGAGTGAGCTGGTGAAGGACAACGGGCATTCCAAGTGAGGGACGGGGAGCTGGGAAAAGCGAGGCAGAGAAAAACAGAATCACAGAGAGAATCACACAAAGCCAAAAAAGAAGAAACTGAACAACAGGAACAGGTGTAACCAAAGCGATGAAATCAGCCAACCAGAGACGGTGTTCCATTACGGGAACATGGAGCGTACGAATCAGCGCACCTGTTGATCTGCATTTTAGTCCCTAGGCGATCGTTAACGTCAGCAGAACAACAGACAACGTGCTTCTGTCAGAAAAGGATGACAAAACGCGGTTTCGTGGAGCGGACTGAGAGAACTAGCCAAGACTGCCAAGATTAACAGCCAAGAAGGTAAAAGGCAATTCTGGCAGGGGGAGATCGCGACCACCGACTCACGGACCACCACCGAGCCTGCGCAGCGATTTACATACGGAACGAGCAAGTTTGTACCGATCAGCAGACAGGACAATAATGAATACGTATGAATACGTAAAATTTTGATCTACAAATTGAACGGGAAAGGTGCGTGAGGTACGCACGCCAGGAGGAGCGATCCCCCGTGCATCCGGCGCCGTGAATAAAGAATGCCTGCTCTTTAATACTAAATTGGTCTTGAGGAGTTGTTTCCGATTTTACCGCGTTTTTCGGTAACACAGGGAGTCAGACCGAGAGAGCCAGAGAAAGACAAAAATACCGACAGGCTACAGGACAGAGCAGGAGGAGTAAAAAAATAAAAACGGAGCCAGAGCCAGGCAGAGAGAGGCGGAGAAAGAACAAGTAGCCACAGGCTACAGGACAGAGAGAGGGAGGACTGAAAAGACGGGGAGGCAGGGAGCCACTCAGAGCGAGACGGAGAAAGAAGGTGCGGGGGGGGCGCAAAAAAAAAATAATTTTGCAGCAGGTAAGGAAAGAGAGGGGGCCGGGGGAGAGACAGGGAGGGCCCAGGACGTACAAGAGAGGCAACGGGGCCCCACTGGCCCAGGACTCACCGCGCCTCTCGCTCTCAGCGCTGCTGGCACAATTTAGCCGTTCACATGCTTCTTTCCCCTCCTCTCCTCCCTGCCTCTTCTGCAGCTCCAGACTCTAGGCCGACCTCCACCTGAAGAGAACACGGGGGTGTCTTACAGCTCTTACGAGATGAGGCTTCCTAGGCACGTAGCCTAGCTCGCTCGTGCACTACACGCCCGTACCGAACTGCGGGTTCCAACTGTGGGAAGAAGGGGGAGTCCTTGGGGGCTACGGCATTTCTCTTCCTAACTAACCGTTACACATGACAGAGCCCTGCTTTCCCAGAAACAGCTCAACACCTGCCCGCCGAAAAGGAGGAGCGAATTAATTCCTTGCTTTGCTTCCACGCACAGCTTTTGCTTTACCTATTAAACCGTCTTGATCTCAACCCATGATTTTTCTCACTTTTACCCTTCCAGCTCTCTCCCCCAGCCCACTGAGGGTGGAGCGAGCAAGCAGCTCCCTGGTGCAGAGTTGCCAGCTGAGGCTAAGCCACGGCACACGCTTGTCCCGGTTTGGCAGGGAACGGACCGTCCGTCGCCTGGCTCCTGGAGCGACGGGCTGCTGGGCAGAGGGGGAGGCCACCAAAGGTGACGAGCAGGGCACAGGACAGTAGGAGGAGAGAAGAGCAGCATCCGGCTGGACGGGGGCGGGGGGGGCGTGTGTGCGTGTAGTGAGAAGGCACGAGGCAGGGAACAGGATGGCCAGAGGAGGACAGGGAGCCTGACTGAGGTGGAGATAAAAGCAGCAGAGAGAGGGGAAGAGCAGGACACAGACCAACAAAGAAGGATGAGGAGCAGGCTGGAGACGCACAAAGAACCTGGGGCAGGCAGCACGACAGCGAGGGAGGAAAGAAGAACAGGGGCAGGAAGCTGGACCGAGCGAGATGGAGACAGACAAGATAAGCGACAAGAACAGGGCAGAAAGGGAAGAATGAAGCCACGGGGACAGGGAGCCGAGACAGCCAACGACGGAGGGAAGGGGCCGGGGAGGGAACACCACAAAACAAACCATGGGGCTACGTGGTACAGAGCATGAGAAGGCAGAGAATTAACAATTAGGGACAGGGAGCCAGAAAAACAACAAAAAAAACACCAAAACAAAGGGAGATGGAGAGCAAAAGGAATCGCAATGCGTACAGAGAGAAGAGAGAAACAATTCTAGAAGAGGGTCACGGGGAAGCCAGAGACAGCAAGATGGAGAAAGGACAGAAGCTACAGGCTACAGGGCAGAGAGGGAAGAATTAATGAATAGACGCAGAGAGCTGGGCAGAAAGAGGTGGAGAAAGGCTGAAGATCACACGGCCAACTGGGAAGAGAGAAGAGAGGGAGGAATTTTAAAAACAGGGGCAAGAAGCCAGAGAGAGGGAGAGAGAGGCAACAATAAATGGGGACAAGCCACAGGGCAGCAAGGAGGGAACCGATGAATAAGAACAGCAGACCAAAGAGAACACAATGTAGAATGGAAAAAAGGAACAGCGGCCTACAGGGAAGGAGGAATTAAAGATCAGGCACTGGGAGGCAGACAGAGACACATGAAGAAACAAGTGGGAAAAAAAAAAAAAAAAAACAACAACGGCAACGGGCTACAAAGACAGACAGAGAGGGAAGAAATAAAACATCGCAGCAAGGAGCTGGACAGAGAGAGATGAGGACAAACAAATAGCACGGGTCTACGTGACAGAGAACGTGGAATTAGAACACAGAGAGAGGGAGCCGGACAGAGAGAGAGGCCGAGAGAAAAACCTAGACGGGCTACAGCGGGCAGAGGCAGGGATTAAAACCTAGGGACAGGGAGCTGGACAGAGAGAGACGGAGGTCACAGGGAACAGCGGTGGCTGCAGGAAGAACAGGAATCCACAAATAGGGAAAGGGAGCTCGACAGAGAAGAACTCAGAAAGGCAAGAACAGTAGCAGGGTGCAGAGCAGAGCAGACGAATGAAAAAGCGCGGGGGGAGCGTTGAGGCAGACAGAGAGAGATTAAGAAAAAAGTCACGGGCTACGTGGCAAAGCAGGAGGAATTCAGAAACGGGGATGGCAACCAAGGGAGAGTGAGCTGGTGAAGGACAACGGGCATTCCAAGTGAGGGACGGGGAGCTGGGAAAAGCGAGGCAGAGAAAAACAGAATCACAGAGAGAATCACACAAAGCCAAAAAAGAAGAAACTGAACAACAGGAACAGGTGTAACCAAAGCGATGAAATCAGCCAACCAGAGACGGTGTTCCATTACGGGAACATGGAGCGTACGAATCAGCGCACCTGTTGATCTGCATTTTAGTCCCTAGGCGATCGTTAACGTCAGCAGAACAACAGACAACGTGCTTCTGTCACAAAAGGATGACAAAACGCGGTTTCGTGGAGCGGACTGAGAAAACTAGCCAAGACTGCCAAGATTAACAGCCAAGAAGGTAAAAGGACAATCAGTAGACAGGACAATAATGAATGTGTATGAATACGTAAAATTTTGATCTACAAATTGAACGGGAAAGGTGCGTGAGGTACGCACGCCAGGAGGAGCGATCCCCCGTGCGTCTGGCGCCGTGAATAAACAACGCCTGCTCTTTAATACTAAATTGGCGTTGAGGAGTTGTTTCCGATTTTACCGCGTTTTTCGGTAACACAGGGAGTCAGACCAAGAGGGCCAGAGAAAGACAAAATACCGACAGGCTACAGGACAGAGCAGGAGGAATAAAAAAATAAAAACGGAGCCAGAGCCAGGCAGAGAGAGGCGGAGAAAGAACAAGTAGCCACAGGCTACAGGACAGAGAGAGGGAGGACTGAAAAGACGGGGAGGCAGGGAGCCACTCAGAGCGAGATGGAGAAAGAAGGTGCGGGGGGGGCCCAAAAGAAAAAAAAAAATTTTTACAGCAGGTAAGGAAAGAGAGGGGGCCAGGGGAGAGACAGGGAGGGCCCAGGACGCACAAGAGAGGCAACGGGGCCCCACTGGCCCAGGACTCACCGCGACTCTCGCTCTCAGCGCTGCTGGCACAATTTAGCCGTTCACATGCTTCTTTCCCCTCCTCTCCTCCCTGCCTCTTCTGCAGCTCCAGACTCTAGGCCGACCTCCACCTGAAGAGAACACGGGGGTGTCTTACAGCTCTTACGAGATGAGGCTTCCTCGGCACGTAGCCTAGCTCGCTCGTGCACTACACGCCCGTACCCAACTCCGGGTTACCGCGTACGGACCCTGCGGTGCACGTTGGTGGCCTGGCCCGGCCCGCTGCGGGCTATGAAGGGGGATCCTTCCTCCCTCACCTGCAGGGACAGGCTCTCTCTTGCCTGCAGCAGGAAGGCAGCTGGCAGCCAGAGCGCCTTCAGTTTCTTCTGCTTTACCTTTCGTTGGCGTCTCCAGCTTCAGCCGAGGCAGCTCCTCTCCACAGCCGGGAAGGGCTTTGTCTATCCCTTTTCGGCCCTGCGCTGCAAGGACGGCGAGGCCGGGCAGAGAGAAGCCACGCAAGCCTGAGACGGCCGCAGTCGACGGCGTCCCCGGGGGAAGGACAGACAACCACGTCCTCAGCACGGTCTCTGGGAGAGGGAAAGAAGAAACAGCGACCGTCATTACCGTCGATCGACCCTGACCAAAGCCTCTCCTTGCGCAGGGGCTTCCGGACACAGCGCCCCTTCCCCGCGCTACTGCTAAGGGCCCCTGCGCCGAGGGGGAATCCAGTGCGCTTGAGGGCCGGCTCGCTGCCTTCACGACAGGGCCTGGGGGCGGCCAAGGGCTACGCAGCACGCTTCAGGGGAGGTGCCGGGGCTGGGGGCAGGCGCACGGGGCAAGGGGGGGCCAGGGGAGGCTGAGCGGGAGCTCCGGCGAGCCGGGGAGGCGGCCATCATCTGCGCCCTGGGCAGGGGGAAAAGGTCCTCCTCCTTTCCCTCTTCCCTTCTGTCAGCTCCCGGGGAACTCACCGCTTCTCGGGGAGCGGCCGCACCCGCAAGCCCCCAGAAATCAACACGAATCCAACCCCAAAAATACACCGCGCCTACCGTACGCGGCACGGCCGCCCGGCACCCGAGCGCCGGAAGACCGCGCCTCCCGCCACGCCCCGGCGAACCACGTGACAGCGCCGGCAGCCACTGCGCCAGGACTACACCTCCCGGCATGCTCTGCGGCACAACACGGCCGCCCGGCAGCCGCGCGCCGCAAGGACTACACCTCCCGGCACGCTCTGCGCCACAACACGGCCGCCCGGCAGCCGCGCGCCGCAAGGACTACACCTCCCGGCATGCTCTGCGACACAACACGGCCGCCCGGCAGCTGCGCGCCACAAGGACTGCAGCTCCCGGCATGCTCTGCGCCACAACACGGCCGCACGGCCAGCCTCCAGGCGCACCACCACAGCTCCCGGCACGCCGCCAGCCCGCCCTCCCCGCTCTCGGACCCTGCGGGCCACCGTCCCGGCCGCCGATGCACCCGGAAGCCCCACCGAGCCCTCAGCACAGCCTCGCTCTCCCCACCGCCCGCTCCGACCCGGCGCTGCCCCGCCGCAGCCCTCCTCGGGGCTTGACCCGGGACGCAGCGCTCCACCACCCAGCCCCCGCTCACCTCCTCCCTCGCTACAGTCGCAGCCCGCTGACGCTCGGCCACAGCTCCGCTCCGCCCTCGGCTCACACTGGCCCCCCGGAGCCGGGCACCACCCCTTTTCCAGGGAGGAGCCGGCACCGTCAGCCCCACCGCCCGCACCTGGGGCTCCTCCATCCAGACCCCGCCATCAGCTGAGGCACAGCAGCAACG
The DNA here is from genome assembly GCF_949628215.1 of Phalacrocorax aristotelis. Taxonomy (NCBI): domain Eukaryota; kingdom Metazoa; phylum Chordata; class Aves; order Suliformes; family Phalacrocoracidae; genus Phalacrocorax; species Phalacrocorax aristotelis. The sequence continues at coordinate 104,977 of NW_027441225.1, read as the reverse complement.
GGGGGCGCCCTCCCCTCACCCCCACAGTGCACCACCTCCTCCCCTGGGCTCCATCACAGCCCCTTGCCCCACGCAAAGGCAGCGCAAACGCAGCCCTGAGGGCAAACGAGAGGGCAGGTGTTTGTGCAGGCGCGCACGTAACAAGTCCCAGGAGCCATTCGTGGGTCAGGGTCCCCAACGCTCCCCCCCTGCCCCAAGGCCACCTCGGCCGCCGTTGCCGCAGCCGCACGGAGCTGGTGTTGGCTGCGATAGTGCTCATTTTCTCCACAGTAGCTAGGAAGGGATACGTTTTGGATTTATGCTCAAAACACCGTTAATAATGTAGAGATGTTTTGGTTCTTGCTGAGCACTGCTTCCACAGTCAGGGCCTCTTCTGGTTCTCTCAGTGCCCCACCAGCAGGTAGGCTGGGAGAGGACACAGCTGGGAAAGCTTTCCCAGCTAACTGACCAAAGGGATATTCCATACCATTTGACATCATGCTCAGCACACGCAGCTGGGGGAAGAAGGGGGAGTCCTTGGGGGGGGGGGGGGGGGGGGGGGGGGGGGAGGGAGGGCGGGGGCTACGGCATTTCTCTCCCTAAGTAAACATTACACATGACAGAGCCCTGCTTTCCCAGAAACAGCTCAACACCTGCCCGCCGAAAAGGAGGAGCGAATTAATTCCTTGCTTTGCTTCCACGCACAGCTTTTGCTTTACCTATTAAACAGCCTTGATCTCAACCCATGATTTTTCTCACTCTTACCCTTCCAGCTCTCTCCCCCAGCCCACTGAGGGTGGAGTGAGCAAGCAGCTCCCTGGTGCAGAATAGCCAGCTGGGGCTAAGCCACGGCACGCGCTTGTCCCGGTTTGGCAGGGAACGGACCGTCCGTCGCCTGGCTCCTGGGGCGACGGGCTGCTGGGCAGAGGGGGAGGCCACCAAAGGTGAGGAGCAGGGCACGGGACAGTAGGAAGAGAGAAGAGAAGAGCGGCATCCGGCTGGACGGGGCGGGGGCGACGTGTGTGCGTGTAGTGAGAAGGCACGAGGCAGGGAACAGGACGGCCAGAGAAGGACAGGGAGCCTGACGGAGGTGGAGATAAAAGCAGCAGAGAGAGGGGAAGAGAGGCAGCAGAAAGAGGGAAGAGCAGGACACAGACCAACAAAGAAGGAAGAGGAGCAGGCTGGAGACGCACAAAGAACCTGGGGCAGGCAGCACGACAGCGAGGGAGGAAAGAAGAATAGGGGCAGGAAGCTGGACCGAGCGCGATGGAGAAAGACAAGATAAGCGACAAGAACAGGGCAGAAAGGGAAGAATGAAGCCACGGGGACAGGGAGCCGAGACAGCCAACGACAGAGGGAAGGGGCCGGGGAGGGAACACCACAAAACAAACCACGGGGCTACGTGGTACAGAGCACGAGAAGGCAGAGAATTAAGAATTAGGGACAGGGAGCCAGAAAAACAACAACAAAACAACACCCAAAACAAAGGGAGATGGGGAGCAAAAGGAATCGCAATGCGTACAGAAAGAAGAGAGAAACAATTCTAAAAGAGGGTCACGGGGAAGCCAGAGACAGCAAGATGGAGAAAGGACAAAAGCTACAGGCTACAGGGCAGAGAGGGAAGAATTAATGGATAGACACAGAGAGCTGGGCAGAAAGAGGTGGAGAAAGGCTGACGATCACACGGCCAACAGGGAAGAGAGAAGAGAGGGAGGAATTTTAAAAACAGGGGCAAGAAGCCAGAGAGAGGGAGAGAGAGGCAACACTAAAATGGGGACAAGCCACAGGGCGGCGAGGAGGGAACCGATGAATAAGAACAGGAGACCAAAGAGAACACAACGTAGAATGGAAAAAAGGAACAGCGGCCCAACAGGGAAGGAGGAATTAAAGATCAGGCACTGGGAGGCAGACAGAGACAAACGAAGAAACAAGTGGGGAAAAAAAAAAACAAAACCAACAACGGCAACGGGCTACAAAGACAGACAGAGAGGGAAGAAATAAAACATCGCAGCAAGGAGCTGGACAGAGAGAGATGAGGACAAACAAATAGCACGGGTCTACGTGACAGAGAACGTGGAATTAGAACACAGAGAGAGGGAGCCGGACAGAGAGAGAGGCCGAGAGAAAAACCTAGACGGGCTACAGCGGGCAGAGGCAGGGATTAAAACCTAGGGACAGGGAGCTGGACAGAGAGAGACGGAGGTCACAGGGAACAGCGGTGGCTGCAGGAAGAACAGGAATCCACAAATAGGGAAAGGGAGCTCGACAGAGAAGAACTCAGAAAGGCAAGAACAGTAGCAGGGTGCAGAGCAGAGCAGACGAATGAAAAAGCGCGGGGGGAGCGTTGAGGCAGACAGAGAGAGATTAAGAAAAAAGTCACGGGCTACGTGGCAAAGCAGGAGGAATTCAGAAACGGGGATGGCAACCAAGGGAGAGTGAGCTGGTGAAGGACAACGGGCATTCCAAGTGAGGGACGGGGAGCTGGGAAAAGCGAGGCAGAGAAAAACAGAATCACAGAGAGAATCACACAAAGCCAAAAAAGAAGAAACTGAACAACAGGAACAGGTGTAACCAAAGCGATGAAATCAGCCAACCAGAGACGGTGTTCCATTACGGGAACATGGAGCGTACGAATCAGCGCACCTGTCGATCTGCATTTTAGTCCCTAGGCGATCGTTAACGTCAGCAGAACAACAGACAACGTGCTTCTGTCAGAAAAGGACGACAAAACGCGGTTTCGTGGAGCGGACTGAGAGAACTAGCCAAGACTGCCAAGATCAACAGCCAAGAAGGTAAAAGGCAATTCTGGCAGGGGGAGATCGCGACCACCGACTCACGGACCACCACCGAGCCTGCGCAGCGATTTACATACGGAACGAGCAAGTTTGTACCGATCAGCAGACAGGACAATAATGAATACGTATGAATACGTAAAATTTTGATCTACAAATTGAACGGGAAAGGTGCGTGAGGTACGCACGCCAGGAGGAGCGATCCCCCGTGCATCCGGCGCCGTGAATAAAGAATGCCTGCTCTTTAATACTAAATTGGTCTTGAGGAGTTGTTTCCGATTTTACCGCGTTTTTCGGTAACACAGGGAGTCAGACCGAGAGAGCCAGAGAAAGACAAAAATACCGACAGGCTACAGGACAGAGCAGGAGGAGTAAAAAAATAAAAACGGAGCCAGAGCCAGGCAGAGAGAGGCGGAGAAAGAACAAGTAGCCACAGGCTACAGGACAGAGAGAGGGAGGACTGAAAAGACGGGGAGGCAGGGAGCCACTCAGAGCGAGACGGAGAAAGAAGGTGCGGGGGGGGCGCAAAAAAAAAATAATTTTGCAGCAGGTAAGGAAAGAGAGGGGGCCGGGGGAGAGACAGGGAGGGCCCAGGACGTACAAGAGAGGCAACGGGGCCCCACTGGCCCAGGACTCACCGCGACTCTCGCTCTCAGCGCTGCTGGCACAATTTAGCCGTTCACATGCTTCTTTCCCCTCCTCTCCTCCCTGCCTCTTCTGCAGCTCCAGACTCTAGGCCGACCTCCACCTGAAGAGAACACGGGGGTGTCTTACAGCTCTTACGAGATGAGGCTTCCTCGGCACGTAGCCTAGCTCGCTCGTGCACTACACGCCCGTACCGAACTGCGGGTTCCAACTGTGGGAAGAAGGGGGAGTCCTTGGGGGCTACGGCATTTCTCTTCCTAACTAACCGTTACACATGACAGAGCCCTGCTTTCCCAGAAACAGCTCAACACCTGCCCGCCGAAAAGGAGGAGCGAATTAATTCCTTGCTTTGCTTCCACGCACAGCTTTTGCTTTACCTATTAAACCGTCTTGATCTCAACCCATGATTTTTCTCACTTTTACCCTTCCAGCTCTCTCCCCCAGCCCACTGAGGGTGGAGCGAGCAAGCAGCTCCCTGGTGCAGAGTTGCCAGCTGAGGCTAAGCCACGGCACACGCTTGTCCCGGTTTGGCAGGGAACGGACCGTCCGTCGCCTGGCTCCTGGAGCGACGGGCTGCTGGGCAGAGGGGGAGGCCACCAAAGGTGACGAGCAGGGCACAGGACAGTAGGAGGAGAGAAGAGCAGCATCCGGCTGGACGGGGGCGGGGGGGGCGTGTGTGCGTGTAGTGAGAAGGCACGAGGCAGGGAACAGGATGGCCAGAGGAGGACAGGGAGCCTGACGGAGGTGGAGATAAAAGCAGCAGAGAGAGGGGAAGAGCAGGACACAGACCAACAAAGAAGGATGAGGAGCAGGCTGGAGACGCACAAAGAACCTGGGGCAGGCAGCACGACAGCGAGGGAGGAAAGAAGAACAGGGGCAGGAAGCTGGACCGAGCGAGATGGAGACAGACAAGATAAGCGACAAGAACAGGGCAGAAAGGGAAGAATGAAGCCACGGGGACAGGGAGCCGAGACAGCCAACGACGGAGGGAAGGGGCCGGGGAGGGAACACCACAAAACAAACCATGGGGCTACGTGGTACAGAGCATGAGAAGGCAGAGAATTAACAATTAGGGACAGGGAGCCAGAAAAACAACAAAAAAAACACCAAAACAAAGGGAGATGGAGAGCAAAAGGAATCGCAATGCGTACAGAGAGAAGAGAGAAACAATTCTAGAAGAGGGTCACGGGGAAGCCAGAGACAGCAAGATGGAGAAAGGACAGAAGCTACAGGCTACAGGGCAGAGAGGGAAGAATTAATGAATAGACGCAGAGAGCTGGGCAGAAAGAGGTGGAGAAAGGCTGAAGATCACACGGCCAACAGGGAAGAGAGAAGAGAGGGAGGAATTTTAAAAACAGGGGCAAGAAGCCAGAGAGAGGGAGAGAGAGGCAACAATAAATGGGGACAAGCCACAGGGCAGCGAGGAGGGAACCGATGAATAAGAACAGCAGACCAAAGAGAACACAATGTAGAATGGAAAAAAGGAACAGCGGCCTACAGGGAAGGAGGAATTAAAGATCAGGCACTGGGAGGCAGACAGAGACACATGAAGAAACAAGTGGGAAAAAAAAAAAAACAAACCAACAACGGCAACGGGCTACAAAGACAGACAGAGAGGGAAGAAATAAAACATCGCAGCAAGGAGCTGGACAGAGAGAGATGAGGACAAACAAATAGCACGGGTCTACGTGACAGAGAACGTGGAATTAGAACACAGAGAGAGGGAGCCGGACAGAGAGAGAGGCCGAGAGAAAAACCTAGACGGGCTACAGCGGGCAGAGGCAGGGATTAAAACCTAGGGACAGGGAGCTGGACAGAGAGAGACGGAGGTCACAGGGAACAGCGGTGGCTGCAGGAAGAACAGGAATCCACAAATAGGGAAAGGGAGCTCGACAGAGAAGAACTCAGAAAGGCAAGAACAGTAGCAGGGTGCAGAGCAGAGCAGACGAATGAAAAAGCGCGGGGGGAGCGTTGAGGCAGACAGAGAGAGATTAAGAAAAAAGTCACGGGCTACGTGGCAAAGCAGGAGGAATTCAGAAACGGGGATGGCAACCAAGGGAGAGTGAGCTGGTGAAGGACAACGGGCATTCCAAGTGAGGGACGGGGAGCTGGGAAAAGCGAGGCAGAGAAAAACAGAATCACAGAGAGAATCACACAAAGCCAAAAAAGAAGAAACTGAACAACAGGAACAGGTGTAACCAAAGCGATGAAATCAGCCAACCAGAGACGGTGTTCCATTACGGGAACATGGAGCGTACGAATCAGCGCACCTGTTGTTCTGCTGACGTTAACGATCGCCTAGGGACTAAAATGCAGATCAACAGACAACGTGCTTCTGTCAGAAAAGGATGACAAAACGCGGTTTCGTGGAGCGGACTGAGAAAACTAGCCAAGACTGCCAAGATTAACAGCCAAGAAGGTAAAAGGACAATCAGTAGACAGGACAATAATGAATGTGTATGAATACCTAAAATTTTGATCTACAAATTGAACGGGAAAGGTGCGTGAGGTACGCACGCCAGGAGGAGCGATCCCCCGTGCGTCTGGCGCCGTGAATAAACAACGCCTGCTCTTTAATACTAAATTGGCGTTGAGGAGTTGTTTCCGATTTTACCGCGTTTTTCGGTAACACAGGGAGTCAGACCAAGAGGGCCAGAGAAAGACAAAATACCGACAGGCTACAGGACAGAGCAGGAGGAATAAAAAAATAAAAACGGAGCCAGAGCCAGGCAGAGAGAGGCGGAGAAAGAACAAGTAGCCACAGGCTACAGGACAGAGAGAGGGAGGACTGAAAAGACGGGGAGGCAGGGAGCCACTCAGAGCGAGATGGAGAAAGAAGGTGCGGGGGGGGCCCAAAAGAAAAAAAAAAATTTTTACAGCAGGTAAGGAAAGAGAGGGGGCCAGGGGAGAGACAGGGAGGGCCCAGGACGCACAAGAGAGGCAACGGGGCCCCACTGGCCCAGGACTCACCGCGACTCTCGCTCTCAGCGCTGCTGGCACAATTTAGCCGTTCACATGCTTCTTTCCCCTCCTCTCCTCCCTGCCTCTTCTGCAGCTCCAGACTCTAGGCCGACCTCCACCTGAAGAGAACACGGGGGTGTCTTACAGCTCTTACGAGATGAGGCTTCCTCGGCACGTAGCCTAGCTCGCTCGTGCACTACACGCCCGTACCCAACTCCGGGTTACCGCGTACGGACCCTGCGGTGCACGTTGGTGGCCTGGCCCGGCCCGCTGAGGGCTATGAAGGGGGATCCTTCCTCCCTCACCTGCAGGGACAGGCTCTCTCTTGCCTGCAGCAGGAAGGCAGCTGGCAGCCAGAGCGCCTTCAGTTTCTTCTGCTTTACCTTTCGTTGGCGTCTCCAGCTTCAGCCGAGGCAGCTCCTCTCCACAGCCGGGAAGGGCTCTGTGTGTCCCTTTTCGCCCCGGCGCCGCGAGGATGGCAAAGCCGGGCAGAGAGAAGCCACGCAAGCCTGAGACGGCCGCAGTCGACGGCGTCCCCGGGGGAAGGACAGACAACCACGTCCTCAGCACGGTCTCTGGGAGAGGGAAAGAAGAAACAGCGACCGTCATTACCGTCGATCGACCCTGACCAAAGCCTCTCCTTGCGCAGGGGCTTCCGGACACAGCGCCCCTTCCCCGCGCTACTGCTAAGGGCCCCTGCGCCGAGGGGGAATCCAGTGCGCTTGAGGGCCGGCTCGCTGCCTTCACGACAGGGCCTGGGGGCGGCCAAGGGCTACGCAGCACGCTTCAGGGGAGGTGCCGGGGCTGGGGGCAGGCGCACGGGGCAAGGGGGGGCCAGGGGAGGCTGAGCGGGAGCTCCGGCGAGCCGGGGAGGCGGCCATCATCTGCGCCCTGGGCAGGGGGAAAAGGTCCTCCTCCTTTCCCTCTTCCCTTCTGTCAGCTCCCGGGGAACTCACCGCTTCTCGGGGAGCGGCCGCACCCGCAAGCCCCCAGAAATCAACACGAATCCAACCCCAAAAATACACCGCGCCTACCGTACGCGGCACGGCCGCCCGGCACCCGAGCGCCGGAAGACCGCGCCTCCCGCCATGCCCGGCGAACCACGTGACAGCGCCGGCAGCCACTGCGCCAGGAATACAGCTCCCGGCATGCTCTGCGCCACAACACGGCCGCCCGGCAGCCGCGCGCCGCAAGGACTACACCTCCCGGCACGCTCTGCGCCACAACACGGCCGCCCGGCAGCTGCGCGCCACAAGGACTGCAGCTCCCGGCATGCTCTGCGACACAACACGGCCGCCCGGCAGCCGCGCGCCGCAAGGACTACACCTCCCGGCATGCTCTGCGCCACAACACGGCCGCACGGCCAGCCTCCAGGCGCACCACCACAGCTCCCGGCACGCCGCCAGCCCGCCCTCCCCGCTCTCGGACCCTGCGGGCCACCGTCCCGGCCGCCGATGCACCCGGAAGCCCCACCGAGCCCTCAGCACAGCCTCGCTCTCCCCACCGCCCGCTCCGACCCGGCGCTGCCCCGCCGCAGCCCTCCTCGGGGCTTTACCCGGGACCCAGCGGCCCACCACCCAGCCCCCGCTCACCTCCTCCCTCGCTACAGTCGCAGCCCGCTGACGCTCGGCCACAGCTCCGCTCCGCCCTCGGCTCACACTGGCCCCCCGGAGCCGGGCACCACCCCTTTTCCAGGGAGGAGCCGGCACCGTCAGCCCCACCGCCCGCACCTGGGGCTCCTCCATCCAGACCCCGCCATCAGCTGAGGCGCAGCAGCAACGGGGGGCGCCCTCCCCTCACCCCCACAGTGCACCACCTCCTCCCCTGGGCTCCATCACAGCCCCTTGCCCCACGCAAAGGCAGCGCAAACGCAGCCCTGAGGGCAAAGGAGAGGGCAGGTGTTTGTGCAGGCGCGCACGTAACAAGTCCCAGGAGCCATTCGTGGGTCAGGGTCCCCAACGCTCCCCCCCTGCCCCAAGGCCACCTCGGCCGCCGTTGCCGCAGCCGCACGGAGCTGGTGTTGGCTGCGATAGTGCTCATTTTCTCCACAGTAGCTAGGAAGGGATACGTTTTGGATTTATGCTCAAAACACCGTTAATAATGTAGAGATGTTTTGGTTCTTGCTGAGCACTGCTTCCACAGTCAGGGCCTCTTCTGGTTCTCTCAGTGCCCCACCAGCAGGTAGGCTGGGAGAGGACACAGCTGGGAAAGCTTTCCCAGCTAACTGACCAAAGGGATATTCCATACCATTTGACATCATGCTCAGCACACGCAGCTGGGGGAAGAAGGGGGAGTCCTTGGGGGGGGGGGGGGGGGGGGGGGGGGGGGAGGGAGGGCGGGGGCTACGGCATTTCTCTCCCTAAGTAACCATTACACATGACAGAGCCCTGCTTTCCCAGAAACAGCTCAACACCTGCCCGCCGAAAAGGAGGAGTGAATTAATTCCTTGCTTTGCTTCCACGCACAGCTTTTGCTTTACCTATTAAACAGCCTTGATCTCAACCCATGGTTTTTCTCACTCTTACCCTTCCAGCTCTCTCCCCCAGCCCACTGAGGGTGGAGTGAGCAAGCAGCTCCCTGGTGCAGAATAGCCAGCTGGGGCTAAGCCACGGCACGCGCTTGTCCCGGTTTGGCAGGGAACGGACCGTCCGTCGCCTGGCTCCTGGGGCGACGGGCTGCTGGGCAGAGGGGGAGGCCACCAAAGGTGAGGAGCAGGGCACGGGACAGTAGGAAGAGAGAAGAGCAGCATCCGGCTGGACGGGGCGGGGGGGACGTGTGTGCGTGTAGTGAGAAGGCACGAGGCAGGGAACAGGACGGCCAGAGGAGGACAGGGAGCCTGACTGAGGTGGAGATAAAAGCAGCAGAGAGAGGGGAAGAGAGGCAGCAGAAAGAGGGAAGAACAGGACACAGACCAACAAAGAAGGAAGAGGAGCAGGCTGGAGACGCACAAAGAACCTGGGGCAGGCAGCACGACAGCGAGGGAGGAAAGAAGAATAGGGGCAGGAAGCTGGACCGAGCGCGATGGAGAAAGACAAGATAAGCGACAAGAACAGGGCAGAAAGGGAAGAATGAAGCCACGGGGACAGGGAGCCGAGACAGCCAACAATGGAGGGAAGGGGCCGGGGACGGAACACCACAAAACAAACCACGGGGCTACGTGGTACAGAGCACGAGAAGGCAGAGAATTAAGAATTAGGGACAGGGAGCCAGAAAAACAACAACAAAACAACACCCAAAACAAAGGGAGATGGGGAGCAAAAGGAATCGCAATGCGTACAGAAAGAAGAGAGAAACAATTCTAAAAGAGGGTCACGGGGAAGCCAGAGACAGCAAGATGGAGAAAGGACAAAAGCTACAGGCTACAGGGCAGAGAGGGAAGAATTAATGGATAGACACAGAGAGCTGGGCAGAAAGAGGTGGAGAAAGGCTGACGATCACACGGCCAACAGGGAAGAGAGAAGAGAGGGAGGAATTTTAAAAACGGGCAAGAAGCCAGAGAGAGGGAAAGAGAGGCAACACTAAAATGGGGACAAGCCACAGGGCGGCGAGGAGGGAACCGATGAATAAGAACAGGAGACCAAAGAGAACACAACGTAGAATGGAAAAAAGGAACAGCGGCCCAACAGGGAAGGAGGAATTAAAGATCAGGCACTGGGAGGCAGACAGAGACACATGAAGAAACAAGTGGGAAAAAAAAAAAACAAAAACCAAAAACACAACAACAGCAACGGGCTACAAAGACAGAGAGAGAGGGAAGAAAGAAAACATAGCAGCAAGGAGCTGGACAGAGAGAGATGAGGACAAACAAATAGCACGGGTCTACGTGACAGAGAACGTGGAATTAGAACACAGAGAGAGGGAGCCGGACAGAGAGAGAGGCCGAGAGAAACATCTAGACGGGCTACAGCGGGCAGAGGCAGGAATTAAAACCTAGGGACAGGGAGCTGGACAGAGAGAGACGGAGATCACAGGGAACAGCGGCGGGTGCAGGAAGAACAGGAATTCATGAACAGGGAAAGGGAGCTGGACAGAGAAGAACTCAGAAAGGCAAGAACAGTAGCAGGGTACAGAGCAGACGAATTAAAAAGCGCGGCGGGAGCGTTGAGGCAGACAGAGAGATTAAGAAAAAAGCCACAGGCTACGTGGCAAAGCAGGAGGAATTCAGAAACGGGGATGGCAACCAAGGGAGAGTGAGCTGGTGAAGGACAACGGGCATTCCAAGTGAGGGACGGGGAGCTGGGAAAAGCGAGGCAGAGAAAAACAGAATCACAGAGAGAATCAAACAAAGCCAAAAAAGAAGAAACTGAACAACAGGAACAGGTGTAACCAAAGCGATGAAATCAACCAACCAGAGACGGTGTTCCATTACGGGAACGTGGAGCGTACGAATCAGCGCACCTGTCGATCTGCATTTTAGTCACTAGGCGATCGTTAATGTCAACAGAACAACAGACAACGTGCTTCTGTCAGAAAAGGACGACAAAACGCGGTTTCGTGGAGCGGACTGAGAAAACTAGCCAAGAAGGTAAAAAGGTAATTCCGGCAGGGGGAGATCACGACCACCGACTCACAGACCACCACCGACCCAAGTAATACCACCTACTCAGAAGAGAACAACGGAAGAGGACAACCGAGCCTGCGCAGCGATTTACATACGGAACGAGCAAGTTTGTACCGATCAGCAGACAGGGCAATAATGAATATATATGAATACGTAAAATTTTGATCTACAAATTGAACGGGAAAGGTGCGTGAGGTACGCACGCCAGGAGGAGCGATCCCCCGTGCATCCGGCGCCGTGAATAAAGAATGCCTGCTCTTTAATACTAAATTGGCGTTGAGGAGTCGTTTCCGATTTTACCGCGTTTTTCGGTAACACAGGGAGTCAGACCAAGAGGGCCAGAGAAAGACAAAATACCGACAGGCTACAGGACAGAGCAGGAGGAATAAAAAAACGGAGCCAGAGCCAGGCAGAGAGAGGCGGAGATAGAAAAAGGAGCCACAGGCTACAGGACAGAGAGAGGGAGGACTGAAAAAGACGGGGAGGCAGGGAGCCACTCAGAGCGAGATGGAGAAAGAAGGTGCGGGGGGGGCCCAAAAGAAAAAATAAAATTTTGCAGCAGGTAAGGAAAGAGAGGGGGCCGGGGGAGAGACAGGGAGGGCCCAGGACGTACAAGAGAGGCAACGGGGCCCCACTGGCCCAGGACTCACCGCGACTCTCGCTCTCAGCGCTGCTGGCACAATTTAGCCGTTCACATGCTTCTTTCCCCTTCTCTCCTCCCTGCCTCTTCTGCAGCTCCAGACTCTAGGCCGTCCTCCACCTGAAGAGAACACATGGGTGTCTTACAGCTCTTACGAGATGAGGCTTCCTCGGCACGTAGCCTAGCTCGCTCGTGCTGGAGCTGGGAGCAGGCGCACTGGGCAAGGGGGGCCAGGGGAGGCTGAGGGGGAGCTCTGGTGAGGTGGAGAGTCGGCCATCTTCTGCACCCTGGGCAGGGGGAAAAGGTCATCATCCTCCTCCTCCTTTCCCTCTTCCCTTCTATCAGCTCCCGAGTAACTCCTAGGGCTGCCCTCACCCACTCGCCTTTAGCATACCAGAAGCCTGCCTCGGCGGGTCGTTTGAAGCTTCCCATCCCACCAGCCCCAGTAGTGCAGGCACACAAGGAGACACCCCTGCACCCACCAAAGGCGCTCGCTCACCTCGCCGGCAGCCCTAGGCCTCACCCGACACAGGGAATCGTGTCCGACACACCACCACGCTGCAGCAGGAGCGGAGGAGGCCTTTCCTTACCAGGAAGCAGCAACGAGCACGGCAGCATCACCTCGCAGGCACCGCAGCATCGCAGGGCTGTTACCTGCGGAGAGAGCAATGGGGATCACAGGGACGCCACCGCGCGTGCGCGGCTCCCGGGCTCAGTACCCAATTCTGGTCGCTGGGCAGCAGCATTATCTGAATTACTCTTCTCGATTAATACCATCCAGAAACCGTAACTTGGCTGCATCCACAGAGCTTCTATTCCTCTGCACCTTTCCCCCTCGCAGCCCCAGCAGCACCATTCATTGCCTCTGCACCAAACAGCAAAGCGTCTCGAGCATTTGTCCTTTCCTCTCGACCGCTTAAAAACGTCTGGTGCTTGCTACTGTCCATGCCACTGCCCCCCCCATGCCCGAGGGAGGAGAAGCAGCACAGCAAACCTGGGGAACAAGGTTGGGTTCCCCACCCCCGCAGAATAAGCCCCAGGAACTGCTGGTAGGCATGTGGCATCAGGGTTGTGATAGGGTTTTGTTTTGGTTTTCTTTTTTTCCCCGCCTTCTTTACATAATGTAATAATTGGGGTTGCTTTTCCAAACTACTGAGTTCTGTGGGGACTTTTTGTGCTTTTACCCTACAAAAAATGGTCATTTTCACTTTCGGTTTTGTGCATGAGAATGGTTGGTGGGTGCTTTTAGGTGGTTGTTCCTTCCCCACCACCACCCTTTTTTTCCTTTCCAGCTGCACAAATCCAGCTGGAGTTGGCTTTCCCAGAAGCCCCAAGTTGTTTTCTTTCCACCAGAATTCTTTCTGTTTTTTCACCCCCCATTGCAGACCCAGAGTAAGGGGTTTGAGGTATTTTTGTGCCCAGGCAGCAGCTCCCAGGCTGCATAAGCAGCCCCACAGGGGGAAGTCCCCGTTTGAGGGAATCGGCCCCAAATTGGGATGGGAAAGTGAAGAGAAGGAGAAAAAACCCTGAATAACCTGAAAAAGAACACCTACTCCAGCCCACCAAGCACCGGTCACCTTGCCTGACTCACCTCCAGGGCCCAGATCACGCTCGGCTCATCGCTTAGCACCCTCGGATCACAAAAAAAAAAAAAAAAGAGTAAAACCCATAATGGAGCCCTATAGCCATCAGTCACATCTTCCCTCCAGTACTACACAGACTCACCTTCTTACAGCGCTCCCCTGGGCCCTCCTCCATTGCCCTGCACGACTCATCCATCTGCACCTGGAAAAACAGCGTTACTGAACAAGTCACCTGGAGGCACAGCAACAGCTTAACCATTCCACAGCTCTTGTGCCCACGTAGGAATACCGTCTAGAGCCCAACTACAGCCTGCCGTTAAAGGAAATGCATTAAATCAAACGTTAAGCCCTCGCACATGCAAGCCGGAACAGCAAAAACACCGCACGCTCGCGCACCCAGGGCGCAGCCCGACGGAGGTCCACGCGCACCTCGCCGGTTTGATGCAGAGCCACCCAGCATCCCTGCGAGCACAGCTGCAGGCGCAACAGCAGTTTCACCTACACCCATCTCGGCGCGCAGCGCTTCTGAAGCTTTAAGCTGAAAGCCCTACCTTGACGCTTGGCCACACTAGAAGCGAGCCGTAGCTAGAACTCCACAGAAACACAGCAACACAAATTGCGCACCCACAGCGGCGACAGCTTCGCAGCTATTTAGACCTGGAACAACAGAGAAAAGTAAAACAGCTTCATCACCCGCACAGGAAAAGCGGCAGACGGAGACAAAGGGTCAGCATTCATAGCCCTTACAGAACACAGGCGTTCTCTCTCCTTCCATTCCTAAACCCATCTCTTAGGTCTAAATATCGCAGCCCTGCTGTGGCAATAGCGAGAGCAGGGAACAAGAGCCCTGCCGCCGGCCGTTTGTGCGGCAGGACACAAAAACAGAGGGACATGTTTTGCCACGCACAACCCTGAATCTCCTGAAAATTTATGTTTACTAAAAATAGCCATTGGGAACATATTCCCAAAAACATTCGGCAATAAAACTTTTGTGTTTGACACCCGCACATTTTTTGGGAACTTGCTATTTGCTTCCTGGTTTTGCTGGTCTTCCCTCAGAAGTTCTACCTGCAGCCAAGTTATTCATTCCTACCCGCCCGACCGGTTCAAGCATTCACCTTCCTGGTATTACCAGCACATTGACACAGGCGAGCAACTTAACTGCTCTTCTAAAACTATCCAAATGACAATTACAGCCCTGAAAGAGGAGTGGAAGAGAAGAAAAGGAGAGATCAGGCAGCAAAAGTGCTCTGCAGGCTGCTGCCGGCCAACACTGCACTCTTTTGTTAAAGCCACCCCGCCCCCCCAAACGCAAACAAAAAAACCCCATGACTGTGGAATGCGTTTTTTTTCTTTTCAGCAGTCCTTTTGGAGCTCATCCCTGTCTCAGCATCTTGTCTTGTCAGAGCATGAAGTGCAGATGATCTGTATCCCGATGACATTTGCATGGGATGAATACATTTTCAGAAATAGACCAGATCCGTGAGACTCCTGTCACCTTTGTGGTTTTAACAATCGTAACTCAATTTTATTGACTGACACACTTATGAGAAAACTAATTAACTTTGAAACTTAGCCTCTCCTCGGGGAAAAAACATGTCAGACACCAAGTGAAACCGATTCAGAGCTCCGAACCATGATGGAGCCGACAGAGCTGTTGTGACTTAGTTTGTATGATTAATTAATTGGTTAATAACTATTCTAAGCAGCGCAGAAAGAAGAGCTGGACCCAAAGAGGGTGCGCTGCGCTGGATCCAAAAAGCACCCTTCCTCCAGAGACCCGCCTCAGGTGGCGAGTTCGCTCTGGTGCATGCCGGCCTCCCGAACTTCGGGGTCCGATGTGACCGGACCCCCACCTCCGGGGAGGGTCCTCGTACCCTGCCCAACCCCTGCTTTCCCCTGCAGCCCCCAATGCCCCCACCCCCCAGCCTGCACAAGCAGCCAAACCGGCTGCTGCTTTTGGCCCCCAAACCAGCTCACTTTGGGACCGGTTCTGAGCCAAAAAGCCCAGCTGCTGAGCCTGTTCTCAAGTCCCAAAAATGCAGCACTTGACCTCTGCTCCTCAGCCCAAAACCACACGACTTAGTCCCCTCGCTCAGGCCCTCAAAACGCACGACTCGATCTGTTTCAGGGCCCCGGCATCAGCCACAGGAGCCTGCTCTCAAGGCCCAGGAACAGAAGAGCTGTGCTCTCCCCGTTCAGGGACCAAACCAGCTGAGCCTGGCTGCGTCCCGGCCCCCTCCGCAGTCCCCACGGGCAACGCTCAGGGCCGCGGAGAGCGCAGCCACCCCGCAGCCCTGCACCCCCACGGCCCACGCGCGCACTGTCGGGGAGGCCTTGGGAACTGAACTGCGCGGGCCCGGCCCCGCACCCCGGCGGGGCAGCCCAGCGCCAGCCCGGCAGCGCTTTCTTCCTGCTCTCGCAGGCCGCGTTTCCCCGGCAGCGCCGGGCCCGCACCCCAACCCCACAGGGGGCCGGGCCCAGCCCGCCTCCAGCAAACCGCGGCGGCAGCAGCCAGGGTCCTTGCCTGCCTCGCGGGCAAGGGGGGACCCGCCCGGCACCACAGGAGCCCCCGCCGGGGTCGCCGCCGCCGCCCGACCCCGACGAGGAGCAGCCGAGAGCCGGGTGGGGCTGCCCCTACTTCCCCACGGCCGGGCACGGGCTCGGCCCCAAAACACAACCACCGACCCACGAAAGCGCTCGGCCCGGGGCCACTGCTGCCCGCAACCCCCCCCCGGGGACTCCGCGGACCGGGAGACCCCACAGCCGAAACCCGCCGACCCACAGCGCGCCCGGCCACGCGGCTCCTCACCTGCCCCCCGGCGCGGCTCCGGCTGCCCCACGGCCCGGCACGGAGCCGAACCCGGCCACCGGACCATCCGCCGCCCCCCCCAACGCTCCGGGACGGTTCTCGTCCCTTTTCGCTCTGACGCCTCGAGCCGAGCCGGCCCCGCTCCTCCGAGCTACCGGCGGTGCCCGCTCGGCTGCTCGGGGCCAGGCCCTGTTCTCGCCCAGCCGCGAGAAGCCGCCCCGGGGTCTCCTCGGTGCGTCCAGCCCCGTGCCGTGCCGGAGCGGGGAGAGCCGGGTACGAGCGCGGAGCCCTGGGGCAGGGGTTGCCCCAGTGCCGCCGACTGTGTGGGGGGGTGTCGTCCCCCCCCGCCCCACGCGGGGGGCGCACACACGGTACACCCGCGGGGCAGGGGCATCCCCGGGGAGCCGTGCAGCCGGGCTGCGCCGTAGGAGGGAAGGGTGATGTTGGTTTCCCATTTTCCCCGCAGCCTGATCCTCCCCCTCCCCCGTACTGAGTCGCCCCCCCCCCGCCCACCCCTTCCCGCGCGTTACAGCCCGCGAAAAAGCTTTTAACAACCCGATCAACAACACTCCCTTTATCCCTCTTCCAGCAGCAGCAGCGAGAGATTAAGCCAACTGCAGCACAGAGGAAGAAGGCAAGGAGAGCCTTTTCAAGCAAGGGCAGGACAAAAATGCACGGCGTGGACAGGCACAGGAGAGGCTGCATTACCTGGAAAGCACAACACCTCCCCAACGGCAGAAAATAAGGAACGAATCGTTTCCAAGGAGCTGCAGCAGACGAATCACCTTTTTCTTTATTGCTCTCCTGCCCTTTGTTATCCAAAGCGATAGACTTCACCACCGGGCAGAAAATATCTGCCTAGATTTACACGGACAACCAGAAACAATCAAGCCACCCAGGAAAAAGTTCACAGCAGAGGTATAACACATCAGCAGCTAAAACATTTGTTACGCAGGCACAACTAGGCACTAAACAAAGGCTTTCCAACACTGGAGGTCTAGAACAGGTAGACATTAGCACAGAAGCACAAAGGGCTCTGTCACCCTGCACAAATCTCCCCGTGCCTACACACGCACACGTTCAGAAGTTATTTATCAGAAAACGCCCAACTGAGCCATTTGCCACAGTCACCAGACTCACGACGTGATAACACGACATGACACACGAGGTGGGCTCAGAGTTTTAAGGCAAAAATACCTCCCCCGCCCCCCACCCGAGATCTTTCAGGCTCCAGACCTGCCATCTCCCCGCACCAAACCTACCCGGCCAAAGGGTTTCAGGTGGCCCAAAACACAGTACACAGAAAATCGACGGGGAAAGCCCTACATTGTGCAAAAGCGAACGATGCCCGACCAGGGCTTCTCTGCGGGGCCCGGGCCCGGCACGGAGCCGCCCCCCCCCACCGCGGGGTCGGGCCCGGGCCCGGGCCCGGCAGGGAGCCGCCGCCCCCCCCACCCCGGCCCGGGCCCGGGCCCGGCAGGGAGCCGCCGCCCCCCCCACCCCGGCCCGGGCCCGGGCCCGGCAGGGAGCCGCCCCCACCCCCCACCCCGGCCCGGGCCCGGGCCCGGCACGGAGCCGCCCCCCCCCCCCCACCCCGGCCCAGGCCCGGCACGGAGCCGCCCCCCCCCCCCCCACCCCGGCCCGGAGCGGCCCGGGCCCGGCACGGAGCCGCCCCCCCCCCCCACCCCGGCCCGGAGCGGCCCGGGCCCGGCACGGAGCCGCCCCCCCCCCCCACCCCGGCCCGGAGCGGCCCGGGCCCGGCACGGAGCCGCCCCCCCCCCCCACCCCGGCCCGGAGCGGCCCGGGCCCGGCACGGAGCCGCCCCCCCCCCCACCCCGGCCCGGAGCGGCCCGGGCCCGGCACGGAGCCGCCCCCCCCCCCCCCACCCCGGCCCGGAGCGGCCCGGGCCCGGCACGGAGCCGCCCCCCCCCCCCACCCCGGCCCGGAGCGGCCCGGGCCCGGCACGGAGCCGCCCCCCCCCCCCCACCCCGGCCCGGAGCGGCCCGGGCCCGGCACGGAGCCGCCCCCCCCCCCCCACCCCGGCCCGGAGCGGCCCGGGCCCGGCACGGAGCCGCCCCCCCCCCCCCACCCCGGCCCGGAGCGGCCCGGGCCCGGCACGGAGCCCCCCCCCCCCCCCACCCCGGCCCGGAGCGGCCCGGGCCCGGCACGGAGCCGCCCCCCCCCCCCCCACCCCGGCCCGGAGCGGCCCGGGCCCGGCACGGAGCCGCCCCCCCCCCCCCCACCCCGGCCCGGAGCGGCCCGGGCCCGGCACGGAGCCGCCCCCCCCCCCCACCCCGGCCCGGAGCGGCCCGGGCCCGGCACGGAGCCGCCCCCCCCCCCCCACCCCGGCCCGGAGCGGCCCGGGCCCGGCACGGAGCCGCCCCCCCCCCCCCACC
This sequence comes from Phalacrocorax aristotelis, assembly GCF_949628215.1. Taxonomy (NCBI): domain Eukaryota; kingdom Metazoa; phylum Chordata; class Aves; order Suliformes; family Phalacrocoracidae; genus Phalacrocorax; species Phalacrocorax aristotelis. Next base: position 86,608 of record NW_027441225.1, on the reverse strand, counting down.
CCGGCCCGGAGCGGCCCGGGGTCGGGACCGGCCCGGAGCCGCCCCCCCCCCCCCCACCCCGGCCCGGAGCGGCCCGGGGTCGGGACCGGCCCGGAGCCGCCCCCGCCCCCCCCCCCCCCACCCCGGCCCGGAGCGGCCCGGGGTCGGGACCGGCCCGGAGCCGCCCCCCCCCCCCCACCCCGGCCCGGAGCGGCCCGGGGTCGGGACCGGCCCGGAGCCGCCCCCCCCCCCCCCACCCCGGCCCGGAGCGGCCCGGGGTCGGGACCGGCCCGGAGCCGCCCCCCCCCCCCCCACCCCGGCCCGGAGCGGCCCGGGGTCGGGACCGGCCCGGAGCCGCCGCCCCCCCCCACCCCGGCCCGGAGCGGCCCGGGGTCGGGACCGGCCCGGAGCCGCCCCCCCCCCACCCCGGCCCGGAGCGGCCCGGGGTCGGGACCGGCCCGGAGCCGCCCCCCCCCACCCCGGCCCGGAGCGGCCCGGGGTCGGGACCGGCACGGAGCCGCCCCCCCCCCACCCCGGCCCGGAGCGGCCCGGGGTCGGGACCGGCACGGAGCCGCCCCCCCCCCACCCCGGCCCGGGCCCGGGGTCGGGCCCGGCACGGAGCCGCCCCCCCCCACCCCGGCCCGGGCCCGGGGTCGGGCCCGGCACGGAGCCGCCCCCCCCCACCCCGGCCCGGGGTCGGGCCCGGCACGGAGCCTCCACCGCTGCCCGAACTCACTCACCAGCGCTCTCCGGCCCCTGGCCACGGCCGCGCTGCTCTCCCAGGCGGCTGCCGCAGGCGAGGGTCGGGCGCTGCCAGGCCTCCAGGAGTCCTGAGGAGCTGGCGGCCACCGCAGGGGATGGCTGCCTGCGGTCGGACTGCCGCGGTGCTCCCCGCCCAGCTCCGAGCAGTCTCCGCCGGCCACGGGCTTCCCACGCCGGGCCGCAGAGGGGCCCCGGCACCGCAAAGAGACACCTCGCGGCGCAGCCGCCCCACGCACCGCTCCCACCTCCGCTCCGCCGCGCTGCGCCACCGGAAGCCGGAGCCCCGCGGGGCGGCCCTTAGAGGGCGGCCGGAAGGACCGGCCCCCACCGGCCCCTCCCCCGCGCCGGACCGCCCCCGCGCCCAGCCGTTGAGCGCCAGCGCCCCCTGCTGGCCGGGCCGCGCTCAGCTCGCGAGGGCGCCGTGGGCCGGGCGGGGGGGGACGCGCCGGCTCGGGGCCAGCTCCTTTCGGGGCGAGCGAGCGAGCGGGAAACCCCTGCGGGCCCCGGTCACGGCCGGGCAGAGCCGCGCGCCCTCCGAGAGCTGCTCAACGGGGCTGCCCCTCGTGACACATACCGAGCCGTCCGCGACGGGAGCGGGCAGAGGAGGAAGGGGCCGGCGGCCGCGGGGCCCTGGCCGCAGGCACGGCGGGGGGTGGGGGGCTGGGGCCCGTGGGGCCGCCCTGCTGGGTCACTGCCCTGCGCCGCACCGCGCTGGGGGCTGGGGCCCGACCGGCGCCGGGGGACCGGGGGCAGCCACGAGCAGAGGGCCTGAGCTTAGCCACGGCCAGCAGAACACCCCGAAGCGTGAGACGCTGCAAGGCCAAGGTGGTCCTTGGCAATGGGGGCGCCTGGGCTCGGCCTCCGCCTTACCCGTCCTGGGTCTGCGTGGCGTTCCAGGGGAATGGTGTTTTCCTTGTGCGGAAGGTGGGCTGGCCGGTCGGCCGTGCCCCGGCCGTTACCGATCCTGCCAAAGGCGCTCGCACGCTCTGGCCCATTACTGCTGCGGTGCCGCGCTGTAGCAGAAAGAAGAGGTGTTGTGTTATCTCACAAAAAGCCTCCTATGGTCAGTTGAAGAAATAACCTCTTTCCGTGGCACTGACTCTTTTCGTACAGTCCATAGCCGGCTTTCGGCTTTTGTCTTTACAGCATTCAGTTTGCTTTCTGCCAAGCTTTCTACCTGCTGTGAAACATTTGGATGGTTTTTTCTTGTTGTTTTTTTTTTCCCCTACTTGCTCCACAACTCCCACACCAACCACCCAGCGCGGCTCGCCTTTCAGCCCCCAGACCGAGGAGCCTTGCCCTGGGACGGCCCTTACATGTCAGCAGAGTTGTTCCAGCTCTCACCCTGTCCCTACCCAGCTGAGGACGTCTGTGTCCGTGGGAGGCACCCAGAAACTCCCCCTGCTGCGTGGCAGTCCCCTGCCCCGTCAGAGAAAACTGCGGCAATATCGGCTAAGTTTAAAAGCGTCGGCAGGAGGTGCAGAATACGTAAATAAAGCGGCGGTTGGCTGCCGGGTATGGGTGCAATATAAATACATTTTGTTTATAGGCCTTCGTGCCTATTCAGCGTTGAACGGCACCGCAGCCCACCCAGCCCGGGGCTCGGAGAAGGGTCTCTCCAAGGGCACAACCTAAGGCAGCGCAGGAAGCCCAGCTGCCACGCTCCCAGTCGCTACGGGACGCTCGCTTACAGTTACACTAACGAGGGTACGGATGAGGCTGGAACTAGCAGAAATGCTGACTCTTCTGGCCTTTTATTTGTGGAAGGTACAGCGCGCGAGCCTCGGCGGCTCACAGGAGAAGCGTGCAGTGCTGCCTGACTCTCATTCTCAGCTCACGTACTACTGCCAAAGCTCCTGCCCTGTGCTGTGCCAGATGCCGGCTGGCGTGAGCGCCTGGGCTCCTGAGGGACCCCCTTGTCCTGAGAGCCAGAGGTACTCACTTCCCTTTGCATGAGGCCTGTAGGAGATATACCCTGCAATTTTAAAAATCTGTATCAAACGTGGCAGACTCAAAAGAGGGCATTTTTAAAAAGGCAGGTTTGTTTTCTTTGTTAACTTTACGATCTACAGCCTAGCAAAGAGCTCCCTTTCAGTGTCAGTCGCTTGGCTTTCTCCCCTACTGACGAGGTCCCAGCCTCCCGGTGAGATCTCGCTGGAGATATTCTGAGTTTCCCTCGAGTACGTGGCTGCCCTGGCCCGAGGCCAGCGAAGAAGCTGACTTTGCCCGTGCCTGAATCAGCAACACGTCCAGCAGGCGACTTGCAGAGCCCAGGGAACCCTCGTAAAGAGGTTTGGGGGTGGGGCGCGCCACATCTGCGGCATCGGCCGTGGGAAAGGACCGGCGCAGTAAAACAGGTGGGTGAAACCGCGGTCCGCGCCAATACGTGCTGCTGCCTGGGGCATCGCTTTGCTGCGGGTCAAGTCAGATGCTCTCTGTAAGAGCGAGTCAGGGTAAAGGCAGCAGCAGATTTCTTTTCTGCTCATTTTAACAAAGGCTGGACGGAGCCCATAGAGGAAGGCACTACGCGTCTTGCTGGGTTTGTTTCCCCGCCTTCTCGTAAGCTGTCGCGGAAACTTGCACGAGGAAAGCCTGTGCAAGCTGATGATGACAGCCACACACGGTTGAAGAGGGAGCAGATGGTGAGAGCAGAGGTACGCGCTCAGGCTGTGCGCTGGAAGCTAATGCTAATGCTGCAAAATAAAGAGTGGATTTTCTTTTTTGGGTTTAGGTGAGCGCTAAACATGACATGTGCGTATGCGCGTGTGTCTCTCGCAGGTTTTTGTCATACACCCCACCCTCCCACCCCAAAAAAACAACCCACACATGCCACGCGTTAAACAGTGGTTTTCCATTGTACTTAGACGTGCTTACATAGGTGTGTTGGTTTGTTACTTTTTTTAATGCAGAAACAGCAATACGATAGATTTAATACAGCTAGCAGTTAGACGGGTGTAGCTTTAGAGCGTCGGCTGTTTACAAAGCAACTGCACACCTTCTTTAACTCACAGTTTAAACAAATGAACTTGCAGTGCATCACACGTGCTTTGTACAGTCACGTTCCACACGGCAGGTCAGATGCTTCACCCTGCCTTGTCCTTGTTCCCCCGACTCCGACGGGACCGCCGAGGCCATCCTGGGGACAGCGCCGCTTTCTAGCAGCTGGGTTGCTTGCCTGGACGCCCCACAGACAAACAATCATTTCCCCACTGAACCTCTTCTCAAATATTTTCCTAGCCCTGCAGGCCCCACGTCCTTTGGTTCATATTTCCTTTTTTCCGGGCTTTATGCACAGGACCGATGATTTCCAGAAATAGAAACAGAGGCTGATTCAGTCCAGGCTAAACATTCTCTGACCTAAACCAAACTGCCTTCGAAGAGATAGCTGTACTGTGGGCACCACCTCGGGAACAGAAGTTGCCCTGTCATAAAAAAAAAAAAAAAAAAAAGAAGGAAAACAAGGCATTTCAGGCTGAGGAGGCTGAACGGTGTGCTGGGGGCGGTGGGGAGTTGGAAAGAAACAGTTCAGACGATCAGAGCGAGCTTAGCGTTGCAAAGCGTGCCATTATTTTTAATTTGGCAGTCAGAAGAAAATAGATTCCGACACTGATTTCCTGTGTGCTGCGGGAGTTCTCGCCTCAGCATTCCTGTGCACCATTTTACTTTTGTGTCCCGTCTGCTTTGCTTTTGCGCTGTAGCTCTCCGGTTCTAGCTACGCTTCCCACCACCCCCGTTACTCTTTGACAAGCCCAGCTCTCACTGTGCTTCCCTTCCCGTATGCGCGTGCAGGGAAAAGCCCGCGCGTCTGCCACTACAGGACACGCTCTGGGAGGCAGGAGAGATGACGACGCTCCCTGACAGAGGACACAGCTGAGGGGCGGTCCGCCGGGGCTGGGGAGATGGCAGCACCTTCCCTCAGCTGCCCCATCCGAGCACGGGTGCAGGTGAGCACTGAGGAGAGACAAGCAGGCAGGAGCCGCAGAGCGAGAGAGAAAATAAAATTCACGGGTGGGTGCTACTTACGTCTCATTTTTAGCGCAAGGGATGAATTCTCAGCACATTCTTGGAGCTGCCCCTTTGGGACTCATGGAGAAGAGGGAGGTTGGCCACGCGGTGCAGCCCAGCTCTGCTTCCCCTAAATGGTTTTACTGTTCAGGTGTTGCCCTAATCTGGCCGGTACCCCTGCAAAGAGTTTGGGATTTCTGCTGCCTCTCCGGGCCAGCCGCAGACCCTGACTTCATCGCAGCGAATGACCCTGCACTCCTCAGAGCGGTTGCCGAGTCACATCCCGCTGCCTTCCCTGCAGAACTGGAGATCCTTTTTCAGCCCTTGCCCCCTCTTCTCTCAGCTCGTTGCCCATCCCTTTTTCAGGGCCAGCACCGATCCCGCCTCCAGCTCGCCCTGTCTCCACCTGCGAGCGCCCAACAGGAGCTAAATGTCTCCTCAAGGACGCACGGAAGAGACGCGCAGGCAACCCAGCACAGACCCCCTGCAAACATCTTCTTTCCATTTTCTTTCCTCTCCTGACACGAAGAGATGACTTAGGAAAAGCGTACTGCTCGCATTTCACCTGCACTGCTTCTACTTTCACTTTCGCTCTCCTTGGCAGTAATTAATAGCGGTGGTTGGGGAGGGCTGGGGCATTCCCCCAAAGCGGCTGCAGTTACATCCGGGCGGTTGTGGCACTCCATTAGCTTTGTCATTTTAAATCTAAATCTTCTGGAATTGTTAGTTCTCATCAGGAATCACCCGCACCTGCAAATTTTCTTAATGCCTACGCTTGAACCCAGCCACTGTTTAACAGCTCACCTTTATTTCTGTTCATTTAAGAATCTAAAGCTTCGTTTACTGCTTGGGTTGGAAGCAGGAGCTGTCGCTGCCTCTGAACTTTCTAACAGCCCTGTTACAATTTCAGTATTACCCACTCCCAATTTAGCTTTCCAGTTCAATTTTCATTGTAGATTCTAAAACTGTCCTTATTTTGTTTCTGATCAGGAGTCATTAATGCCTGCAGTTGATGTAATAACGGCTGTATTTAGATTGAGCTATTAATGACTCGCAACTCTATTTATGGCATAAAAAAGGACTGCCTTTATTTTTTTTTTAATTACAGATTAGGAATAATGACTGCCTGGTTTGCTCAGTAATAGGTGCGATTAAATTTAGTCACGACTCCTCCCTAAATAAAATGTATTTATTTGCACTCTAACAATTTAACCTTCCCTTTACCGGCCAGGGGCACCGACAAGTGCCCGTGCGTACCTCCGCTCCCCCTGCGCCGGCTCCCCAGGGAACAGCCTCTTACCCTGACCAGAGCCTGCAGCGGCCCGTTGTCGTCCCAGCTCCTCGCCCTCGAGAAAGCGGCCGCCTGAAGCGGCAGCAGATCCGCTGCTGCCCAAAGGGGACGGAAATGGCGCGGGGTAAATGATAATATGAAATGATAAATGAATGAAATGATCTCACAAGGGGGAAGAAAACCAGCAAAGCAAAAAACAAACCCCAAACAGAACACCATACCACTAAACCGTCTCACCGCCCCCTCAGCGCCCGAAACAACATCCCGGGAGAAAAAAAGCAAAGCAGGCCACAAGGGACCTTTCTAGTACAGATGCTGCCAAAGAGTGCCAAGCTCTGGAATCCTTACCTCAGGCAACGCCTCCGCTTCTCTAAACGCCAGAGCACGCCTGCCCGGGGGGCTGAGACAGCCCCAAAGCTGCGACCGCCCGAGGGAACACGGGAGCACCGACGGCAGAGAAGCCCAGGGGCAGCAAGAGCTGCCCGAGCCCCGGCTGGGGCTCTTCGACCCCCGGGCCCCGCCCCCGCCCTTCCCACAGCGCCCCGCAAAAGGGGCGGGCCGAGCCCCCCCGAGGGATGAAGGCTCGCAGGGTGGCAGCAGAGAGCAAAGTGCACCGCACAGCACCAAAGTGGGTGGGTGGGGCCAGGTGGGTCGGACATCAGACGGCCCGCCTGCCCATCGCCGGGGGCAGGGCCCGTTGCTAAGAGCGTGGCGAGGGGTATCAGGACCGCCCTCAACGGGCTATCGCAAGGGGTCAACACCTGTCGCTAGGGGCTGTGCCTACACGGTTCCGGCCCCCACGGTGACGTCACCACGTAGCGTGCGGGGGGTCACTAAGTGGCGTGGAGAAGTGAGCGCGGCAAAATGTCGCTACAGCCCGTGCACGGCTGCTGGCTGCAGTACCGCAGTTTGGTCGCACGGTGGCAGCAGAGAGCTAAAAGGTCGCCACTGCGCATGCGCGGCTGCCCACCTGCGGTACGAGGGTTTGGGCGCTCGGTGGAAGTAGGGGGCAGAAAATAAAGCGCCACCGCGCATACGGAACTGCCTGGCTGCAGTACCGGCATCTGCTTGCACGGTGGCAGCAGCGACCAGAGGAAAACTTCAGCCTGGGGAACGGGCAGCTTCCCGTCTGCAGTACCCGGTTTTGATCGACCGGTGACTGCCGCGATCGGGTAAGGGGCGGGTGGAAATCTCTACCAGGGTAGCGCAGCTCCCGCCTGCAGTCCCGGGGTTCGGTCGCTTGGTGGAAGCAGCGAGCAGAATACAAAGGGTGGCCACTGCGCATGCGCGGCTGCCCACCTGCAGTACCGCGGTCTGATCGCACGGTGGCAGCAGAGAGCAGAAAAGGCGCCACTGCGCATGCGCGGCTGCCCACCCGCAGTACCGCGGATTGGTCGCTCGGTGGCAGCAGAGAGCAAAAAGACCCACTGCGCATGCGCGGCTGCCCATCTGTAGTACCGCGGTCTGATCGCACGGTGGCAGCAGAGAGCAGAAAGAGACGCCACTGCGCATGCGCGCCTGTCCACCTGCAGTACTGCTGTTTGATCGCACGGTGGCAGCAGAGAGCATGAAGAGACGCCATTGCGCATGCGCGGCTACCCACCTGCAGTACCGCGGTCTGGTCGCACGGTGGCAGCAGAGAGCAAAAGGGCGCCACTGCGCATGCGCAGCCGCCCACCTGCAGTACCGCGGTTTGGTCGCACGGTGGCACCAGAGAGCAAAAAGGCCCACTGCGCATGCGCGGCCCCCCACGCGCAGTACCCGGGTTTGATCGCACGGTGGCAGCAGAGAGCAAAAATGCGCCACTGCGCATGCGCGGCTGCCCAACTGCAGTACCGCGGTCTGATCGCACGGTGGCAGCAGACCACCTGCAGCACCCGGGCTTGATCGCACGGTGGCAGCAGCGACCAGCAGAAAAGGCGCCACAGCGCATGCGCGGCTGCCCACCTGCAGTACCCGGGTTTGATCGCACGGTGGCAGCAGAGAGCAGAAAAGGCGCCACTGCGCATGCGCGGCCGCCCACATGCAGTACCGCGGTCTGATCGCAAGGTGGCAGCAGCGAGCACAAAAAGGCGCTACTGCGCATGCGCGCCTGCCCACCTGCAGTACCGCGGTCTGATCGCACGGTGACAGCAGAGAGAAGAAAAGGCGCCACTGCGCATGCGCGGCGGCCCACCTGCAGTACCGCGGTTTGGTCGCTTGGTGGCAGCAGAGAGCAAAAGGGCGCCACTGCGCATGCGCGGCTGCCCACCTGCAGTACCGCGGTCTGATCGCACGGTGGCAGCAGAGAGCAGAAAGAGGCGCCACTGCGCATGCGCGGCGCCCCAGCTGCAGTACCGCGGTCTGATCGCACGGTGGCAGCAGCGAGCACAAAGGCGCCACTGCGCATGCGCGGCCGCCCACATGCAGTACCGCGGTTTGATCGCAAGGTGGCAGCAGCGAGCACAAAAAGGCGCTACTGCGCATGCGCGCCTGCCCACCTGCAGTACCGCGGTCTGATCGCACGGTGGCAGCAGAGAGAAGAAAAGGCGCCACTGCGCATGCGCGGCTGCCCACCTGCAGTACCGCGGTTTGGTCGCACGGTGGCAGCAGAGAGCAGAAAAGACGCCACTGCGCATGCGCGGCTGCCCAACTGCAGTACCGCGGTCTGATCGCACGGTGGCAGCAGAGAGCAGAAAGAGGCGCCACTGCGCATGCGCGGCTGCCCACCTGCAGTACCCGGGCTTGATCGCACGGTGGCAGCAGCGACCAGCAGAAAAGGCGCCACAGCGCATGCGCGGCTGCCCACCTGCAGTACCCGGGTTTGATCGCACGGTGGCAGCAGAGAGCAGAAAAGGCGCCACTGCGCATGCGCGGCGCCCCAGCTGCAGTACCGCGGTCTGATCGCACGGTGGCAGCAGCGAGCACAAAGGCGCCACTGCGCATGCGCGGCCGCCCACATGCAGTACCGCGGTTTGATCGCAAGGTGGCAGCAGCGAGCACAAAAAGGCGCCACTGCGCATGCGCGCCTGCCCACCTGCAGTACCGCGGTCTGATCGCACGGTGACAGCAGAGAGAAGAAAAGGCGCCACTGCGCATGCGCGGCGGCCCACCTGCAGTACCGCGGTTTGGTCGCTTGGTGGCAGCAGAGAGCAAAAGGGCGCCACTGCGCATGCGCGGCTGCCCACCTGCAGTACCGCGGTCTGATCGCACGGTGGCAGCAGAGAGCAGAAAGAGGCGCCACTGCGCATGCGCGCCTGTCCACCTGCAGTACTGCTGTTTGATCGCACGGTGGCAACAGAGAGCATGAAGAGACGCCACTGCGCATGCGCGGCTACCCACCTGCAGTACCGCGGTCTGGTCGCACGGTGGCACCAGAGAGCAAAAAGGCCCACTGCGCATGCGCGGCCCCCCCACATGCAGTACCCGGGTTTGATCGCACGGTGGCAGCAGAGAGCAAAAAGGCGCCACTGCGCATGCGCGGCTGCCCAACTGCACTACCGCGGTCTGATCGCACGGTGGCAGCAGAGAGCAGAAAGAGGCGCCACTGCGCATGCGCGGCTGCCCACCTGCAGTACCCGGGCTTGATCGCACGGTGGCAGCAGCGACCAGCAGAAAAGGCGCCACAGCGCATGCGCGGCTGCCCACCTGCAGTACCCGGGTTTGATCGCACGGTGGCAGCAGCGAGCACAAAAAGGCGCTACTGCGCATGCGCGCCTGCCCACCTGCAGTACCGCGCTCTGATCGCACGGTGGCAGCAGAGAGCAGAAAAGGCGCCACTGCGCATGCGCGGCTGCCCACCTGCAGTACCGCGGTTTGATCGCACGGTGGCAGCAGAGAGCAAAAAGGCACCACTGCGCATGCGCGGCTGCTCACCTGCAGTACCGCGGTCTGATCGCACAGTGGCAGCAGAGAGCAGAAAGAGGCGCCACTGCGCATGCGCGGCTGCCCACCTGCAGTACCGCGGTCTGATCGCACGGTGGCAGCAGAGAGCAGAAAAGGCGCCACTGCGCATGCGCGGCGGCCCACCTGCAGTACCGCGGTTTGGTCGCTCAGTGGCAGCAGAGAGCAAAAAGGCGCCACTGCGCATGCGCGGCTGCTCACCTGCAGTACCGCGGTCTGATCGCACGGTGGCAGCAGAGAGCAGAAAGAGGCGCCACTGCGCATGCGCGGCTGCCCACCTGCAGTACCGCAGTTTGGTCGCACGGTGACAGCAGAGAGCAAAAAGGCCCACCGCGCATGCGCGGCCGCCCACCTGCAGTACCGCTCTTTGGTCGCACGGTGGCAGCAGAGAGCAGAAAAGACGCCACTGCGCATGCGCGGCTGCCCACCTGCACTGCGAGCGTTTGGGCGGTCGGTGGAAGCAGGGGCAGAAAGTAAAGCGCCACTGTGCATACGGAACTGCCTGGCTGCAGTACCGGAATCTGCTTGCACGGTGGCAGCAGCGACCAGCGGAAAACTTCACCGTCGGGAACGGGCGGCTGCCCGTCTGCAGTGCCCGGTTTTGATCGCTCGGTGACTGCCGCGAGCAGGGTAGCGCAGCTCCCCCCGTGCTGTTCCGCGGTTCGGTCGCTCGGTGGCAGCAGCGAGCACAAAAAGGCGCCACTGCGCATGCGCGGCCGCCCACCTGCAGTACCGCGGTTTGGTCGCACGGTGGCAGCGGAGAGCACAAAAAGGCGCCACTGCGCATGCGCGGCCGCCCACCTGCACTGCGAGCGTTTGGGCGGTCGGTGGAAGCAGGGGCAGAAAGTAAAGCGCCACTGTGCATACGGAACTGCCTGGCTGCAGTACCGGAATCTGCTTGCACGGTGGCAGCAGCGACCAGCGAAAAAACTTCACCCTCGGGAACGGGCGGCTGCCCGTCTGCAGTACCCGGTTTTGAGCGCTCGGTGACTGCCGCGAGCAGGGTAGCGCAGCTGGCCCCCGCTGTTCCGCGGTTCGGTCGCTCGGTGGCAGCAGCGAGCAGTGACACATCGTCGCCACTGCGCATGCGTCTGTTCCGGGTGCGGTACCGCACTTTGGCCGCACGGTGTCAGCAGGGTCCACCATCGCCACTCCGCATGCGCGATTCCCGGCTGCCGTAGCACAGCACGGCGGCAGCGGCACGACGTCCGTGACTCTTCTCTGGGGCAAGACCCGCGCCGGCTCTGGGTCACGTTCGCCGGGATAACGGAACTGTTACTGCGTGCGCAGAGCTCATGTTTCTCTGCACCTTCCCCACTCCCGCAGCCCCAGCAGTGTCAGTCGTTGCCTCCGCACCGCCCACCACCAAAGTGCCTCGAGCATTTTAGTCCTTCCGTCTCGACTGCTTTAAAAATCAGGTGGCCGTTACCGTCCTCCCTCCTGCCCCACTCACCCCCACCCCACGCCCTAGGGAGGAGAAGCAGCACAAACGACCTGGGGAGAAAGGTCCCCTTTCCCACCCCCCACCCCCCCGGAGTGAGCCCCATCAGTTGCTGTAGGCCTGCGGCATCAGGGCTGTGACAGGGAGAGCAGCAAGTCAACAGGTCCTAGAGGGTTAAAGAAGAAAATCAATCAGGGGAACACAGCTGCCCTTCCGAAGGCAGGCTGCCTGGGGTGAGGGGGGCAGCTGTGCGTCAGGGCACGGGGCAGCCAGGCAGACCAGGTGCCAGTGGCTGACCTGCAAAGGACTTGTGCGCTGCTGAGCCTTGGGCTTCGTTGGCTTGGCAGCGCCTCGCCTCGCCTCTGCACTGCCAGCACCCTGCTCTGCTCATCCTGCGTAAGCATAAGGCTTCAGCGAGCACAGAACAGGAGGCCAGGGAGAGGGAGGACGTCACCGGGGAAAAAAAGAGTCATGCGGGGGGGCCATGTCAGGGGAAAGCGTTTGGGAGGGCACAGACACACGCAGAGGGAGGGCGGGGGAGGAGGCGGACACCGCTGGACAGGGGCATGTCTGGGCAGACACGCCACGGGGAACATGCATGGGGATGACTGACACCAGGGGGTCCCCCCCAGGATAATCCACAACGGGCAACTCACCTGGGCTAACCTGCAGCAGATGATCCGCTCCAGATAACTGACCCGCTCCGGCGAATCCATTCCAGATAAGCCCCAGCAATGCCCCTCAAACTGCCGGTGTTTCACCCCAAATTTTCCCCAGTTTAGGGTTTTCGGTGGGTTTATTTAGTTTTGGTGATTTCCGGTTGGATGGTTTGGCTTTTTTTGTTGTTGTTCGGGTTACTTTGGTTTTGTCCGTTTGGGGTTTTTTTTTTTTTTGCTTTTCCATAAGGTAAAAGTTGGGATTGCTTTTCCAAACGGTTCACTTCCGGGTTTTTTTCACCCTTTCCACAACATTGAAATTGGCGATTTTTTGCTTTTGTGCATGAGAATGGTTAGCAGGGTTCCGCCCCCCCACCCCCGCTTTTTTTACCCCCCTCCTTTCCAACTGCACAAACCCAGCAGGAGTGGGCTTTCCCGAGAATGGTTAGCAGGGTTCCGCCCCCCCACCCCCGCTTTTTTTACCCCCCTCCTTTCCAACTGCACAAACCCAGCAGGAGTGGGCTTTCCCAAGAGCCCCGAATTGTTTTCTTTCCCCCAAACCTGTTTGGGGTTTTTCACCCCCCATTGCAGACCCAGACTCAGGGGCTTTGGAGTGTGTGTCTGCCCTGGCAGCAGCTCCCAGGCTGCCTACGCAGCCCCAGAGGGGAAAGTCCCCATTTGGGGGAATCGGCCCCAAATCGGGATGGGAGAAGGAGAACGGGGAAGGGGCAGCATTTGAAAGCGCTTTTGTGCCTTCAGTTGATTGGGGGGTGGGCTGTGTGTCTAATTTTTAAATCTTCTCTATAAACATCTCTATCAACGTGGTTTCTTTGCATTTTAAAACCTTACATAGCATAGACATTTGCACTATGTGTCTACTTACACATCCTTACGGAGTACATCTATATTTTATATATACTATCTGTTTTACATTTACATACAACATCTGTTTAGACTTAGCTATTATATTTACACTTACACCTATTTAGGCTATTTACACTTACACAGAATATCTCTTTACACATACCTGTTTAGACTTCCATATTAACACGTACATAAAACAGCTATTTAGGCTAGCTATCTGCTTACTTACCCTTTGACACTTCAATCTTTTTCGACTTCTCTATTTAGACATCTACTTACAGTTATACCTCGGCTTATTTCACTCTATATAACCTCTATTTAGATTACACATCTACTTAGACTATGTAACACACACTAAGCGTAGATGCTCGCTCTAGTCAGACTTTCTTCTGCTTTGAATTCCTTCATCTATCCTTTTCACTTTAAACTCCTTTATTTTTTGATCTAGATATATAGACGGTCGAGTTACTTTTGTGTTTTAAAACCCTGCATCTCGATGCAGAATTTTTGTATCCCGAAATCCGTTATATAATATAGGAGAGATAAGTTCTTATCTCAAAATCCCTTTATGCATCTATAAATTAATATTACACATGTCAATATATATAAGAGGTTTTTGTAATAGCCCCCCTGAATTTTCAGGCATTTTGGGGCTGTAACCCCCCTTTTTGGGGGGGAACCCCTACATGACGCCCCCACTCACCTGTTCCTCTGACGCATTATCAGCTCCCCCAGTGACACCGGGGCACCCCACATGACATCATCACACCCCCCCCAGGACTCCCCCAATTTTATTCACCCCCAAGAAGGGCACTAAACAAGGGAACCTGCTCCAACCTGCAGCTCATTACTTTAATAGTGCCATTTACAAAGGTACACGCACACCCCTCCCACACCCCCCAGAAAAGGGGGAGCTCTGCTAAAATCTAAAAGGTGGGGCAGCCCCCCAAACAGCTGCAGCCCCCCCAGCCCCTGTCCGCAGGCTGGCGGCTGCCCCACGGCAGAGCAGGAGCGTGCCAGAGGACGGTGTCACGTCTCTCTCGGGCTCCGCTCGGACATGTTCCCGCACTGGGACGGGCTCCCCGGGGTGACAAACAGCCCCGGTCCCTGGGGGCCCCGACTCTCCCCACCGGGCAGCCCTCGCGGCCGCACCTGCGGGGCACCCGCTGGAGACAGAGCCAGGAGCCTCCAGGCCGAGGGATGGCCCCTTACCTTCACCACGCTTAACGACCGGCAGGCATCTCTTGAGCATCACGAGACACTTAGACGACATCTGAAAAACAGAAATCCCAAACTATATTTCAGCACGTTAATAAAATAGCACAGAAGAAAATGGAGGAGCTCAGTCAGCATAAGGGGTAGGAAGGAAATTGAGCCGCAGCAAGATTCCAGGCAAACGGGTCACGTCAAAACACAACACATCCTTTAAAAGCTAGAGTGATTGGAACGCTTGAAAACGGTATTAAGACTAACCGATACCATTTTGAACAGATCCTTCGCGTAACACTGAACGCTCTGGCTGGTGCTGGAAAACGTCTCATCCCTTCCTTACGGCACCGCTGCGGGGAGATAACCCCGTGAGGCTGCGGGGCAAAGTTGTACCGGAACCGGAACCTCCGCTTACAGACCCACCGCAGCAGCTACAGCCCTCGCCCTGCCGCCGCACGTCTTGCTGCCTGGCTCCACGAAGCCTGAAGTGAAGCGTGTCAAACTTGAAAGAGTAACGTAAAAAATTAAGAATAAACCTCAGTAATTCACTTTGTGCTGAGAAGGCGGGCGCGTGTTTACGCACATCCAATATGAGCGTCTAGGCTCTAAAAGCTTTCCATTTTCCTTCTGCGTTCATTCAACTCGCACAGCCGTTCACGCCCGCCATAAGATTATCTATCTCCAAAATACACAGCAGCAACGTGACTGGGGGGTTTTGGCGTGTTACGGAGTCGGGAGGGACGTCCGCCCGGCTGCCCCGCCCAAGAGATGCTGCTGAACTGCCAGGGAAACGCGCGTCGAAAGCGCTCAAAATACCGGCAGGAAACACCCCCCCACAACATTCAGTCGCCCCTCATTAAATATTTACAACAAATACCTACCTGCTTAAGTACACCTAACAAATCGTACCCTACATCTGCTTGGCAGTTACAGCTGAAAGAGCGCAAGTCACGTCGTAAATCAGACGATGTTAGCTTTTTTTTAAACTTTCATTTATGACAGAAGAATCGGTGAGTGAAGAGATCCCCGATACAGTTTTACTTTTTTGGGGGGGGAAAAAAATAATACCACAACAAAAAACCACACAAATCAAATCCCCAGTGTTGCAATACACGGGGCTACCAAGAAGGACCGGCAGACCTGCTAATGCGTTCGGCTGTACCGAAGCATGCAGGCGAACCGCATTTTATGGTATCTCGACTGTTACAACTGAGAACCCAAGCACTACCAATGCCATCAACCTTTGGAGTATGTGCTGTGCTTGGATCTCCGCAAGGACCGTGGATTTTTTTGTCTTTAAAAAAAAGCAATACTTTGCAAGTCTTGTGCTGATGAGTTCTGCTGACAAAGACACTGTCTCTAAGATGCACTCTGATGGCAAGTTCATAGAATGCAACCTCACTGAATAAGAAATATCTCAATTTTTCAAAATCTCTTCCTAACAAAAGTCACACTGTGGGGCTTTCAGATGGGTCAGATTATGCATCCTTTCACAACAAGAAACACACCAGCTAACCAGGATATTCTTGCAGTGGCCAGGTGCCTCTTCATCATGTAAAAAAGGAAAAAACCCAGAGCCAGCAATAAGTATCACACAGGTCAACACAGATCTCTTCCAGAGCACCCCCCTCATCAAAACGAACATGCCCATCGGCTCACCTGCTCTGCACAGATTCCAGCATCACACCCCGCTTCCGTCATAGCTTGTGGCACCAAACGTATCAACACACAGTAAACTACCGTTACGCTCGTGAGAAATCACCGCCCCGTGACTTCCTCATTACTACCCAGCTCACTTCTAATGCTCATACGCCGTTCCAAAGACGGCCCACGTGTTACCTACAAAACTGAAGAGCTCGACGACGGACCACAGCATTCTCTGGTCTTAGATGCTGGCCGCTGCCCCACCTTCTCAGACCTCTCATAGGTGTGCGGCAGCAGCACTCTGAGCCTGCCAGCGGCACCTGCAAAAAGCCAAGCGAAAAGGCACCTCCTGAGATGCTGCCCGATGCCACAGCCTGCCCGCACCGATCCCCGTCTCGCACCCCTTTCCCTCGACAGCCTCCCACCCGGCCTACGTCACTTGCAGCTGAACACGGCACCTCGCCCGCCGTCCGTAACACCCAAACGACACGCGTTGCTTATAACTTCACCAGCAACACAACACCTCAGAAAAGAGCTGCTACTTCAGCCCACCAATCACCACTCGCCTTGCTCGACTTGCCTCCTTTGCTCATTGCTACGCTACTTCAAAACCAAAACAAAAGACAAACGCAAGGAGCAATGGAGTCATAGAGGCATCGGTCACATCTTCCCTCTATATACACCACGCACCGACTCACCCGCTTACATCGGTCCCCTCAGTTCCCCTCCGTCGCCCTGCACGACTCGTCCCTCGGCATCTCCAAAACCAATACGAAACAAGTCGCCTGGTTGCACAGCAGTACCTTAACTGTTCCTGAACACCGACTATAACCTGCCATTAAAAACAAACATATGACATCAAACATGAAGCCCTACGCACGTACAAGCTTGAACACCCTGCAGAGGTAATCTGCTCAGCTGAACTCTAGCTGCCTCTCCCAGATAGCCACGGTCACGGCCTCCGAGCCCACAAAACGTCACGGTGATTACGGTCCTTGCCTGCTGAGGAGGGCCACTCCATCCGAGATGACGGTACCACCTTTCCCCCAACAGCCTTAGCACAGCAACAGATGAACCCTAAGCTCTCATTGCTGTGCCACCTACCCGACTCTACACGGCCAGCAAGGCGGCTCCGAGCCAAACTCACAAAACGCACACACCAACGCTATGAGAAACACTACAAACTGCGCGCCTCCAAGACGAGAGAACGCTCTCGGCAAACACAGAGACAACTGGACGGAAGAGCTCGTCCAGCAACAAGACCTGCAGAACCCTGACAGGGATGCAAGGAGGCCCTAACGAGATCCAAAATGATTAGAAGAGCGTCAGGGCCCGTGACAAGAAGTTCCTCTCAAAACTGAGAGGGAGGAGGCACAAGAAGCCCAGCTACAAGACCTAAGAACGTAAGGATGCAGGGAAGAAATCACGCTCCCTGAAAACAGACAGCGACAGAGCAGAGCTGTTCACGCATCTGGGAACGACGCCGCAGACGACAACTGCCCAGAAACTCCTCAAACATCAGAGCGATCCACGCTTTAAACTGTAACGCAAAAAGAAGCACCCGATGGGCGCCGGCCCCACAATTAGAACCTTGCCAGCCCCTAGGGATAGCGCTGTGCTCCTGAGAGCAAAGAGAACAAAGTCACCAGCCCCATGCGCCCCCTCACTGCGACCCAGCTCGCCTGAAATGCTCCTCAAATAGCCTTCGGTCGCATCCTCCCTTTAATCCCGCACACGGACCCGCTGCCTTAGTGTGCTCTACTCAGCTCTGCTCCATCACCCTGCACAGCTCCATCTTCATCCTCTGCAAGAACAGCATGATAGAACAAGTCACCTGGACGCACAGCAACAGCTTAACCATTCCACAGGTCTTGCTTCCACGTAGGAATACCATCTAGAGCCCAACTACTGCATGCCATTAAAGGAAATACCTTCAATCAAATGTTAAGCCCCACGCACGTACAAGCTTGAACAGCTGAGAGGTGCCCTCTGCTCAGCTAGCACTCTAGCTGCCTCTCCCAGGCAGCTACGGTCATCCCCTCGGCACCCACAAAACACCCCGGAAATTACCATCCTCGCCCGCTGCCAACGGCCACTCGCTCCGACGAGGGTTGTACGGGCGTTGCCAAAACAGTCTATGCATATTAACATTAACCATATACTCTTATTGCTATTCTTTCCTCCGCTCTACCATTGCTACACCCCCAGGCGGAGCAGCTCTGACACAGGCATCGACATGCACGGACCGACACCGCTCACAAACACTACAAGCGACGCGATCGAGGCACCTAAGAAAACTCTCACCGAGACGACGGACTTCCGGCCCAGAGATGCCACCGGGCGAGAAGATCTATACGGCAGCGAGGAAGAAGCTATAGCATCCGCAGAGAAGTCACGTACCATCATCACCTGCAATAAAACCATATACCCACAACTAGGACGACGTACGAGCGACAAGCCACTCTTAAAGACCTCAGAACGTTCAGGTGCAGGGAACAAGTCCCAGAAAAGGGCTCTGCGTATTCAGACTGCTCCTCAGCAGCAGTATCGAGGCCGCCTTAATCACCGCTGCAAAAAGATGACCTTCTATAAAGGTCTAATATTTCAGACACAAGACAAATCTATGCAGTAGACTTAAAATGCGAGAAAGGAAGCTCTCGGTTACCATTATGCCGATGAGCCAGGGCTTGCAAAACCCTCAATATTGCTACCTAGGTGCCTGCTCAGCACGGAGAACAACAGACACATCGAGACCCGAGTACAGTAAGGAACAAAGACAGACTACAAAATCCACACAACAGCACAAGCACAGGCAGGAACTCCCCTGCCTGGCAGATGCTTCTGTTTTGCAGAAAGGACACCACAACCTCTCTCGGCCCAAACGTGTCCGGTCTCTGAACGGTACCCTCCGCTGATTTTACAACCCCTGCCTGCCCCACCTGCGCTTCCCCCAACCGACCAGCCACCCGCACAAAGACCGCATCGGCCCCTCAGCTTCCCTTCCAAATCTGGGGGCTCAAAAGCCATCCTTTAAAAAGGCCACACAGGCTACGTAGGATGGGGCTGCGGTCACACGGATACTCTTCATCTCCAAACGTGCGGTGCCATCACTCAGCATCGCACCACTCAACGCCGGCCACTTCCGCAACAACAGCCTCCTCGGAAGCGCCGTGAACTTCCGCTCCCCCACGCTCTAATGAGGCTGGATGTCGTGGCCGCCGCCACCTACGGTGCCTAGAGAACCAGAGAGACAAGGCGACCCCTGCGCCTGGAAGCGGCCGCCCGCTCACAAACAATTCCACACCTCAAAAATAACAGCTGCTACGGCTCCCTGTTCATCGCTCACCTTGCCCAACGAGCTCGGGGCAGACATCCCGCTTTGCATATAGTTTTGTGAGTCCCTTCATTAACTAGTCACATAGGTGCTCACACTGCACGACCCCTCCGTTGTCACGTGCTGACCTACCTTCTCACGATGCTCTGTTCGCCCCCTCCCTTCCGTGTCCGGCTCCCTACCGCGCATCTGCACCAACAGCCACATTCCAGACTCATCCTTTCCCCTACCGTGCCAACACAGCTCCGCTCACCTCCCAATCCGTGCCTCCCGGGTCAGTGGCCACGTCAGGTGCCTGCTCGCATTCTCGGTCCGTCCCCGATGGCTGGGGAACCGTCACCTTCAATGCCGGGCCCACTTCTGGGGAAATACGGAGAGGCACACAGATGTTGGACACTGCTTTCCAAAAGCAAGAGCTCACCACGCAAAACAAACTAACAAATCCTTTTGACCGACTTGTTCGGCAACACAGAGACCCCAAAGGCAGAAATCCCAGACGAGTGACCTCACAGCCCGCCCCGTCACAGCACACGACGCCATCTGCTCGCCTTTGCCGTCACGCCTCGCTCGACTGTCCTGCTTAACCCTCGACCTGTTACTTAAACTGCAAGAAAAAGTCAAACCACGCAACACACAAAAATCACAGTTCGTGTCAGATGACTCAAGCACAGGCGGACACCGATAGGGCAAATGCCAAAAGCAATACGGGAAGCAAACAGGCGTGGCTGGTGTAGCGACACACTCTCCTTTTGTAGGTAACTCACTCCTGAGCGACTCCATGAACAGCCGCGTGGAGAACCTCTCGGCAGACAGCACGCTCGAGTGGCCGTGCTGACACATACGGGGAAGGAGACTGGGCTACCGGAGGCTGCTTGCACACAGAACACGACCATTAGCTAACACTTAAACACCCCTTTCCCAACCATTCCCCGGTACCAAGACTTCAAAAACCCCTCCTCTCCTCCTGAACTGTCAGGGAAGGAACCTCACTCCTTCCCGACAGCTCCTGCCCTGTATTTGCACCCCTAAAGCCCCTCTGTCAGCCGCTCCTCGGGAGCCGCCCTTCCCACCTCTGCCCCGCGTTCTGCGAGCACCTCCCACCTTCCGGCTTCCCGCAGACTCCGTGCTCTCTACAGGCCCACAAAATAACAGAAGCCCTGATGCTTATAATCTACAAGGGACCTGCCGCAAGCTGCAAAGGTTCTCGGGACAACGTGGTACTCTGCGGGCGATCGGGAAAGGCGACGAGCAGTCCCGTACACCGACACACACTATGCGTTACGTCCCTGCTGCTTTCTGAAGGAAGGCTAGAGCTCCATATACAGATGTGTACAACACACTCACCCTAACCCCTACCGCAGCATCTCACCATCAGTCCTATTGAGAGATAACGTCAACAACTTGCACAACACAGGCAAAACTGGTGGAAAAAATATAAGGTTCTACCTTCAGTCAAGTCAAAATTCCTGGAAAACAAGACAAAACAAACAAAAAACCTACCACACACAAAAAAACCCAACAAACCACAAACAAAAAAACCCAGACAAAACCATAACACCCCCACAAAACCAAATAATCCAAAACACACTATTAGACCATCTTGCTACCCCTGAACACCCAACACAAACTTACTGACCCAAGGGAAAACAAAAGCTCGTACAAGTGTACTTCCTAATATATATCTGCTGCTCAACTTTGACTGCTCCTTAATCTCTTACCTCAACCAGAAACCTCCCCATCTCTGAATGTCAAAACACACCTACCCAAAGAGCTTAGACAGCTCAAAACCTGCAACCAACTCAAGGAACAGTACCAGAGAAGCCCAGGAGCAGAATGAGCCTCCTGAAAAAAGGCTGGGGCTCATCTACCCCAGCGGAATGGCAAAGCAGAATGAAATCTTTTAAGAACCCCTTCTCAAAAAATATCTCTGGTTATAAAGTAAATCATTTATTGTAAAGCCATCAACCATTCGGAGTCACCTCAACGCTCTCTCTCGCTCAGTCCCTTAACAGAACTAGATCAGTCTCAAAGGACAAAAAACACGAAAAGAAACGTGGAAATACACAAGCGTATCGGGAACCGTATGAAGCAGCTAAATTAACACCTCAGTAGCTGGGGCAAAACTAAATTGTAAAGGACAACAAAAAAACACCCCAGGAGACACATGGATTAAAACAGATGAAGGCTCTCTCTTCTCGCAGAAGCTCAAGAAGAGACCTGAGCCAACGGTACACAGCTCTGGGGTATCGGATACCGAAAAGAAACATACTCGAGACAGAAAACAGACTGCTGTGGAGCACAAAGGTGGCTTTGGCAAAGGTTCTGCCGGGACAAGAGTCACAGTTACAGGGAACGGACAGCGGCCGGCAGGGGAAACGCCGTCGGCGTGGAGGGGCCAGCGGGGGAAATGCCGCCCTCAGCTAACGCTGCGCTATCAAGCCTTAAGCGAAAACTGCAGAGTAGTTACAGGAGACGGGCATAAGATGGATGCTAAATATCACTTGATGGTCACAAAATCTCATGGGGATGGGCACCACGTAGCCTCACGGACACCCCTTAGACCCAAACGCTTAACGAAAGACGCTTCTTGCCAAAACACAAGCTCGACGAGGAAAAGCCAAAGCTGATGCGGGGGCAACTACTAAAATCTCAGTACGTGAGCAGGCATTACTTAAGATGGTGCGGTGGTTCTGCTGGGTCCGTCCAACCTGAGCAACGGGTTCTAACGCCTGTCCAGCAGCGTCCATGATCTCTCTCACGGCCTCCCACATCAGAAACCTCCCCTGCCCAGGACCGCGTTTTGCATGTTCCACCCCTCCCCATCCCCGCAATGAAAATCAAACACAACAAATAAGCAGTCTACTTCATCTTCTTGGCCTCCAAAAGAAGCTTCCTTCCTCTGCTGAGCGTCGACACCAACATCCTCGTGCCGTTCCTCAAAAGCAAGCTGGTCCTCGGGTGCCCGTACTGCCAAAAGAAGACAAAACGATTATGCTCTTATAACGAGCTCCATCATCCTCTCCTCCTTCAGGAAATCGAGTCCCGATTGCTACATACCAGAAGTTTGTGCAGTAGATGGCCGAGGCCAGCCCCGTAAACGAAGCACTCTGTGACCCTGCTTTCTCTTTTGGCCACAGCACCCGCCACTGGGGAGCCCCAAACCCCTTCGTGACTCCCTACAAAAACCAGATACAACTAGTTCAAAACATCTGGCAGGTGAGAGATGACCGACAAACACGTACAGCCCACCTTACCCTCAAACCAGCCAGAGAGCTGACTTCCTCCCCCACTGAACTCTCATCTTCGACAAATTCACCAAACAGAACAATGTTTACACTGAACAGAACAAAACCCTTACCCTCTGACACTCTGAAACGGGTTTGTGCACCCACAAAATATATATATTCATGCTACCGACCCACGTACCACACTTCCTCAGGGTCAGCCCCACAAAGACAGGAGAACGCCCAATGCTCTCTCCATGGATACCCCGATGCTCCGCTCCCTTCTTTGCTGCTCCTGTCACGGGAAAACGCTGGGAATAAAAAAAGGTTCAGAGAAGCAAAACAATAAACAATAGGGAGAGGGACCAGCGCAAAGGAATAGAGAGAGGAAGAGACGAACAGGAAGGACAGACAACCCCATCCTGAGCACAGCCTCTGGGAGAGGGAAAGAGGAAACAGCAACCGTTATTACCGCAGATCAACCCTGACCAAAGCCTCCTTCCACAGGGGCTTCTGGACACACCGCTCCTTCCCCGCGCTACTGCTACGGGCCCCTGCGCCGAGGGGGAATCCAGTGCAGGCAGAGAGAGGCAGAGAAAAGTAGCCACAGGCTACAGGACAGAGAGAGGGAGGACTGAAAAGACAGGGAGGCAGGGAGCCACTCAGAGCGAGATGGAGAAAGAAGGTGCGGGGGGGCGCAAAAAAAAAAAAAAAACCAAACAAAAAAAAATTTTGCAGCAGGTAAGGAAAGAGACGGGGCCGGGGGAGAGACAGGGAGGGCCCAGGACGCACAAGAGAGGCAACGGGGCCCCACTGGCCCAGGACTCACCGCGACTCTCGCTCTCAGCGCTGCTGGCACAATTTAGCCGTTCAGATGCTTCTTTCCCCTCCTCTCCTCCCTGCCTCTTCTGCAGCTCCAGACTCTAGGCCGACCTCCACCTAAAGAGGATACGTGGGTGTCTTACCGCTCTTACGAGATGAGGCTTCCTCGGCACGTAGCCTAGCTCGCTCGTGCCCTACACGCCCGTACCCAACTCCGGGTTACGCGTACGGACCCTGCGGTGCACGTTGGTGGCCTGGCCCGCTGCGGACTATGAAGGGGGATCCTTCCTCCCTCACCTGCAGGGACAGGCTCTCTCTTGCCTGCAGCAGGAAGGCAGCTGGCAGCCAGAGCGCCTTCAGTTTCTTCTGCTTTACCTTTCGTTGGCGTCTCCAGCTTCAGCCGAGGCAGCTCCTGTCCACAGCCGGGAAGGGCTCTGTGTGTCCCTTTTCGCCCCGGCGCCGCGAGGATGGCAAAGCCGGGCAGAGAGAAGCCACGCAAGCCTGAGACGGCCGCAGTCGACGGCGTCCCCGGGGGAAGGACAGACAACCACGTCCTCAGCACGGTCTCTGGGAGAGGGAAAGAAGAAACAGCGACCGTCATTACCGTCCATCGACCCTGACCAAAGCCCCTCCTTGCGCAGGGGCTTCCGGACACACCGCCCCTTGCCCGCGCTACTGCTACAGGCCCCTGCGCCGAGGGGGAATCCAGTGCGCTTGAGGGCCGGCTCGCTGCCTTCACGACAGGGCCTGGGGGCGGCCAAGGGCTACGTGGCACGCTTCAGGGGAGGTGCCGGGGCTGGGGGCAGGCGCACGGGGCAAGGGGAGGCTGAGCGGGAGGCTGAGCGGGAGCTCCGGCGAGCCGGGGAGGCGGCCATCATCTGCGCCCTGGGCACGGGGAAAAGGTCCTCCTCCTTTCCCTCTTCCCTTCTGTCAGCTCCCGGGGAACTCACCGCTTCTCGGGGAGCGGCCGCACCTGGAAGCCCCCAGAAATCAACACGAATCCAACCCCAAAAATACACCGCGCCTACCGTACGCGGCACGGCAGCCCGGCACCCGAGCGCCGGAAGACCGCGCCTCCCGCCACGCCCCGGCGAACCACGTGACAGCGCCGGCAGCCACTGCGCCTGGACTACACCTCCCGGCATGCTCTGCGCCACAACACGGCCGCCCGGCAGCCGCGCGCCGCAAGGACTACACCTCCCGGCATGCTCTGCGGCACAACACGGCCGCACGGCCAGCCTCCAGGCGCACCACCACAGCTCCCGGCACGCCGCCAGCCCGCCCTCCCCGCTCTCGGACCCTGCGGGCCACCGTCCCGGCCGCCGATGCACCCGGAAGCCCCACCGAGCCCTCAGCACAGCCTCGCTCTCCCCACCGCCCGCTCCGACCCGGCGCTGCCCCGCCGCAGCCCTCCTCGGGGCTTGACCCGGGACGCAGCGCTCCACCACCCAGCCCCCGCTCACCTCCTCCCTCGCTACAGTCGCAGCCCGCTGACGCTCGGCCACAGCTCCGCTCCGCCCTCGGCTCACACTGGCCCCCCGGAGCCGGGCACCACCCCTTTTCCAGGGAGGAGCCGGCACCGTCAGCCCCACCGCCCGCACCTGGGGCTCCTCCATCCAGACCCCACCATCAGCTGAGGCGCAGCAGCAACGGGGGGCCCCCTCCCCTCACCCCCACAGTGCACCACCTCCTCCCCTGGGCTCCATCACAGCCCCTTGCCCCACGCAAAGGCAGCGCAAACGCAGCCCTGAGGGCAAAGGAGAGGGCAGGTGTTTGTGCAGGCGCGCACGTAACAAGTCCCAGGAGCCATTCGTGGGTCAGGGTCCCCAACGCTCCCCCCCTGCCCCAAGGCCACCTCGGCCGCCGTTGCCGCAGCCGCACGGAGCTGGTGTTGGCTGCGATAGTGCTCATTTTCTCCACAGTAGCTAGGAAGGGATACGTTTTGGATTTATGCTCAAAACACCGTTAATAATGTAGAGATGTTTTGGTTCTTGCTGAGCACTGCTTCCACAGTCAGGGCCTCTTCTGGTTCTCTCAGTGCCCCACCAGCAGGTAGGCTGGGAGAGGACACAGCTGGGAAAGCTTTCCCAGCTAACTGACCAAAGGGATATTCCATACCATTTGACATCATGCTCAGCACACGCAGCTGGGGGAAGAAGGGGGAGTCCTTGGGGGGCGGGGGAAAGGGAGGGCAGGGGCTACAGCATTTCTCTCCCTAAGTAACCGTTACACATGACAGAGCCCTGCTTTCCCAGAGGTGGCTCAACACCTGCCCGCCGAAAAGGAGGAGCGAATTAATTCCTTGCTTTGCTTCCACGCACAGCTTTTGCTTTACCTATTAAACAGCCTTGATCTCAACCCATGATTTTTCTCACTCTTACCCTTCCAGCTCTCTCCCCCAGCCCACTGAGGGTGGAGTGAGCAAGCAGCTCCCTGGTGCAGAATAGCCAGCTGGGGCTAAGCCACGGCACGCGCTTGTCCCGGTTTGGCAGGGAACGGACCGTCCGTCGCCTGGCTCCTGGGGCGACGGGCTGCTGGGCAGAGGGGGAGGCCACCAAAGGTGAGGAGCAGGGCACGGGACAGTAGGAAGAGAGAAGAGAAGAGCGGCATCCGGCTGGACGGGGCGGGGGGGACGTGTGTGCGTGTAGTGAGAAGGCACGAGGCAGGGAACAGGACGGCCAGAGAAGGACAGGGAGCCTGACGGAGGTGGAGATAAAAGCAGCAGAGAGAGGGGAAGAGAGGCAGCAGAAAGAGGGAAGAGCAGGACACAGACCAACAAAGAAGGAAGAGGAGCAGGCTGGAGACGCACAAAGAACCTGGGGCAGGCAGCACGACAGCGAGGGAGGAAAGAAGAATAGGGGCAGGAAGCTGGACCGAGCGTGATGGAGAAAGACAAGATAAGCGACAAGAACAGGGCAGAAAGGGAAGAATGAAGCCACGGGGACAGGGAGCCGAGACAGCCAACGACAGAGGGAAGGGGCCGGGGAGGGAACACCACAAAACAAACCACGGGGCTACGTGGTACAGAGCACGAGAAGGCAGAGGATTAAGAATTAGGGACAGGGAGCCAGAAAAACAACAACAAAACAACACCCAAAACAAAGGGAGATGGGGAGCAAAAGGAATCGCAATGCGTACAGAAAGAAGAGAGAAACAATTCTAAAACAGGGTCACGGGGAAGCCAGAGACAGCAAGATGGAGAAAGGACAAAAGCTACAGGCTACAGGGCAGAGAGGGAAGAATTAATGGATAGACACAGAGAGCTGGGCAGAAAGAGGTGGAGAAAGGCTGACGATCACACGGCCAACAGGGAAGAGAGAAGAGAGGGAGGAATTTTAAAAACAGGGGCAAGAAGCCAGAGAGAGGGAGAGAGAGGCAGCACTAAAATGGGGACAAGCCACAGGGCGGCGAGGAGGGAACCGATGAATAAGAACAGGAGACCAAAGAGAACACAACGTAGAATGGAAAAAAGGAACAGCGGCCCAACAGGGAAGGAGGAATTAAAGATCAGGCACTGGGAGGCAGACAGAGACAAACGAAGAAACAAGTGGGAAAAAAAAAACAAAAACCAAAAACACAACAACAGCAACGGGCTACAAAGACAGAGAGAGGGAAGAAAGAAAACATAGCAGCAAGGAGCTGGACAGAGAGAGATGAGGACAAACAAATAGCACGGGTCTACGTGACAGAGAACGTGGAATTAGAACACAGAGAGAGGGAGCCGGACAGAGAGAGAGGCCGAGAGAAACATCTAGACGGGCTACAGCGGGCAGAGGCAGGAATTAAAACCTAGGGACAGGGAGCTGGACAGAGAGAGACGGAGATCACAGGGAACAGCGGCGGGTGCAGGAAGAACACGAATTCATGAACAGGGAAAGGGAGCTGGACAGAGAAGAACTCAGAAAGGCAAGAACAGTAGCAGGGTACAGAGCAGACGAATTAAAAAGCGCGGCGGGAGCATTGAGGCAGACAGAGAGATTAAGAAAAAAGTCACGGGCTACGTGGCAAAGCAGGAGGAATTCAGAAACGGGGATGGCAACCAAGGGAGAGTGAGCTGCTGAAGGATAACGGGCATTCAAAGTGAGGGACGGGGAGCTGGGAAAAGCGAGGCAGAGAAAAACAGAATCACAGAGAGAATCAAACAAAGCCAAAAAAGAAGAAACTGAACAACAGGAACAGGTGTAACCAAAGCGATGAAATCAACCAACCAGAGACGGTGTTCCATTACGGGAACGTGGAGCGTACGAATCGGTGTGTCTGTCGATCTGCATTTTAGTCCCTAGGCGATCGTTAACGTCAACAGAACAACAGACAACGTGCTTCTGTCAGAAAAGGATGACAAAACGCGCTTTCGTGGAGCGGACTGAGCAAACTAGCCAAGACTGCCAAGATCAACAGCCAAGAAGGCAAAAGGCAATTCTGGCAGGGGGAGATCGCGACCACCGACTCACGGACCACCACCGAGCCTGCGCAGCGATTTACATACGGAACGAGCAAGTTTGTACCGATCAGTAGACAGGGCAATAATGACTATGTATGAATACGTAAAATTTTGATCTACAAATTGTACGGGAAAGGTGCGTGAGGTACGCACGCCAGGAGGAGCGATCCCCCGTGCGTCTGGCACTGTGAATAAAGAATGCCTGCTCTTTAATACTAGATTTGTGTTGAATAGATATTTCTGATTTTACCGCGTTTTTCGGTAACAGTTTTGGCACCCCAGATGGGACCCTGCTTTTGAATCTCGACGGATCCGCGGGACCGTGGGACCTGCAGCCAGCCCCAAGGAATTCTCGGGGAGAGCTTCCGATCCCCAGGCCAGAGAATTCTGAGCAAGATCCCTTGGACTGAAGTAAACAAGGCATTCTTTTAAGAAGAAACTTAGGTAGAATAATACGTGGGGTTAGCTTCCCACATAGGATAGGATAGTGGGTTTGAGTCCCACGGGCCTGCCCGTAAGGCGCGGCAAAAGCCACGCAGGGTTGGGGCCAAGAGGTACCTCGGTTGGTAAGTCTCTGCTAGGCGAAAGCCTGTGGAGCGGGACCCGAGGGTAGGGGGGTCTTCAACAGGGGGTTGAAGTCTCCAGGGATATCTAGCAGGGCGCTACAGATCCCAGTGGCGGATTTCCAGTGAGACCTCTAACGGGGGTTGGAGTCCCTCTGACTACTATTTGCGATAGCGCACAATCACAACTACTAGTTGACTGGGAGATGGGAGCATTTCTGAGTAAGAAACCTATCCCACAGAGAACACCTTTGGGATGTATTTTGAAGCACTGGAAAGACATCGGGGGCGGTGACCTACTAACTCGGAAACCATTAATTGAATATTGCAATCATTGGTGGCCAACGTATCAATTGGAAGGGGGGCACAAATGGCCAGAACATGAGACATTGCAATATCGTACCATCTTGCAATTAATGTTGTTTTGTAAAAAGGGAAGGCAAATGGGAAGAAGTGGCATATGTTGATTTGTTCTTTACACTGTGGAATCATCCAGCGTGGCAGAAACAGCGTGAGATACGTCCACAGGATTCTACGGCAATGTTTTTGGAGAGAGGAAAATGTGGTGAGAACTTGAAGTGTTGCTCTACTTGTGATACTGGATACTTCACTTGATGGAACTGACAAGAAAATAGTATTGAATACAGCCAGAAGGCAGGTGCAGGGAGCACATGCTAACAGGAATTTACAGAGAACAATTAATAAGAATTTTCCATCTACAAATCCCGAGTGGGACCCTAATCAGCCAGGACCCAGGGGAATGTTGACTAGATGTCAGAGAGAGATTTTATTTGGAGTAAGACATGCAATGCCAAAAGCAATAAATGGGTCAAAATTTATGAAGCGAGACAAGAATTAAAGGAGTCCCCTTCAGCCTTTATGGAAAGACTGAAGGTGACCGCCAGAAAATATACTCATTTGAACGCAGAAAAACCAGAAAAAGCAATTCAGTTGGTCTCTATATTCATAAGACAATCAGCCCCAGATAGTGGGGGGGGGAGAAGAAACCTTCAGAAGCTAGAAGAACCCAAATCCAGAGATCTGGGTAAAATGCTTGAAGTAGCTTGGCATGAAGGAGACCAGGGGAATCAACCCTAGCTGAACACCTGGTTACACTGAAGCTACGGAATGAAGAAATAGAATTTTTGGTAGATACGGGAGCCACTTCTTTGGTATTGAATACACGTGAAGAGAAATTTGATCATAAATCAGTAGATGTTGCTAGCGCAACAGGGCAAAGAAAAATTAGCCCCTCTCAGAGCCATTAAAGTTTAAATTGGAGAAGCAATGGGCAACTCACCAATTTCTGTATATGCCTGAATGTCCACTGCCTCTGTTATGATGAGATCTATTAAGTAAATTAGATGCTCAAGTAACTTTTAAAGATGGAGAGATTAAATTACTAATACCAGAATCAAAAGCCACAGAGGCGAGAGCGTTTATGTTACAGGATTCCTCCAGGGAGGAACAGGTTCCCGAAGAAGTGGAAAACGTAGTAATTATCCTTTGGTTTGAGCGAGCGGAGCTCCGGAGCGATCTAAGTGGGCAGAGCCGGTAAAAGTAACCTTAAAGCCTGGAGCCAAGCCGGTAAGACAAAAACAATACCCTATTAAGCGAGAGGCTCAAGAAGGATTAGAGAAGTTAATTATAAAATTTTTCAGAATATGAGCTTTTAGTGGAATGTGAATCAGAATATAGTACTCCTGTGTCGCCAGTAAAGAAATCTAGAGGCAAAGAGTATTAGCTAGTTCACCATTTAAGGGCTATATATCAGGTGGCCCAAGACATACATCCGGTAGTAGCTAATCCATACACTTTACTGACCTCTTTTAAAGGAGGAGCATAAATGGTTTACTGTGCTAGATTTGAAGGATGCCTTCTTTTGCATACCTCCAGGCATAAAAAGTCAAAGCCTATTTGCTTTGGAATGGGAAAGCCCCACCACAGAATGAAAGACACAGCTAACATGGACCGTACTTACACAAGGATTTAAAATTAGTCCTACGATATTTGGGACTCAGCTGGCAAGAAAAAAATTAGAAATGTAGAAATGTATAGAAAAAACAGAACCCAGGGAGAGGCATATTGTTACAGAATGCAGGTGACATTCTGATAGTGGCAGAAAGTAAAGAATAATGTTTTGAAATTTTTAAATTTTCTGGGCCAAGGAAGATGCAGAGTTTCCAGAAACAAAACCCAAATAGGAGAAGCAGCAGCCATTTATTTAGGATTTGAAATATCTCAAAGACAATTAGAAAGTGAAAAGAAAGAAACTATTTGTCAAATTCCCAAACCTAGCGGCCCGAAGGAATTGAGAGCTTTTCTGAAAATAGTGAAATGGCGTCAGCTCTGGATTCTGAACTACAGACTCTATGTAAAACCATTATATGAGGCATTGAAAGAATCAAAGGATAAATATTTAACCCGGACGCCCGAATGCCAAGCGGCATTCAAAGAACTGAAAAGAGCCTCGATGATGGCCCCTGCATTAGGCCTACCTGATTTCGCTAAACCTTTTGAGTTGTTTGTCCACGAAAGACAACATTTAGCCCTTGGAGTGCTGACACAGCGACTGGGAACCTGGAAGAGACCTGTGGGCTACTTCTCCAAACAACTCGACCACGTGAGTAAAAGACGGCCTAGGTGTTTACGGGCAGCAGCAACAACAGCGCTGCCGATCCGGGAAGCCCCAAAGTTAACAATGGGACAGAAGATGACAGTATGTGTCCCGCACATAGCGGTGACTGTTTTAGGACAAAAGGGGGGTCGTTGGCTATCCCTTAGCAGAATGTTGAAATATCAAGTTGTTCTGTTAGAACAAGACGATGTGGAATCGAAGACTACTGCTATACTGAATCCTGCTACGTTTTTAACAACAGAAAACCTTACGGACAATTTCGAACACGATCGCTTGCTAACTATTGAACAAGTCTATTCCAGCAGACCAGACCTGAGACACAAGCCTCTGGGAAAATCCTGATCTGGAGTTGTTTACAGATGGAAGAAGCTCTGGGCGAGAAGAGAAGCGAATGGCCGGATATGCTGTCGTTATCGCCGCCGAGGGAACGGAGTCAGGGGTGCTGCCTGCAAACACCTCAGCACAGAAAGCAGCATTGGTAGCATTGAAGCGAGCTCTGCGAATGGCAGAAGGACAAAGGATAAATATCTAGACTGATTCCAAACGTGCATTTGGTGTGATCCACGATCATGGAGCTATTGGGAAGGAGAAAGGACTGCCATCAGCCCAAAAATCATCGATACAGCATAAAGACGACAATCTCCAACTTCCGGAAGATGTGCAGAAACCAAAAGAAGTGGCGGTAAAGCGTTGCAAAGCTCATCAATTCGGCCAGACGGCTGTAAACATAAGCAAACGATTGACAGATAAAGCTGCAAAGAGGACTGCAGAGCAAGGTATCCTTGCACTAGTACCAGTAAAACAGATCAGAATTCCAAAGTTGAAACCGAGATATAATAAATTGGATGAGCAATTAGCAGAACAATTGGAAGCATCACAAAACACAGAGAGATGGTAGATAACACCAGAAAAACAAGTAATAATAATAACAACCCCACAAGTTATGACAGAACTTGAAAAGAAAAGCATGAGCAAACACATTGGGGTGTAGATGCTACGGTTTTGAGTTTAAAAACATCTGTAGCGTGTGTAGGCATGACAAGAATAGTTAAACCCATAGTAGCTAAGTGTCCAATCTGTCCTAGAAATAATCCCCTGAACCAAAGGAAACCACCTTTAGGAGTAACAAAACAAAAAATTCTCCCGGAAATTATTAGCAAATTAAGTTCTCTGAGTTACCCAGACAAAATAGATAGAGCAGTATTTGTTAGTGCTGATTGACAAATTTTCTAGATGGCCAGCAGCTTTCTCGTGCTGCACCAACAAAGCTAGAGTAGTAGTTAAAACGTTGCTGAAAGAAATAATACCAAGATTTAGAGTGCCAATGGGAATGTCCTCTGATAGAGCACCACATTTTTTTGCAGAGGTAGTTCAACAAATTAATAAAATTTTGCGTAGAAAATGGGACCTGCATACACCCTGGAGACCACAATCAAGTGAAAACTTTGAGAAGATGAACCAAACACTGAACTGACATAGTGGAATATTATTGATCTAGGATGGAAGTATTGAGAAAATTATTATTTCAGAACTTCCATACGGGGGAAATGTAACCAAAGCGATGAAATCAACCAACCAGAGACAGTGTTCCATTACGGGAACATGGAACGTACGAATCAGCGCATCCGTCGATCTGCATTTTAGTCCCTAGGCGATCGTTAATGCGAACAGAACAGACAATGTGCTTCTGTCAGAAAAGGATGACAAAACGCGGTTTCGTGGAGCGGACTGAGAAAACTAGCCAAGAAGGTAAAAAGGTAATTCCTTTACGCAGGGGGAGATCGCGACCACCGACTCACAGACCACCACCGACCCAAGTAATACCACCTACTCAGAAGAGAACAACGGAAGAGGACAACCGAGCCTGCGCAGCGATTTACATACGGAACGAGCAAGTTTGTACCGATCAGTAGACAGGGCAATAATGAATACGTATGAATACCTAAAATTTTGATCTACAAATTGTACGGGAAAGGTGTGTGAGGTACGCACGCCAGGAGGAGCGATCCCCCGTGCATCCGGCGCCGTGAATAAAAAATGCCTGCTCTTTAATACTAAATTGGCGTTGAGGAGTCGTTTCCGATTTTACCGCGTTTTTCGGTAACACAGGGAGTCAGACCAAGAGGGCCAGAGAAAGACAAAATACCGACAGGCTACAGGACAGAGCAGGAGGAATAAAAAAACGGAGCCAGAGCCAGGCAGAGAGAGGCGGAGATAGAAAAAGGAGCCACAGGCTACAGGACAGAGAGAGGGAGGACTGAAAAAGACGGGGAGGCAGGGAGCCACTCAGAGCGAGATGGAGAAAGAAGGTGCGGGGGGGGCCCAAAAGAAAAAATAAAATTTTGCAGCAGGTAAGGAAAGAGAGGGGGCCGGGGGAGAGACAGGGAGGGCCCAGGACGCACAAGAGAGGCAACGGGGCCCCACTGGCCCAGGACTCACCGCGACTCTCGCTCTCAGCGCTGCTGGCACAATTTAGCCGTTCAGATGCTTCTTTCCCCTCCTCTCCTCCCTGCCTCTTCTGCAGCTCCAGACTCTAGGCCGACCTCCACCTAAAGAGGATACGTGGGTGTCTCACCGCTCTTACGAGATGAGGCTTCCTCGGCACGTAGCCTAGCTCGCTCGTGCCCTACACGCCCGTACCCAACTCCGGGTTACGCGTACGGACCCTGCGGTGCACGTTGGTGGCCTGGCCCGCTGCGGACTATGAAGGGGGATCCTTCCTCCCTCACCTGCAGGGACAGGCTCTCTCTTGCCTGCAGCAGGAAGGCAGCTGGCAGCCAGAGCGCCTTCAGTTTCTTCTGCTTTACCTTTCGTTGGCGTCTCCAGCTTCAGCCGAGGCAGCTCCTGTCCACAGCCGGGAAGGGCTCTGTGTGTCCCTTTTCGCCCCGGCGCCGCGAGGATGGCAAAGCCGGGCAGAGAGAAGCCACGCAAGCCTGAGACGGCTGCAGTCGACGGCGTCCCCGGGGGAAGGACAGACAACCACGTCCTCAGCACGGTCTCTGGGAGAGGGAAAGAAGAAACAGCGACCGTCATTACCGTCCATCGACCCTGACCAAAGCCTCTCCTTGCGCAGGGGCTTCCGGACACACCGCCCCTTCCCCGCGCTACTGCTAAGGGCCCCTGCGCCGAGGGGGAATCCAGTGCGCTTGAGGGCCGGCTCGCTGCCTTCACGACAGGGCCTGGGGGCGGCCAAGGGCTACGTGGCACGCTTCAGGGGAGGTGCCGGGGCTGGGGGCAGGCGCACGGGGCAAGGGGGGGCCAGGGGAGGCTGAGCGGGAGCTCCGGCGAGCCGGGGAGGCAGCCATCATCTGCGCCCTGGGCAGGGGGAAAAGGTCCTCCTCCTTTCCCTCTTCCCTTCTGTCAGCTCCCGGGGAACTCACCGCTTCTCGGGGAGCGGCCGCACCTGCAAGCCCCCAGAAATCAACACGAATCCAACCCCAAAAATACACCGCGCCTACCGTACGCGGCACGGCCGCCCGGCACCCGAGCGCCGGAAGACCGCGCCTCCTGCCACGCCCCGGCGAACCACGTGACAGGGCCGGCAGCCACTGCGCCAGGACTACACCTCCCGGCATGCTCTGCGGCACAACACGGCCGCCCGGCAGCCGCGCGCCGCAAGGACTACACCTCCCGGCATGCTCTGCGCCACAACACGGCCGCACGGCCAGCCTCCAGGCGCACCACCACAGCTCCCGGCACGCCGCCAGCCCGCCCTCCCCGCTCTCGGACCCTGCGGGCCACCGTCCCGGCCGCCGATGCACCCGGAAGCCCCACCGAGCCCTCAGCACAGCCTCGCTCTCCCCACCGCCCGCTCCGACCCGGCGCTGCCCCGCCGCAGCCCTCCTCGGGGCTTGACCCGGGACGCAGCGCTCCACCACCCAGCCCCCGCTCACCTCCTCCCTCGCTACAGTCGCAGCCCGCTGACACTCGGCCACAGCTCCGCTCCGCCCTCGGCTCACACTGGCCCCCCGGAGCCGGGCACCACCCCTTTTCCAGGGAGGAGCCGGCACCGTCAGCCCCACCGCCCGCACCTGGGGCTCCTCCATCCAGACCCCGCCATCAGCTGAGGCGCAGCAGCAACGGGGGGCCCCCTCCCCTCACCCCCACAGTGCACCACCTCCTCCCCTGGGCTCCATCACAGCCCCTTGCCCCACGCAAAGGCAGCGCAAACGCAGCCCTGAGGGCAAAGGAGAGGGCAGGTGTTTGTGCAGGCGCGCACGTAACAAGTCCCAGGAGCCATTCGTGGGTCAGGGTCCCCAACGCTCCCCCCCTGCCCCAAGGCCACCTCGGCCGCCGTTGCCGCAGCCGCACGGAGCTGGTGTTGGCTGCGATAGTGCTCATTTTCTCCACAGTAGCTAGGAAGGGATACGTTTTGGATTTATGCTCAAAACACCGTTAATAATGTAGAGATGTTTTGGTTCTTGCTGAGCACTGCTTCCACAGTCAGGGCCTCTTCTGGTTCTCTCAGTGCCCCACCAGCAGGTAGGCTGGGAGAGGACACAGCTGGGAAAGCTTTCCCAGCTAACTGACCAAAGGGATATTCCATACCATTTGACATCATGCTCAGCACACGCAGCTGGGGGAAGAAGGGGGAGTCCTTGGGGGGGGGGGGGGGAGGGAGGGCAGGGGCTACAGCATTTCTCTCCCTAAGTAACCGTTACACATGACAGAGCCCTGCTTTCCCAGAGGTGGCTCAACACCTGCCCGCCGAAAAGGAGGAGCGAATTAATTCCTTGCTTTGCTTCCACGCACAGCTTTTGCTTTACCTATTAAACAGCCTTGATCTCAACCCATGATTTTTCTCACTCTTACCCTTCCAGCTCTCTCCCCCAGCCCACTGAGGGTGGAGTGAGCAAGCAGCTCCCTGGTGCAGAATAGCCAGCTGGGGCTAAGCCACGGCACGCGCTTGTCCCGGTTTGGCAGGGAACGGACCGTCCGTCGCCTGGCTCCTGGGGCGACGGGCTGCTGGGCAGAGGGGGAGGCCACCAAAGGTGAGGAGCAGGGCACAGGACAGTAGGAAGAGAGAAGAGAAGAGCGGCATCCGGCTGGACGGGGCGGGGGGGACGTGTGTGCGTGTAGTGAGAAGGCACGAGGCAGGGAACAGGACGGCCAGAGAAGGACAGGGAGCCTGACGGAGGTGGAGATAAAAGCAGCAGAGAGAGGGGAAGAGAGGCAGCAGAAAGAGGGAAGAGCAGGACACAGACCAACAAAGAAGGATGAGGAGCAGGCTGGAGACGCACAAAGAACCTGGGGCAGGCAGCACGACAGCGAGGGAGGAAAGAAGAATAGGGGCAGGAAGCTGGACCGAGCGCGATGGAGAAAGACAAGATAAGCGACAAGAACAGGGCAGAAAGGGAAGAATGAAGCCACGGGGACAGGGAGCCGAGACAGCCAACGACAGAGGGAAGGGGCCGGGGAGGGAACACCACAAAACAAACCACGGGGCTACGTGGTACAGAGCACGAGAAGGCAGAGAATTAAGAATTAGGGACAGGGAGCCAGAAAAACAACAACAAAACAACACCCAAAACAAAGGGAGATGGGGAGCAAAAGGAATCGCAATGCGTACAGAAAGAAGAGAGAAACAATTCTAAAACAGGGTCACGGGGAAGCCAGAGACAGCAAGATGGAGAAAGGACAAAAGCTACAGGCTACAGGGCAGAGAGGGAAGAATTAATGGATAGACACAGAGAGCTGGGCAGAAAGAGGTGGAGAAAGGCTGACGATCACACGGCCAACAGGGAAGAGAGAAGAGAGGGAGGAATTTTAAAAACAGGGGCAAGAAGCCAGAGAGAGGGAGAGAGAGGCAACACTAAAATGGGGACAAGCCACAGGGCAGCGAGGAGGGAACCGATGAATAAGAACAGCAGACCAAAGAGAACACAACGTAGAATGGAAAAAAGGAACAGCGGCCCAACAGGGAAGGAGGAATTAAAGATCAGGCACTGGGAGGCAGACAGAGACAAACGAAGAAACAAGTGGGAAAAAAAAAACAAAAACCAAAAACACAACAACAGCAATGGGCTACAAAGACAGAGAGAGAGGGAAGAAATAAAACATAGCAGCAAGGAGCTGGACAGAGAGAGATGAGGACAAACAAATAGCACGGGTCTACGTGACAGAGAACGTGGAATTAGAACACAGAGAGAGGGAGCCGGACAGAGAGAGAGGCCGAGAGAAAAACCTAGACGGGCTACAGCGGGCAGAGGCAGGGATTAAAACCTAGGGACAGGGAGCTGGACAGAGAGAGACGGAGGTCACAGGGAACACCGGTGGCTGCAGGAAGAACAGGAATCCACAAATAGGGAAAGGGAGCTCGACGGAGAAGAACTCAGAAAGGCAAGAACAGTAGCAGGGTGCAGAGCAGAGCAGACGAATGAAAAAGCGCGGGGGGAGCGTTGAGGCAGACAGAGAGAGATTAAGAAAAAAGTCACGGGCTACGTGGCAAAGCAGGAGGAATTCAGAAACGGGGATGGCAACCAAGGGAGAGTGAGCTGGTGAAGGACAACGGGCATTCCAAGTGAGGGACGGGGAGCTGGGAAAAGCGAGGCAGAGAAAAACAGAATCACAGAGAGAATCACACAAAGCCAAAAAAGAAGAAACTGAACAACAGGAACAGGTGTAACCAAAGCGATGAAATCAGCCAACCAGAGACGGTGTTCCATTACGGGAACATGGAGCGTACGAATCAGCGCACCTGTTGATCTGCATTTTAGTCCCTAGGCGATCGTTAACGTCAGCAGAACAACAGACAACGTGCTTCTGTCAGAAAAGGATGACAAAACGCGGTTTCGTGGAGCGGACTGAGAGAACTAGCCAAGACTGCCAAGATTAACAGCCAAGAAGGTAAAAGGCAATTCTGGCAGGGGGAGATCGCGACCACCGACTCACGGACCACCACCGAGCCTGCGCAGCGATTTACATACGGAACGAGCAAGTTTGTACCGATCAGCAGACAGGACAATAATGAATACGTATGAATACGTAAAATTTTGATCTACAAATTGAACGGGAAAGGTGCGTGAGGTACGCACGCCAGGAGGAGCGATCCCCCGTGCATCCGGCGCCGTGAATAAAGAATGCCTGCTCTTTAATACTAAATTGGTCTTGAGGAGTTGTTTCCGATTTTACCGCGTTTTTCGGTAACACAGGGAGTCAGACCGAGAGAGCCAGAGAAAGACAAAAATACCGACAGGCTACAGGACAGAGCAGGAGGAGTAAAAAAATAAAAACGGAGCCAGAGCCAGGCAGAGAGAGGCGGAGAAAGAACAAGTAGCCACAGGCTACAGGACAGAGAGAGGGAGGACTGAAAAGACGGGGAGGCAGGGAGCCACTCAGAGCGAGACGGAGAAAGAAGGTGCGGGGGGGGCGCAAAAAAAAATAATTTTGCAGCAGGTAAGGAAAGAGAGGGGGCCGGGGGAGAGACAGGGAGGGCCCAGGACGTACAAGAGAGGCAACGGGGCCCCACTGGCCCAGGACTCACCGCGCCTCTCGCTCTCAGCGCTGCTGGCACAATTTAGCCGTTCACATGCTTCTTTCCCCTCCTCTCCTCCCTGCCTCTTCTGCAGCTCCAGACTCTAGGCCGACCTCCACCTGAAGAGAACACGGGGGTGTCTTACAGCTCTTACGAGATGAGGCTTCCTAGGCACGTAGCCTAGCTCGCTCGTGCACTACACGCCCGTACCGAACTGCGGGTTCCAACTGTGGGAAGAAGGGGGAGTCCTTGGGGGCTACGGCATTTCTCTTCCTAAGTAACCGTTACACATGACAGAGCCCTGCTTTCCCAGAAACAGCTCAACACCTGCCCGCCGAAAAGGAGGAGCGAATTAATTCCTTGCTTTGCTTCCACGCACAGCTTTTGCTTTACCTATTAAACCGTCTTGATCTCAACCCATGATTTTTCTCACTTTTACCCTTCCAGCTCTCTCCCCCAGCCCACTGAGGGTGGAGCGAGCAAGCAGCTCCCTGGTGCAGAGTTGCCAGCTGAGGCTAAGCCACGGCACGCGCTTGTCCCGGTTTGGCAGGGAACGGACCGTCCGTCGCCTGGCTCCTGGAGCGACGGGCTGCTGGGCAGAGGGGGAGGCCACCAAAGGTGACGAGCAGGGCACAGGACAGTAGGAGGAGAGAAGAGCAGCATCCGGCTGGACGGGGGCGGGGGGGGCGTGTGTGCGTGTAGTGAGAAGGCACGAGGCAGGGAACAGGACGGCCAGAGGAGGACAGGGAGCCTGACGGAGGTGGAGATAAAAGCAGCAGAGAGAGGGGAAGAGCAGGACACAGACCAACAAAGAAGGATGAGGAGCAGGCTGGAGACGCACAAAGAACCTGGGGCAGGCAGCACGACAGCGAGGGAGGAAAGAAGAACAGGGGCAGGAAGCTGGACCGAGCGAGATGGAGACAGACAAGATAAGCGACAAGAACAGGGCAGAAAGGGAAGAATGAAGCCACGGGGACAGGGAGCCGAGACAGCCAACGACGGAGGGAAGGGGCCGGGGAGGGAACACCACAAAACAAACCATGGGGCTACGTGGTACAGAGCATGAGAAGGCAGAGAATTAACAATTAGGGACAGGGAGCCAGAAAAACAACAAAAAAAACACCAAAACAAAGGGAGATGGAGAGCAAAAGGAATCGCAATGCGTACAGAGAGAAGAGAGAAACAATTCTAGAAGAGGGTCACGGGGAAGCCAGAGACAGCAAGATGGAGAAAGGACAGAAGCTACAGGCTACAGGGCAGAGAGGGAAGAATTAATGAATAGACGCAGAGAGCTGGGCAGAAAGAGGTGGAGAAAGGCTGAAGATCACACGGCCAACAGGGAAGAGAGAAGAGAGGGAGGAATTTTAAAAACAGGGGCAAGAAGCCAGAGAGAGGGAGAGAGAGGCAACAATAAATGGGGACAAGCCACAGGGCAGCGAGGAGGGAACCGATGAATAAGAACAGGAGACCAAAGAGAACACAATGTAGAATGGAAAAAAGGAACAGCGGCCTACAGGGAAGGAGGAATTAAAGATCAGGCACTGGGAGGCAGACAGAGACACATGAAGAAACAAGTGGGAAAAAAAAAAAAAAACCAACAACGGCAACGGGCTACAAAGACAGACAGAGAGGGAAGAAATAAAACATCGCAGCAAGGAGCTGGACAGAGAGAGATGAGGACAAACAAATAGCACGGGTCTACGTGACAGAGAACGTGGAATTAGAACACAGAGAGAGGGAGCCGGACAGAGAGAGAGGCCGAGAGAAAAACCTAGACGGGCTACAGCGGGCAGAGGCAGGGATTAAAACCTAGGGACAGGGAGCTGGACAGAGAGAGACGGAGGTCACAGGGAACAGCGGTGGCTGCAGGAAGAACAGGAATCCACAAATAGGGAAAGGGAGCTCGACAGAGAAGAACTCAGAAAGGCAAGAACAGTAGCAGGGTGCAGAGCAGAGCAGACGAATGAAAAAGCGCGGGGGGAGCGTTGAGGCAGACAGAGAGAGATTAAGAAAAAAGTCACGGGCTACGTGGCAAAGCAGGAGGAATTCAGAAACGGGGATGGCAACCAAGGGAGAGTGAGCTGGTGAAGGACAACGGGCATTCCAAGTGAGGGACGGGGAGCTGGGAAAAGCGAGGCAGAGAAAAACAGAATCACAGAGAGAATCACACAAAGCCAAAAAAGAAGAAACTGAACAACAGGAACAGGTGTAACCAAAGCGATGAAATCAGCCAACCAGAGACGGTGTTCCATTACGGGAACATGGAGCGTACGAATCAGCGCACCTGTCGATCTGCATTTTAGTCCCTAGGCGATCGTTAACGTCAGCAGAACAACAGACAACGTGCTTCTGTCAGAAAAGGATGACAAAACGCGGTTTCGTGGAGCGGACTGAGAGAACTAGCCAAGACTGCCAAGATTAACAGCCAAGAAGGTAAAAGGCAATTCTGGCAGGGGGAGATCGCGACCACCGACTCACGGACCACCACCGAGCCTGCGCAGCGATTTACATACGGAACGAGCAAGTTTGTACCGATCAGCAGACAGGACAATAATGAATACGTATGAATACGTAAAATTTTGATCTACAAATTGAACGGGAAAGGTGCGTGAGGTACGCACGCCAAGAGGAGCGATCCCCCGTGCATCCGGCGCCGTGAATAAAGAATGCCTGCTCTTTAATACTAAATTGGTCTTGAGGAGTTGTTTCCGATTTTACCGCGTTTTTCGGTAACACAGGGAGTCAGACCGAGAGAGCCAGAGAAAGACAAAAATACCGACAGGCTACAGGACAGAGCAGGAGGAGTAAAAAAATAAAAACGGAGCCAGAGCCAGGCAGAGAGAGGCGGAGAAAGAACAAGTAGCCACAGGCTACAGGACAGAGAGAGGGAGGACTGAAAAGACGGGGAGGCAGGGAGCCACTCAGAGCGAGACGGAGAAAGAAGGTGCGGGGGGGGCGCAAAAAAAAAATAATTTTGCAGCAGGTAAGGAAAGAGAGGGGGCCGGGGGAGAGACAGGGAGGGCCCAGGACGTACAAGAGAGGCAACGGGGCCCCACTGGCCCAGGACTCACCGCGCCTCTCGCTCTCAGCGCTGCTGGCACAATTTAGCCGTTCACATGCTTCTTTCCCCTCCTCTCCTCCCTGCCTCTTCTGCAGCTCCAGACTCTAGGCCGACCTCCACCTGAAGAGAACACGGGGGTGTCTTACAGCTCTTACGAGATGAGGCTTCCTAGGCACGTAGCCTAGCTCGCTCGTGCACTACACGCCCGTACCGAACTGCGGGTTCCAACTGTGGGAAGAAGGGGGAGTCCTTGGGGGCTACGGCATTTCTCTTCCTAACTAACCGTTACACATGACAGAGCCCTGCTTTCCCAGAAACAGCTCAACACCTGCCCGCCGAAAAGGAGGAGCGAATTAATTCCTTGCTTTGCTTCCACGCACAGCTTTTGCTTTACCTATTAAACCGTCTTGATCTCAACCCATGATTTTTCTCACTTTTACCCTTCCAGCTCTCTCCCCCAGCCCACTGAGGGTGGAGCGAGCAAGCAGCTCCCTGGTGCAGAGTTGCCAGCTGAGGCTAAGCCACGGCACACGCTTGTCCCGGTTTGGCAGGGAACGGACCGTCCGTCGCCTGGCTCCTGGAGCGACGGGCTGCTGGGCAGAGGGGGAGGCCACCAAAGGTGACGAGCAGGGCACAGGACAGTAGGAGGAGAGAAGAGCAGCATCCGGCTGGACGGGGGCGGGGGGGGCGTGTGTGCGTGTAGTGAGAAGGCACGAGGCAGGGAACAGGACGGCCAGAGGAGGACAGGGAGCCTGACTGAGGTGGAGATAAAAGCAGCAGAGAGAGGGGAAGAGCAGGACACAGACCAACAAAGAAGGATGAGGAGCAGGCTGGAGACGCACAAAGAACCTGGGGCAGGCAGCACGACAGCGAGGGAGGAAAGAAGAACAGGGGCAGGAAGCTGGACCGAGCGAGATGGAGACAGACAAGATAAGCGACAAGAACAGGGCAGAAAGGGAAGAATGAAGCCACGGGGACAGGGAGCCGAGACAGCCAACGACGGAGGGAAGGGGCCGGGGAGGGAACACCACAAAACAAACCATGGGGCTACGTGGTACAGAGCATGAGAAGGCAGAGAATTAACAATTAGGGACAGGGAGCCAGAAAAACAACAAAAAAAACACCAAAACAAAGGGAGATGGAGAGCAAAAGGAATCGCAATGCGTACAGAGAGAAGAGAGAAACAATTCTAGAAGAGGGTCACGGGGAAGCCAGAGACAGCAAGATGGAGAAAGGACAGAAGCTACAGGCTACAGGGCA
The DNA here is from genome assembly GCF_949628215.1 of Phalacrocorax aristotelis. Classification (NCBI taxonomy): domain Eukaryota; kingdom Metazoa; phylum Chordata; class Aves; order Suliformes; family Phalacrocoracidae; genus Phalacrocorax; species Phalacrocorax aristotelis. The sequence goes on along the minus strand of NW_027441225.1, from coordinate 44,058 downwards.
GAGAGGGAAGAATTAATGAATAGACGCAGAGAGCTGGGCAGAAAGAGGTGGAGAAAGGCTGAAGATCACACGGCCAACAGGGAAGAGAGAAGAGAGGGAGGAATTTTAAAAACAGGGGCAAGAAGCCAGAGAGAGGGAGAGAGAGGCAACAATAAATGGGGACAAGCCACAGGGCAGCGAGGAGGGAACCGATGAATAAGAACAGCAGACCAAAGAGAACACAATGTAGAATGGAAAAAAGGAACAGCGGCCTACAGGGAAGGAGGAATTAAAGATCAGGCACTGGGAGGCAGACAGAGACACATGAAGAAACAAGTGGGAAAAAAAAAAAAACAAACCAACAACGGCAACGGGCTACAAAGACAGACAGAGAGGGAAGAAATAAAACATCGCAGCAAGGAGCTGGACAGAGAGAGATGAGGACAAACAAATAGCACGGGTCTACGTGACAGAGAACGTGGAATTAGAACACAGAGAGAGGGAGCCGGACAGAGAGAGAGGCCGAGAGAAAAACCTAGACGGGCTACAGCGGGCAGAGGCAGGGATTAAAACCTAGGGACAGGGAGCTGGACAGAGAGAGACTGAGGTCACAGGGAACAGCGGTGGCTGCAAGAAGAACAGGAATCCACAAATAGGGAAAGGGAGCTCGACAGAGAAGAACTCAGAAAGGCAAGAACAGTAGCAGGGTGCAGAGCAGAGCAGACGAATGAAAAAGCGCGGGGGGAGCGTTGAGGCAGACAGAGAGAGATTAAGAAAAAAGTCACGGGCTACGTGGCAAAGCAGGAGGAATTCAGAAACGGGGATGGCAACCAAGGGAGAGTGAGCTGGTGAAGGACAACGGGCATTCCAAGTGAGGGACGGGGAGCTGGGAAAAGCGAGGCAGAGAAAAACAGAATCACAGAGAGAATCACACAAAGCCAAAAAAGAAGAAACTGAACAACAGGAACAGGTGTAACCAAAGCGATGAAATCAGCCAACCAGAGACGGTGTTCCATTACGGGAACATGGAGCGTACGAATCAGCGCACCTGTTGATCTGCATTTTAGTCCCTAGGCGATCGTTAACGTCAGCAGAACAACAGACAACGTGCTTCTGTCAGAAAAGGATGACAAAACGCGGTTTCGTGGAGCGGACTGAGAAAACTAGCCAAGACTGCCAAGATTAACAGCCAAGAAGGTAAAAGGACAATCAGTAGACAGGACAATAATGAATGTGTATGAATACGTAAAATTTTGATCTACAAATTGAACGGGAAAGGTGCGTGAGGTACGCACGCCAGGAGGAGCGATCCCCCGTGCGTCTGGCGCCGTGAATAAACAACGCCTGCTCTTTAATACTAAATTGGCGTTGAGGAGTTGTTTCCGATTTTACCGCGTTTTTCGGTAACACAGGGAGTCAGACCAAGAGGGCCAGAGAAAGACAAAATACCGACAGGCTACAGGACAGAGCAGGAGGAATAAAAAAATAAAAACGGAGCCAGAGCCAGGCAGAGAGAGGCGGAGAAAGAACAAGTAGCCACAGGCTACAGGACAGAGAGAGGGAGGACTGAAAAGACGGGGAGGCAGGGAGCCACTCAGAGCGAGATGGAGAAAGAAGGTGCGGGGGGGGCCCAAAAGAAAAAAAAAAATTTTTACAGCAGGTAAGGAAAGAGAGGGGGCCAGGGGAGAGACAGGGAGGGCCCAGGACGTACAAGAGAGGCAACGGGGCCCCACTGGCCCAGGACTCACCGCGACTCTCGCTCTCAGCGCTGCTGGCACAATTTAGCCGTTCACATGCTTCTTTCCCCTCCTCTCCTCCCTGCCTCTTCTGCAGCTCCAGACTCTAGGCCGACCTCCACCTGAAGAGAACACGGGGGTGTCTTACAGCTCTTACGAGATGAGGCTTCCTCGGCACGTAGCCTAGCTCGCTCGTGCACTACACGCCCGTACCCAACTCCGGGTTACCGCGTACGGACCCTGCGGTGCACGTTGGTGGCCTGGCCCGGCCCGCTGCGGGCTATGAAGGGGGATCCTTCCTCCCTCACCTGCAGGGACAGGCTCTCTCTTGCCTGCAGCAGGAAGGCAGCTGGCAGCCAGAGCGCCTTCAGTTTCTTCTGCTTTACCTTTCGTTGGCGTCTCCAGCTTCAGCCGAGGCAGCTCCTCTCCACAGCCGGAAAGGGCTCTGTGTGTCCCTTTTCGCCCCGGCGCCGCGAGGATGGCAAAGCCGGGCAGAGAGAAGCCACGCAAGCCTGAGACGGCCGCAGTCGACGGCGTCCCCGGGGGAAGGACAGACAACCACGTCCTCAGCACGGTCTCTGGGAGAGGGAAAGAAGAAACAGCGACCGTCATTACCGTCCATCGACCCTGACCAAAGCCTCTCCTTGCGCAGGGGCTTCCGGACACACCGCCCCTTCCCCGCGCTACTGCTAAGGGCCCCTGCGCCGAGGGGGAATCCAGTGCGCTTGAGGGCCGGCTCGCTGCCTTCACGACAGGGCCTGGGGGCGGCCAAGGGCTACGCAGCACGCTTCAGGGGAGGTGCCGGGGCTGGGGGCAGGCGCACGGGGCAAGGGGGGGCCAGGGGAGGCTGAGCGGGAGCTCCGGCGAGCCGGGGAGGCGGCCATCATCTGCGCCCTGGGCAGGGGGAAAAGGTCCTCCTCCTTTCCCTCTTCCCTTCTGTCAGCTCCCGGGGAACTCACCGCTTCTCGGGGAGCGGCCGCACCCGCAAGCCCCCAGAAATCAACACGAATCCAACCCCAAAAATACACCGCGCCTACCGTACGCGGCACGGCCGCCCGGCACCCGAGCGCCGGAAGACCGCGCCTCCCGCCACGCCCCGGCGAACCACGTGACAGCGCCGGCAGCCACTGCGCCAGGACTACACCTCCCGGCATGCTCTGCGCCACAACACGGCCGCCCGGCAGCCGCGCGCCGCAAGGACTACACCTCCCGGCACGCTCTGCGCCACAACACGGCCGCCCGGCAGCCGCGCGCCGCAAGGACTACACCTCCCGGCATGCTCTGCGACACAACACGGCCGCCCGGCAGCTGCGCGCCACAAGGACTGCAGCTCCCGGCATGCTCTGCGCCACAACACGGCCGCACGGCCACCCGGCAGGCGCACCACCACAGCTCCCGGCACGCCGCCAGCCCGCCCTCCCCGCTCTCGGACCCTGCGGGCCACCGTCCCGGCCGCCGATGCACCCGGAAGCCCCACCGAGCCCTCAGCACAGCCTCGCTCTCCCCACCGCCCGCTCCGACCCGGCGCTGCCCCGCCGCAGCCCTCCTCGGGGCTTGACCCGGGACGCAGCGCTCCACCACCCAGCCCCCGCTCACCTCCTCCCTCGCTACAGTCGCAGCCCGCTGACGCTCGGCCACAGCTCCGCTCCGCCCTCGGCTCACACTGGCCCCCCGGAGCCGGGCACCACCCCTTTTCCAGGGAGGAGCCGGCACCGTCAGCCCCACCGCCCGCACCTGGGGCTCCTCCATCCAGACCCCGCCATCAGCTGAGGCGCAGCAGCAACGGGGGGCGCCCTCCCCTCACCCCCACAGTGCACCACCTCCTCCCCTGGGCTCCATCACAGCCCCTTGCCCCACGCAAAGGCAGCGCAAACGCAGCCCTGAGGGCAAAGGAGAGGGCAGGTGTTTGTGCAGGCGCGCACGTAACAAGTCCCAGGAGCCATTCGTGGGTCAGGGTCCCCAACGCTCCCCCCCTGCCCCAAGGCCACCTCGGCCGCCGTTGCCGCAGCCGCACGGAGCTGGTGTTGGCTGCGATAGTGCTCATTTTCTCCACAGTAGCTAGGAAGGGTTAAGTTTTGGATTTATGCTCAAAACACCGTTAATAATGTAGAGATGTTTTGGTTCTTGCTGAGCACTGCTTCCACAGTCAGGGCCTCTTCTGGTTCTCTCAGTGCCCCACCAGCAAGTAGGCTGGGAGAGGACACAGCTGGGAAAGCTTTCCCAGCTAACTGACCAAAGGGATATTCCATACCATTTGACATCATGCTCAGCACACGCAGCAGGGGGAAGAAGGGGGAGTCCTTGGGGGCTACGGCATTTCTCTTCCTAAGTAACCGTTACACATGACAGAGCCCTGCTTTCCCAGAAACAGCTCAACACCTGCCCGCCGAAAAGGAGGAGCGAATTAATTCCTTGCTTTGCTTCCACGCACAGCTTTTGCTTTACCTATTAAACCGTCTTGATCTCAACCCATGATTTTTCTCACTTTTACCCTTCCAGCTCTCTCCCCCAGCCCACTGAGGGTGGAGCGAGCAAGCAGCTCCCTGGTGCAGAGTTGCCAGCTGAGGCTAAGCCACGGCACGCGCTTGTCCCGGTTTGGCAGGGAACGGACCGTCCGTCGCCTGGCTCCTGGAGCGACGGGCTGCTGGGCAGAGGGGGAGGCCACCAAAGGTGAGGAGCAGGGCACAGGACAGTAGGAGGAGAGAAGAGCAGCATCCGGCTGGACGGGGGCGGGGGGGGCGTGTGTGCGTGTAGTGAGAAGGCACGAGGCAGGGAACAGGACGGCCAGAGGAGGACAGGGAGCCTGACGGAGGTGGAGATAAAAGCAGCAGAGAGAGGGGAAGAGCAGGACACAGACCAACAAAGAAGGATGAGGAGCAGGCTGGAGACGCACAAAGAACCTGGGGCAGGCAGCACGACAGCGAGGGAGGAAAGAAGAACAGGGGCAGGAAGCTGGACCGAGCGAGATGGAGACAGACAAGATAAGCGACAAGAACAGGGCAGAAAGGGAAGAATGAAGCCACGGGGACAGGGAGCCGAGACAGCCAACGACGGAGGGAAGGGGCCGGGGAGGGAACACCACAAAACAAACCATGGGGCTACGTGGTACAGAGCATGAGAAGGCAGAGAATTAACAATTAGGGACAGGGAGCCAGAAAAACAACAAAAAAAACACCAAAACAAAGGGAGATGGAGAGCAAAAGGAATCGCAATGCGTACAGAGAGAAGAGAGAAACAATTCTAGAAGAGGGTCACGGGGAAGCCAGAGACAGCAAGATGGAGAAAGGACAGAAGCTACAGGCTACAGGGCAGAGAGGGAAGAATTAATGAATAGACGCAGAGAGCTGGGCAGAAAGAGGTGGAGAAAGGCTGAAGATCACACGGCCAACAGGGAAGAGAGAAGAGAGGGAGGAATTTTAAAAACAGGGGCAAGAAGCCAGAGAGAGGGAGAGAGAGGCAACAATAAATGGGGACAAGCCACAGGGCAGCGAGGAGGGAACCGATGAATAAGAACAGCAGACCAAAGAGAACACAATGTAGAATGGAAAAAAGGAACAGCGGCCTACAGGGAAGGAGGAATTAAAGATCAGGCACTGGGAGGCAGACAGAGACACATGAAGAAACAAGTGGGGAAAAAAAAAAACAAAACCAACAACGGCAACGGGCTACAAAGACAGACAGAGAGGGAAGAAATAAAACATCGCAGCAAGGAGCTGGACAGAGAGAGATGAGGACAAACAAATAGCACGGGTCTACGTGACAGAGAACGTGGAATTAGAACACAGAGAGAGGGAGCCGGACAGAGAGAGAGGCCGAGAGAAAAACCTAGACGGGCTACAGCGGGCAGAGGCAGGGATTAAAACCTAGGGACAGGGAGCTGGACAGAGAGAGACGGAGGTCACAGGGAACAGCGGTGGCTGCAGGAAGAACAGGAATCCACAAATAGGGAAAGGGAGCTCGACGGAGAAGAACTCAGAAAGGCAAGAACAGTAGCAGGGTGCAGAGCAGAGCAGACGAATGAAAAAGCGCGGGGGGAGCGTTGAGGCAGACAGAGAGAGATTAAGAAAAAAGTCACGGGCTACGTGGCAAAGCAGGAGGAATTCAGAAACGGGGATGGCAACCAAGGGAGAGTGAGCTGGTGAAGGACAACGGGCATTCCAAGTGAGGGACGGGGAGCTGGGAAAAGCGAGGCAGAGAAAAACAGAATCACAGAGAGAATCACACAAAGCCAAAAAAGAAGAAACTGAACAACAGGAACAGGTGTAACCAAAGCGATGAAATCAGCCAACCAGAGACGGTGTTCCATTACGGGAACATGGAGCGTACGAATCAGCGCACCTGTCGATCTGCATTTTAGTCCCTAGGCGATCGTTAACGTCAGCAGAACAACAGACAACGTGCTTCTGTCAGAAAAGGACGACAAAACGCGGTTTCGTGGAGCGGACTGAGAGAACTAGCCAAGACTGCCAAGATTAACAGCCAAGAAGGTAAAAGGCAATTCTGGCAGGGGGAGATCGCGACCACCGACTCACGGACCACCACCGAGCCTGCGCAGCTATTTACATACGGAACGAGCAAGTTTGTACCGATCAGCAGACAGGACAATAATGAATACGTAAAATTTTGATCTACAAATTGAACGGGAAAGGTGCGTGAGGTACGCACGCCAGGAGGAGCGATCCCCCGTGCATCTGGCGCCGTGAATAAAGAATGCCTGCTCTTTAATACTAAATTGGTCTTGAGGAGTTGTTTCCGATTTTACCGCGTTTTTCGGTAACACAGGGAGTCAGACCGAGAGAGCCAGAGAAAGACAAAAATACCGACAGGCTACAGGACAGAGCAGGAGGAGTAAAAAAATAAAAACGGAGCCAGAGCCAGGCAGAGAGAGGCGGAGAAAGAACAAGTAGCCACAGGCTACAGGACAGAGAGAGGGAGGACTGAAAAGACGGGGAGGCAGGGAGCCACTCAGAGCGAGACGGAGAAAGAAGGTGCGGGGGGGGCGCAAAAAAAAAATAATTTTGCAGCAGGTAAGGAAAGAGAGGGGGCCGGGGGAGAGACAGGGAGGGCCCAGGACGTACAAGAGAGGCAACGGGGCCCCACTGGCCCAGGACTCACCGCGCCTCTCGCTCTCAGCGCTGCTGGCACAATTTAGCCGTTCACATGCTTCTTTCCCCTCCTCTCCTCCCTGCCTCTTCTGCAGCTCCAGACTCTAGGCCGACCTCCACCTGAAGAGAACACGGGGGTGTCTTACAGCTCTTACGAGATGAGGCTTCCTAGGCACGTAGCCTAGCTCGCTCGTGCACTACACGCCCGTACCGAACTGCGGGTTCCAACTGTGGGAAGAAGGGGGAGTCCTTGGGGGCTACGGCATTTCTCTTCCTAAGTAACCGTTACACATGACAGAGCCCTGCTTTCCCAGAAACAGCTCAACACCTGCCCGCCGAAAAGGAGGAGCGAATTAATTCCTTGCTTTGCTTCCACGCACAGCTTTTGCTTTACCTATTAAACCGTCTTGATCTCAACCCATGATTTTTCTCACTTTTACCCTTCCAGCTCTCTCCCCCAGCCCACTGAGGGTGGAGCGAGCAAGCAGCTCCCTGGTGCAGAGTTGCCAGCTGAGGCTAAGCCACGGCACACGCTTGTCCCGGTTTGGCAGGGAACGGACCGTCCGTCGCCTGGCTCCTGGAGCGACGGGCTGCTGGGCAGAGGGGGAGGCCACCAAAGGTGACGAGCAGGGCACAGGACAGTAGGAGGAGAGAAGAGCAGCATCCGGCTGGACGGGGGCGGGGGGGGCGTGTGTGCGTGTAGTGAGAAGGCACGAGGCAGGGAACAGGACGGCCAGAGGAGGACAGGGAGCCTGACGGAGGTGGAGATAAAAGCAGCAGAGAGAGGGGAAGAGCAGGACACAGACCAACAAAGAAGGATGAGGAGCAGGCTGGAGACGCACAAAGAACCTGGGGCAGGCAGCACGACAGCGAGGGAGGAAAGAAGAACAGGGGCAGGAAGCTGGACCGAGCGAGATGGAGACAGACAAGATAAGCGACAAGAACAGGGCAGAAAGGGAAGAATGAAGCCACGGGGACAGGGAGCCGAGACAGCCAACGACGGAGGGAAGGGGCCGGGGAGGGAACACCACAAAACAAACCATGGGGCTACGTGGTACAGAGCATGAGAAGGCAGAGAATTAACAATTAGGGACAGGGAGCCAGAAAAACAACAAAAAAAACACCAAAACAAAGGGAGATGGAGAGCAAAAGGAATCGCAATGCGTACAGAGAGAAGAGAGAAACAATTCTAGAAGAGGGTCACGGGGAAGCCAGAGACAGCAAGATGGAGAAAGGACAGAAGCTACAGGCTACAGGGCAGAGAGGGAAGAATTAATGAATAGACGCAGAGAGCTGGGCAGAAAGAGGTGGAGAAAGGCTGAAGATCACACGGCCAACAGGGAAGAGAGAAGAGAGGGAGGAATTTTAAAAACAGGGGCAAGAAGCCAGAGAGAGGGAGAGAGAGGCAACAATAAATGGGGACAAGCCACAGGGCAGCGAGGAGGGAACCGATGAATAAGAACAGCAGACCAAAGAGAACACAATGTAGAATGGAAAAAAGGAACAGCGGCCTACAGGGAAGGAGGAATTAAAGATCAGGCACTGGGAGGCAGACAGAGACACATGAAGAAACAAGTGGGAAAAAAAAAAAAAACCAACAACGGCAACGGGCTACAAAGACAGACAGAGAGGGAAGAAATAAAACATCGCAGCAAGGAGCTGGACAGAGAGAGATGAGGACAAACAAATAGCACGGGTCTACGTGACAGAGAACGTGGAATTAGAACACAGAGAGAGGGAGCCGGACAGAGAGAGAGGCCGAGAGAAAAACCTAGACGGGCTACAGCGGGCAGAGGCAGGGATTAAAACCTAGGGACAGGGAGCTGGACAGAGAGAGACGGAGGTCACAGGGAACAGCGGTGGCTGCAGGAAGAACAGGAATCCACAAATAGGGAAAGGGAGCTCGACGGAGAAGAACTCAGAAAGGCAAGAACAGTAGCAGGGTGCAGAGCAGAGCAGACGAATGAAAAAGCGCGGGGGGAGCGTTGAGGCAGACAGAGAGAGATTAAGAAAAAAGTCACGGGCTACGTGGCAAAGCAGGAGGAATTCAGAAACGGGGATGGCAACCAAGGGAGAGTGAGCTGGTGAAGGACAACGGGCATTCCAAGTGAGGGACGGGGAGCTGGGAAAAGCGAGGCAGAGAAAAACAGAATCACAGAGAGAATCACACAAAGCCAAAAAAGAAGAAACTGAACAACAGGAACAGGTGTAACCAAAGCGATGAAATCAGCCAACCAGAGACGGTGTTCCATTACGGGAACATGGAGCGTACGAATCAGCGCACCTGTTGATCTGCATTTTAGTCCCTAGGCGATCGTTAACGTCAGCAGAACAACAGACAACGTGCTTCTGTCAGAAAAGGACGACAAAACGCGGTTTCGTGGAGCGGACTGAGAGAACTAGCCAAGACTGCCAAGATTAACAGCCAAGAAGGTAAAAGGCAATTCTGGCAGGGGGAGATCGCGACCACCGACTCACGGACCACCACCGAGCCTGCGCAGCGATTTACATACGGAACGAGCAAGTTTGTACCGATCAGCAGACAGGACAATAATGAATACGTATGAATACGTAAAATTTTGATCTACAAATTGAACGGGAAAGGTGCGTGAGGTACGCACGCCAGGAGGAGCGATCCCCCGTGCATCCGGCGCCGTGAATAAAGAATGCCTGCTCTTTAATACTAAATTGGTCTTGAGGAGTTGTTTCCGATTTTACCGCGTTTTTCGGTAACACAGGGAGTCAGACCGAGAGAGCCAGAGAAAGACAAAAATACCGACAGGCTACAGGACAGAGCAGGAGGAGTAAAAAAATAAAAACGGAGCCAGAGCCAGGCAGAGAGAGGCGGAGAAAGAACAAGTAGCCACAGGCTACAGGACAGAGAGAGGGAGGACTGAAAAGACGGGGAGGCAGGGAGCCACTCAGAGCGAGACGGAGAAAGAAGGTGCGGGGGGGGCGCAAAAAAAAAATAATTTTGCAGCAGGTAAGGAAAGAGAGGGGGCCGGGGGAGAGACAGGGAGGGCCCAGGACGTACAAGAGAGGCAACGGGGCCCCACTGGCCCAGGACTCACCGCGCCTCTCGCTCTCAGCGCTGCTGGCACAATTTAGCCGTTCACATGCTTCTTTCCCCTCCTCTCCTCCCTGCCTCTTCTGCAGCTCCAGACTCTAGGCCGACCTCCACCTGAAGAGAACACGGGGGTGTCTTACAGCTCTTACGAGATGAGGCTTCCTAGGCACGTAGCCTAGCTCGCTCGTGCACTACACGCCCGTACCGAACTGCGGGTTCCAACTGTGGGAAGAAGGGGGAGTCCTTGGGGGCTACGGCATTTCTCTTCCTAACTAACCGTTACACATGACAGAGCCCTGCTTTCCCAGAAACAGCTCAACACCTGCCCGCCGAAAAGGAGGAGCGAATTAATTCCTTGCTTTGCTTCCACGCACAGCTTTTGCTTTACCTATTAAACCGTCTTGATCTCAACCCATGATTTTTCTCACTTTTACCCTTCCAGCTCTCTCCCCCAGCCCACTGAGGGTGGAGCGAGCAAGCAGCTCCCTGGTGCAGAGTTGCCAGCTGAGGCTAAGCCACGGCACACGCTTGTCCCGGTTTGGCAGGGAACGGACCGTCCGTCGCCTGGCTCCTGGAGCGACGGGCTGCTGGGCAGAGGGGGAGGCCACCAAAGGTGACGAGCAGGGCACAGGACAGTAGGAGGAGAGAAGAGCAGCATCCGGCTGGACGGGGGCGGGGGGGGCGTGTGTGCGTGTAGTGAGAAGGCACGAGGCAGGGAACAGGACGGCCAGAGGAGGACAGGGAGCCTGACTGAGGTGGAGATAAAAGCAGCAGAGAGAGGGGAAGAGCAGGACACAGACCAACAAAGAAGGATGAGGAGCAGGCTGGAGACGCACAAAGAACCTGGGGCAGGCAGCACGACAGCGAGGGAGGAAAGAAGAACAGGGGCAGGAAGCTGGACCGAGCGAGATGGAGACAGACAAGATAAGCGACAAGAACAGGGCAGAAAGGGAAGAATGAAGCCACGGGGACAGGGAGCCGAGACAGCCAACGACGGAGGGAAGGGGCCGGGGAGGGAACACCACAAAACAAACCATGGGGCTACGTGGTACAGAGCATGAGAAGGCAGAGAATTAACAATTAGGGACAGGGAGCCAGAAAAACAACAAAAAAAACACCAAAACAAAGGGAGATGGAGAGCAAAAGGAATCGCAATGCGTACAGAGAGAAGAGAGAAACAATTCTAGAAGAGGGTCACGGGGAAGCCAGAGACAGCAAGATGGAGAAAGGACAGAAGCTACAGGCTACAGGGCAGAGAGGGAAGAATTAATGAATAGACGCAGAGAGCTGGGCAGAAAGAGGTGGAGAAAGGCTGAAGATCACACGGCCAACAGGGAAGAGAGAAGAGAGGGAGGAATTTTAAAAACAGGGGCAAGAAGCCAGAGAGAGGGAGAGAGAGGCAACAATAAATGGGGACAAGCCACAGGGCAGCGAGGAGGGAACCGATGAATAAGAACAGCAGACCAAAGAGAACACAATGTAGAATGGAAAAAAGGAACAGCGGCCTACAGGGAAGGAGGAATTAAAGATCAGGCACTGGGAGGCAGACAGAGACACATGAAGAAACAAGTGGGAAAAAAAAAAAAACAAACCAACAACGGCAACGGGCTACAAAGACAGACAGAGAGGGAAGAAATAAAACATCGCAGCAAGGAGCTGGACAGAGAGAGATGAGGACAAACAAATAGCACGGGTCTACGTGACAGAGAACGTGGAATTAGAACACAGAGAGAGGGAGCCGGACAGAGAGAGAGGCCGAGAGAAAAACCTAGACGGGCTACAGCGGGCAGAGGCAGGGATTAAAACCTAGGGACAGGGAGCTGGACAGAGAGAGACGGAGGTCACAGGGAACAGCGGTGGCTGCAGGAAGAACAGGAATCCACAAATAGGGAAAGGGAGCTCGACGGAGAAGAACTCAGAAAGGCAAGAACAGTAGCAGGGTGCAGAGCAGAGCAGACGAATGAAAAAGCGCGGGGGGAGCGTTGAGGCAGACAGAGAGAGATTAAGAAAAAAGTCACGGGCTACGTGGCAAAGCAGGAGGAATTCAGAAACGGGGATGGCAACCAAGGGAGAGTGAGCTGGTGAAGGACAACGGGCATTCCAAGTGAGGGACGGGGAGCTGGGAAAAGCGAGGCAGAGAAAAACAGAATCACAGAGAGAATCACACAAAGCCAAAAAAGAAGAAACTGAACAACAGGAACAGGTGTAACCAAAGCGATGAAATCAGCCAACCAGAGACGGTGTTCCATTACGGGAACATGGAGCGTACGAATCAGCGCACCTGTTGATCTGCATTTTAGTCCCTAGGCGATCGTTAACGTCAGCAGAACAACAGACAACGTGCTTCTGTCAGAAAAGGATGACAAAACGCGGTTTCGTGGAGCGGACTGAGAAAACTAGCCAAGACTGCCAAGATTAACAGCCAAGAAGGTAAAAGGACAATCAGTAGACAGGACAATAATGAATGTGTATGAATACCTAAAATTTTGATCTACAAATTGAACGGGAAAGGTGCGTGAGGTACGCACGCCAGGAGGAGCGATCCCCCGTGCGTCTGGCGCCGTGAATAAACAACGCCTGCTCTTTAATACTAAATTGGCGTTGAGGAGTTGTTTCCGATTTTACCGCGTTTTTCGGTAACACAGGGAGTCAGACCAAGAGGGCCAGAGAAAGACAAAATACCGACAGGCTACAGGACAGAGCAGGAGGAATAAAAAAATAAAAACGGAGCCAGAGCCAGGCAGAGAGAGGCGGAGAAAGAACAAGTAGCCACAGGCTACAGGACAGAGAGAGGGAGGACTGAAAAGACGGGGAGGCAGGGAGCCACTCAGAGCGAGATGGAGAAAGAAGGTGCGGGGGGGGCCCAAAAGAAAAAAAAAAATTTTTACAGCAGGTAAGGAAAGAGAGGGGGCCAGGGGAGAGACAGGGAGGGCCCAGGACGTACAAGAGAGGCAACGGGGCCCCACTGGCCCAGGACTCACCGCGACTCTCGCTCTCAGCGCTGCTGGCACAATTTAGCCGTTCACATGCTTCTTTCCCCTCCTCTCCTCCCTGCCTCTTCTGCAGCTCCAGACTCTAGGCCGACCTCCACCTGAAGAGAACACGGGGGTGTCTTACAGCTCTTACGAGATGAGGCTTCCTCGGCACGTAGCCTAGCTCGCTCGTGCACTACACGCCCGTACCCAACTCCGGGTTACCGCGTACGGACCCTGCGGTGCACGTTGGTGGCCTGGCCCGGCCCGCTGCGGGCTATGAAGGGGGATCCTTCCTCCCTCACCTGCAGGGACAGGCTCTCTCTTGCCTGCAGCAGGAAGGCAGCTGGCAGCCAGAGCGCCTTCAGTTTCTTCTGCTTTACCTTTCGTTGGCGTCTCCAGCTTCAGCCGAGGCAGCTCCTCTCCACAGCCGGAAAGGGCTCTGTGTGTCCCTTTTCGCCCCGGCGCCGCGAGGATGGCAAAGCCGGGCAGAGAGAAGCCACGCAAGCCTGAGACGGCCGCAGTCGACGGCGTCCCCGGGGGAAGGACAGACAACCACGTCCTCAGCACGGTCTCTGGGAGAGGGAAAGAAGAAACAGCGACCGTCATTACCGTCGATCGACCCTGGCCAAAGCCTCTCCTTGCGCAGGGGCTTCCGGACACACCGCCCCTTCCCCGCGCTACTGCTAAGGGCCCCTGCGCCGAGGGGGAATCCAGTGCGCTTGAGGGCCGGCTCGCTGCCTTCACGACAGGGCCTGGGGGCGGCCAAGGGCTACGCAGCACGCTTATGGGGAGGTGCCGGGGCTGGGGGCAGGCGCACGGGGCAAGGGGGGGCCAGGGGAGGCTGAGCGGGAGCTCCGGCGAGCCGGGGAGGCGGCCATCATCTGCGCCCTGGGCAGGGGGAAAAGGTCCTCCTCCTTTCCCTCTTCCCTTCTGTCAGCTCCCGGGGAACTCACCGCTTCTCGGGGAGCGGCCGCACCCGCAAGCCCCCAGAAATCAACACGAATCCAACCCCAAAAATACACCGCGCCTACCGTACGCGGCACGGCCGCCCGGCACCCGAGCGCCGGAAGACCGCGCCTCCCGCCACGCCCCGGCGAACCACGTGACAGCGCCGGCAGCCACTGCGCCAGGACTACACCTCCCGGCATGCTCTGCGCCACAACACGGCCGCCCGGCAGCCGCGCGCCGCAAGGACTACACCTCCCGGCATGCTCTGCGACACAACACGGCCGCCCGGCAGCTGCGCGCCACAAGGACTGCAGCTCCCGGCATGCTCTGCGCCACAACACGGCCGCACGGCCACCCGGCAGGCGCACCACCACAGCTCCCGGCACGCCGCCAGCCCGCCCTCCCCGCTCTCGGACCCTGCGGGCCACCGTCCCGGCCGCCGATGCACCCGGAAGCCCCACCGAGCCCTCAGCACAGCCTCGCTCTCCCCACCGCCCGCTCCGACCCGGCGCTGCCCCGCCGCAGCCCTCCTCGGGGCTTGACCCGGGACGCAGCGCTCCACCACCCAGCCCCCGCTCACCTCCTCCCTCGCTACAGTCGCAGCCCGCTGACGCTCGGCCACAGCTCCGCTCCGCCCTCGGCTCACACTGGCCCCCCGGAGCCGGGCACCACCCCTTTTCCAGGGAGGAGCCGGCACCGTCAGCCCCACCGCCCGCACCTGGGGCTCCTCCATCCAGACCCCGCCATCAGCTGAGGCGCAGCAGCAACGGGGGGCGCCCTCCCCTCACCCCCACAGTGCACCACCTCCTCCCCTGGGCTCCATCACAGCCCCTTGCCCCACGCAAAGGCAGCGCAAACGCAGCCCTGAGGGCAAAGGAGAGGGCAGGTGTTTGTGCAGGCGCGCACGTAACAAGTCCCAGGAGCCATTCGTGGGTCAGGGTCCCCAACGCTCCCCCCCTGCCCCAAGGCCACCTCGGCCGCCGTTGCCGCAGCCGCACGGAGCTGGTGTTGGCTGCGATAGTGCTCATTTTCTCCACAGTAGCTAGGAAGGGATAAGTTTTGGATTTATGCTCAAAACACCGTTAATAATGTAGAGATGTTTTGGTTCTTGCTGAGCACTGCTTCCACAGTCAGGGCCTCTTCTGGTTCTCTCAGTGCCCCACCAGCAAGTAGGCTGGGAGAGGACACAGCTGGGAAAGCTTTCCCAGCTAACTGACCAAAGGGATATTCCATACCATTTGACATCATGCTCAGCACACGCAGCAGGGGGAAGAAGGGGGAGTCCTTGGGGGCTACGGCATTTCTCTTCCTAAGTAACCGTTACACATGACAGAGCCCTGCTTTCCCAGAAACAGCTCAACACCTGCCCGCCGAAAAGGAGGAGCGAATTAATTCCTTGCTTTGCTTCCACGCACAGCTTTTGCTTTACCTATTAAACCGTCTTGATCTCAACCCATGATTTTTCTCACTTTTACCCTTCCAGCTCTCTCCCCCAGCCCACTGAGGGTGGAGCGAGCAAGCAGCTCCCTGGTGCAGAGTTGCCAGCTGAGGCTAAGCCACGGCACACGCTTGTCCCGGTTTGGCAG
The DNA here is from genome assembly GCF_949628215.1 of Phalacrocorax aristotelis. Taxonomy (NCBI): domain Eukaryota; kingdom Metazoa; phylum Chordata; class Aves; order Suliformes; family Phalacrocoracidae; genus Phalacrocorax; species Phalacrocorax aristotelis. The sequence goes on along the minus strand of NW_027441225.1, from coordinate 28,662 downwards.
GGAACGGACCGTCCGTCGCCTGGCTCCTGGAGCGACGGGCTGCTGGGCAGAGGGGGAGGCCACCAAAGGTGACGAGCAGGGCACAGGACAGTAGGAGGAGAGAAGAGCAGCATCCGGCTGGACGGGGGCGGGGGGGGCGTGTGTGCGTGTAGTGAGAAGGCACGAGGCAGGGAACAGGACGGCCAGAGGAGGACAGGGAGCCTGACTGAGGTGGAGATAAAAGCAGCAGAGAGAGGGGAAGAGCAGGACACAGACCAACAAAGAAGGATGAGGAGCAGGCTGGAGACGCACAAAGAACCTGGGGCAGGCAGCACGACAGCGAGGGAGGAAAGAAGAACAGGGGCAGGAAGCTGGACCGAGCGAGATGGAGACAGACAAGATAAGCGACAAGAACAGGGCAGAAAGGGAAGAATGAAGCCACGGGGACAGGGAGCCGAGACAGCCAACGACGGAGGGAAGGGGCCGGGGAGGGAACACCACAAAACAAACCATGGGGCTACGTGGTACAGAGCATGAGAAGGCAGAGAATTAACAATTAGGGACAGGGAGCCAGAAAAACAACAAAAAAAACACCAAAACAAAGGGAGATGGAGAGCAAAAGGAATCGCAATGCGTACAGAGAGAAGAGAGAAACAATTCTAGAAGAGGGTCACGGGGAAGCCAGAGACAGCAAGATGGAGAAAGGACAGAAGCTACAGGCTACAGGGCAGAGAGGGAAGAATTAATGAATAGACGCAGAGAGCTGGGCAGAAAGAGGTGGAGAAAGGCTGAAGATCACACGGCCAACAGGGAAGAGAGAAGAGAGGGAGGAATTTTAAAAACAGGGGCAAGAAGCCAGAGAGAGGGAGAGAGAGGCAACAATAAATGGGGACAAGCCACAGGGCAGCGAGGAGGGAACCGATGAATAAGAACAGCAGACCAAAGAGAACACAATGTAGAATGGAAAAAAGGAACAGCGGCCTACAGGGAAGGAGGAATTAAAGATCAGGCACTGGGAGGCAGACAGAGACACATGAAGAAACAAGTGGGGAAAAAAAAAAACAAAACCAACAACGGCAACGGGCTACAAAGACAGACAGAGAGGGAAGAAATAAAACATCGCAGCAAGGAGCTGGACAGAGAGAGATGAGGACAAACAAATAGCACGGGTCTACGTGACAGAGAACGTGGAATTAGAACACAGAGAGAGGGAGCCGGACAGAGAGAGAGGCCGAGAGAAAAACCTAGACGGGCTACAGCGGGCAGAGGCAGGGATTAAAACCTAGGGACAGGGAGCTGGACAGAGAGAGACGGAGGTCACAGGGAACAGCGGTGGCTGCAGGAAGAACAGGAATCCACAAATAGGGAAAGGGAGCTCGACAGAGAAGAACTCAGAAAGGCAAGAACAGTAGCAGGGTGCAGAGCAGAGCAGACGAATGAAAAAGCGCGGGGGGAGCGTTGAGGCAGACAGAGAGAGATTAAGAAAAAAGTCACGGGCTACGTGGCAAAGCAGGAGGAATTCAGAAACGGGGATGGCAACCAAGGGAGAGTGAGCTGGTGAAGGACAACGGGCATTCCAAGTGAGGGACGGGGAGCTGGGAAAAGCGAGGCAGAGAAAAACAGAATCACAGAGAGAATCACACAAAGCCAAAAAAGAAGAAACTGAACAACAGGAACAGGTGTAACCAAAGCGATGAAATCAGCCAACCAGAGACGGTGTTCCATTACGGGAACATGGAGCGTACGAATCAGCGCACCTGTTGATCTGCATTTTAGTCCCTAGGCGATCGTTAACGTCAGCAGAACAACAGACAACGTGCTTCTGTCAGAAAAGGACGACAAAACGCGGTTTCGTGGAGCGGACTGAGAGAACTAGCCAAGACTGCCAAGATTAACAGCCAAGAAGGTAAAAGGCAATTCTGGCAGGGGGAGATCGCGACCACCGACTCACGGACCACCACCGAGCCTGCGCAGCGATTTACATACGGAACGAGCAAGTTTGTACCGATCAGCAGACAGGACAATAATGAATACGTATGAATACGTAAAATTTTGATCTACAAATTGAACGGGAAAGGTGCGTGAGGTACGCACGCCAGGAGGAGCGATCCCCCGTGCATCCGGCGCCGTGAATAAAGAATGCCTGCTCTTTAATACTAAATTGGTCTTGAGGAGTTGTTTCCGATTTTACCGCGTTTTTCGGTAACACAGGGAGTCAGACCGAGAGAGCCAGAGAAAGACAAAAATACCGACAGGCTACAGGACAGAGCAGGAGGAGTAAAAAAATAAAAACGGAGCCAGAGCCAGGCAGAGAGAGGCGGAGAAAGAACAAGTAGCCACAGGCTACAGGACAGAGAGAGGGAGGACTGAAAAGACGGGGAGGCAGGGAGCCACTCAGAGCGAGACGGAGAAAGAAGGTGCGGGGGGGGCGCAAAAAAAAAATAATTTTGCAGCAGGTAAGGAAAGAGAGGGGGCCGGGGGAGAGACAGGGAGGGCCCAGGACGTACAAGAGAGGCAACGGGGCCCCACTGGCCCAGGACTCACCGCGCCTCTCGCTCTCAGCGCTGCTGGCACAATTTAGCCGTTCACATGCTTCTTTCCCCTCCTCTCCTCCCTGCCTCTTCTGCAGCTCCAGACTCTAGGCCGACCTCCACCTGAAGAGAACACGGGGGTGTCTTACAGCTCTTACGAGATGAGGCTTCCTAGGCACGTAGCCTAGCTCGCTCGTGCACTACACGCCCGTACCGAACTGCGGGTTCCAACTGTGGGAAGAAGGGGGAGTCCTTGGGGGCTACGGCATTTCTCTTCCTAAGTAACCGTTACACATGACAGAGCCCTGCTTTCCCAGAAACAGCTCAACACCTGCCCGCCGAAAAGGAGGAGCGAATTAATTCCTTGCTTTGCTTCCACGCACAGCTTTTGCTTTACCTATTAAACCGTCTTGATCTCAACCCATGATTTTTCTCACTTTTACCCTTCCAGCTCTCTCCCCCAGCCCACTGAGGGTGGAGCGAGCAAGCAGCTCCCTGGTGCAGAGTTGCCAGCTGAGGCTAAGCCACGGCACACGCTTGTCCCGGTTTGGCAGGGAACGGACCGTCCGTCGCCTGGCTCCTGGAGCGACGGGCTGCTGGGCAGAGGGGGAGGCCACCAAAGGTGACGAGCAGGGCACAGGACAGTAGGAGGAGAGAAGAGCAGCATCCGGCTGGACGGGGGCGGGGGGGGCGTGTGTGCGTGTAGTGAGAAGGCACGAGGCAGGGAACAGGATGGCCAGAGGAGGACAGGGAGCCTGACTGAGGTGGAGATAAAAGCAGCAGAGAGAGGGGAAGAGCAGGACACAGACCAACAAAGAAGGATGAGGAGCAGGCTGGAGACGCACAAAGAACCTGGGGCAGGCAGCACGACAGCGAGGGAGGAAAGAAGAACAGGGGCAGGAAGCTGGACCGAGCGAGATGGAGACAGACAAGATAAGCGACAAGAACAGGGCAGAAAGGGAAGAATGAAGCCACGGGGACAGGGAGCCGAGACAGCCAACGACGGAGGGAAGGGGCCGGGGAGGGAACACCACAAAACAAACCATGGGGCTACGTGGTACAGAGCATGAGAAGGCAGAGAATTAACAATTAGGGACAGGGAGCCAGAAAAACAACAAAAAAAACACCAAAACAAAGGGAGATGGAGAGCAAAAGGAATCGCAATGCGTACAGAGAGAAGAGAGAAACAATTCTAGAAGAGGGTCACGGGGAAGCCAGAGACAGCAAGATGGAGAAAGGACAGAAGCTACAGGCTACAGGGCAGAGAGGGAAGAATTAATGAATAGACGCAGAGAGCTGGGCAGAAAGAGGTGGAGAAAGGCTGAAGATCACACGGCCAACAGGGAAGAGAGAAGAGAGGGAGGAATTTTAAAAACAGGGGCAAGAAGCCAGAGAGAGGGAGAGAGAGGCAACAATAAATGGGGACAAGCCACAGGGCAGCGAGGAGGGAACCGATGAATAAGAACAGCAGACCAAAGAGAACACAATGTAGAATGGAAAAAAGGAACAGCGGCCTACAGGGAAGGAGGAATTAAAGATCAGGCACTGGGAGGCAGACAGAGACACATGAAGAAACAAGTGGGAAAAAAAAAAAAACCAACAACGGCAACGGGCTACAAAGACAGACAGAGAGGGAAGAAATAAAACATCGCAGCAAGGAGCTGGACAGAGAGAGATGAGGACAAACAAATAGCACGGGTCTACGTGACAGAGAACGTGGAATTAGAACACAGAGAGAGGGAGCCGGACAGAGAGAGAGGCCGAGAGAAAAACCTAGACGGGCTACAGCGGGCAGAGGCAGGGATTAAAACCTAGGGACAGGGAGCTGGACAGAGAGAGACGGAGGTCACAGGGAACAGCGGTGGCTGCAGGAAGAACAGGAATCCACAAATAGGGAAAGGGAGCTCGACAGAGAAGAACTCAGAAAGGCAAGAACAGTAGCAGGGTGCAGAGCAGAGCAGACGAATGAAAAAGCGCGGGGGGAGCGTTGAGGCAGACAGAGAGAGATTAAGAAAAAAGTCACGGGCTACGTGGCAAAGCAGGAGGAATTCAGAAACGGGGATGGCAACCAAGGGAGAGTGAGCTGGTGAAGGACAACGGGCATTCCAAGTGAGGGACGGGGAGCTGGGAAAAGCGAGGCAGAGAAAAACAGAATCACAGAGAGAATCACACAAAGCCAAAAAAGAAGAAACTGAACAACAGGAACAGGTGTAACCAAAGCGATGAAATCAGCCAACCAGAGACGGTGTTCCATTACGGGAACATGGAGCGTACGAATCAGCGCACCTGTCGATCTGCATTTTAGTCCCTAGGCGATCGTTAACGTCAGCAGAACAACAGACAACGTGCTTCTGTCAGAAAAGGACGACAAAACGCGGTTTCGTGGAGCGGACTGAGAGAACTAGCCAAGACTGCCAAGATTAACAGCCAAGAAGGTAAAAGGCAATTCTGGCAGGGGGAGATCGCGACCACCGACTCACGGACCACCACCGAGCCTGCGCAGCTATTTACATACGGAACGAGCAAGTTTGTACCGATCAGCAGACAGGACAATAATGAATACGTAAAATTTTGATCTACAAATTGAACGGGAAAGGTGCGTGAGGTACGCACGCCAGGAGGAGCGATCCCCCGTGCATCCGGCGCCGTGAATAAAGAATGCCTGCTCTTTAATACTAAATTGGTCTTGAGGAGTTGTTTCCGATTTTACCGCGTTTTTCGGTAACACAGGGAGTCAGACCGAGAGAGCCAGAGAAAGACAAAAATACCGACAGGCTACAGGACAGAGCAGGAGGAGTAAAAAAATAAAAACGGAGCCAGAGCCAGGCAGAGAGAGGCGGAGAAAGAACAAGTAGCCACAGGCTACAGGACAGAGAGAGGGAGGACTGAAAAGACGGGGAGGCAGGGAGCCACTCAGAGCGAGACGGAGAAAGAAGGTGCGGGGGGGGCGCAAAAAAAAAATAATTTTGCAGCAGGTAAGGAAAGAGAGGGGGCCGGGGGAGAGACAGGGAGGGCCCAGGACGTACAAGAGAGGCAACGGGGCCCCACTGGCCCAGGACTCACCGCGCCTCTCGCTCTCAGCGCTGCTGGCACAATTTAGCCGTTCACATGCTTCTTTCCCCTCCTCTCCTCCCTGCCTCTTCTGCAGCTCCAGACTCTAGGCCGACCTCCACCTGAAGAGAACACGGGGGTGTCTTACAGCTCTTACGAGATGAGGCTTCCTAGGCACGTAGCCTAGCTCGCTCGTGCACTACACGCCCGTACCGAACTGCGGGTTCCAACTGTGGGAAGAAGGGGGAGTCCTTGGGGGCTACGGCATTTCTCTTCCTAACTAACCGTTACACATGACAGAGCCCTGCTTTCCCAGAAACAGCTCAACACCTGCCCGCCGAAAAGGAGGAGCGAATTAATTCCTTGCTTTGCTTCCACGCACAGCTTTTGCTTTACCTATTAAACCGTCTTGATCTCAACCCATGATTTTTCTCACTTTTACCCTTCCAGCTCTCTCCCCCAGCCCACTGAGGGTGGAGCGAGCAAGCAGCTCCCTGGTGCAGAGTTGCCAGCTGAGGCTAAGCCACGGCACACGCTTGTCCCGGTTTGGCAGGGAACGGACCGTCCGTCGCCTGGCTCCTGGAGCGACGGGCTGCTGGGCAGAGGGGGAGGCCACCAAAGGTGACGAGCAGGGCACAGGACAGTAGGAGGAGAGAAGAGCAGCATCCGGCTGGACGGGGGCGGGGGGGGCGTGTGTGCGTGTAGTGAGAAGGCACGAGGCAGGGAACAGGATGGCCAGAGGAGGACAGGGAGCCTGACTGAGGTGGAGATAAAAGCAGCAGAGAGAGGGGAAGAGCAGGACACAGACCAACAAAGAAGGATGAGGAGCAGGCTGGAGACGCACAAAGAACCTGGGGCAGGCAGCACGACAGCGAGGGAGGAAAGAAGAACAGGGGCAGGAAGCTGGACCGAGCGAGATGGAGACAGACAAGATAAGCGACAAGAACAGGGCAGAAAGGGAAGAATGAAGCCACGGGGACAGGGAGCCGAGACAGCCAACGACGGAGGGAAGGGGCCGGGGAGGGAACACCACAAAACAAACCATGGGGCTACGTGGTACAGAGCATGAGAAGGCAGAGAATTAACAATTAGGGACAGGGAGCCAGAAAAACAACAAAAAAAACACCAAAACAAAGGGAGATGGAGAGCAAAAGGAATCGCAATGCGTACAGAGAGAAGAGAGAAACAATTCTAGAAGAGGGTCACGGGGAAGCCAGAGACAGCAAGATGGAGAAAGGACAGAAGCTACAGGCTACAGGGCAGAGAGGGAAGAATTAATGAATAGACGCAGAGAGCTGGGCAGAAAGAGGTGGAGAAAGGCTGAAGATCACACGGCCAACAGGGAAGAGAGAAGAGAGGGAGGAATTTTAAAAACAGGGGCAAGAAGCCAGAGAGAGGGAGAGAGAGGCAACAATAAATGGGGACAAGCCACAGGGCAGCGAGGAGGGAACCGATGAATAAGAACAGCAGACCAAAGAGAACACAATGTAGAATGGAAAAAAGGAACAGCGGCCTACAGGGAAGGAGGAATTAAAGATCAGGCACTGGGAGGCAGACAGAGACACATGAAGAAACAAGTGGGAAAAAAAAAAAACCAACAACGGCAACGGGCTACAAAGACAGACAGAGAGGGAAGAAATAAAACATCGCAGCAAGGAGCTGGACAGAGAGAGATGAGGACAAACAAATAGCACGGGTCTACGTGACAGAGAACGTGGAATTAGAACACAGAGAGAGGGAGCCGGACAGAGAGAGAGGCCGAGAGAAAAACCTAGACGGGCTACAGCGGGCAGAGGCAGGGATTAAAACCTAGGGACAGGGAGCTGGACAGAGAGAGACGGAGGTCACAGGGAACAGCGGTGGCTGCAGGAAGAACAGGAATCCACAAATAGGGAAAGGGAGCTCGACAGAGAAGAACTCAGAAAGGCAAGAACAGTAGCAGGGTGCAGAGCAGAGCAGACGAATGAAAAAGCGCGGGGGGAGCGTTGAGGCAGACAGAGAGAGATTAAGAAAAAAGTCACGGGCTACGTGGCAAAGCAGGAGGAATTCAGAAACGGGGATGGCAACCAAGGGAGAGTGAGCTGGTGAAGGACAACGGGCATTCCAAGTGAGGGACGGGGAGCTGGGAAAAGCGAGGCAGAGAAAAACAGAATCACAGAGAGAATCACACAAAGCCAAAAAAGAAGAAACTGAACAACAGGAACAGGTGTAACCAAAGCGATGAAATCAGCCAACCAGAGACGGTGTTCCATTACGGGAACATGGAGCGTACGAATCAGCGCACCTGTCGATCTGCATTTTAGTCCCTAGGCGATCGTTAACGTCAGCAGAACAACAGACAACGTGCTTCTGTCAGAAAAGGACGACAAAACGCGGTTTCGTGGAGCGGACTGAGAGAACTAGCCAAGACTGCCAAGATTAACAGCCAAGAAGGTAAAAGGCAATTCTGGCAGGGGGAGATCGCGACCACCGACTCACGGACCACCACCGAGCCTGCGCAGCTATTTACATACGGAACGAGCAAGTTTGTACCGATCAGCAGACAGGACAATAATGAATACGTAAAATTTTGATCTACAAATTGAACGGGAAAGGTGCGTGAGGTACGCACGCCAGGAGGAGCGATCCCCCGTGCATCCGGCGCCGTGAATAAAGAATGCCTGCTCTTTAATACTAAATTGGTCTTGAGGAGTTGTTTCCGATTTTACCGCGTTTTTCGGTAACACAGGGAGTCAGACCGAGAGAGCCAGAGAAAGACAAAAATACCGACAGGCTACAGGACAGAGCAGGAGGAGTAAAAAAATAAAAACGGAGCCAGAGCCAGGCAGAGAGAGGCGGAGAAAGAACAAGTAGCCACAGGCTACAGGACAGAGAGAGGGAGGACTGAAAAGACGGGGAGGCAGGGAGCCACTCAGAGCGAGACGGAGAAAGAAGGTGCGGGGGGGGCGCAAAAAAAAAATAATTTTGCAGCAGGTAAGGAAAGAGAGGGGGCCGGGGGAGAGACAGGGAGGGCCCAGGACGTACAAGAGAGGCAACGGGGCCCCACTGGCCCAGGACTCACCGCGCCTCTCGCTCTCAGCGCTGCTGGCACAATTTAGCCGTTCACATGCTTCTTTCCCCTCCTCTCCTCCCTGCCTCTTCTGCAGCTCCAGACTCTAGGCCGACCTCCACCTGAAGAGAACACGGGGGTGTCTTACAGCTCTTACGAGATGAGGCTTCCTAGGCACGTAGCCTAGCTCGCTCGTGCACTACACGCCCGTACCGAACTGCGGGTTCCAACTGTGGGAAGAAGGGGGAGTCCTTGGGGGCTACGGCATTTCTCTTCCTAACTAACCGTTACACATGACAGAGCCCTGCTTTCCCAGAAACAGCTCAACACCTGCCCGCCGAAAAGGAGGAGCGAATTAATTCCTTGCTTTGCTTCCACGCACAGCTTTTGCTTTACCTATTAAACCGTCTTGATCTCAACCCATGATTTTTCTCACTTTTACCCTTCCAGCTCTCTCCCCCAGCCCACTGAGGGTGGAGCGAGCAAGCAGCTCCCTGGTGCAGAGTTGCCAGCTGAGGCTAAGCCACGGCACACGCTTGTCCCGGTTTGGCAGGGAACGGACCGTCCGTCGCCTGGCTCCTGGAGCGACGGGCTGCTGGGCAGAGGGGGAGGCCACCAAAGGTGACGAGCAGGGCACAGGACAGTAGGAGGAGAGAAGAGCAGCATCCGGCTGGACGGGGGCGGGGGGGGCGTGTGTGCGTGTAGTGAGAAGGCACGAGGCAGGGAACAGGATGGCCAGAGGAGGACAGGGAGCCTGACTGAGGTGGAGATAAAAGCAGCAGAGAGAGGGGAAGAGCAGGACACAGACCAACAAAGAAGGATGAGGAGCAGGCTGGAGACGCACAAAGAACCTGGGGCAGGCAGCACGACAGCGAGGGAGGAAAGAAGAATAGGGGCAGGAAGCTGGACCGAGCGCGATGGAGAAAGACAAGATAAGCGACAAGAACAGGGCAGAAAGGGAAGAATGAAGCCACGGGGACAGGGAGCCGAGACAGCCAACGACAGAGGGAAGGGGCCGGGGAGGGAACACCACAAAACAAACCACGGGGCTACGTGGTACAGAGCACGAGAAGGCAGAGAATTAAGAATTAGGGACAGGGAGCCAGAAAAACAACAACAAAACAACACCCAAAACAAAGGGAGATGGGGAGCAAAAGGAATCGCAATGCGTACAGAAAGAAGAGAGAAACAATTCTAAAAGAGGGTCACGGGGAAGCCAGAGACAGCAAGATGGAGAAAGGACAAAAGCTACAGGCTACAGGGCAGAGAGGGAAGAATTAATGGATAGACACAGAGAGCTGGGCAGAAAGAGGTGGAGAAAGGCTGACGATCACACGGCCAACAGGGAAGAGAGAAGAGAGGGAGGAATTTTAAAAACAGGGGCAAGAAGCCAGAGAGAGGGAGAGAGAGGCAACACTAAAATGGGGACAAGCCACAGGGCGGCGAGGAGGGAACCGATGAATAAGAACAGGAGACCAAAGAGAACACAACGTAGAATGGAAAAAAGGAACAGCGGCCTACAGGGAAGGAGGAATTAAAGATCAGGCACTGGGAGGCAGACAGAGACAAACGAAGAAACAAGTGGGGAAAAAAAAAAACAAAACCAACAACGGCAACGGGCTACAAAGACAGACAGAGAGGGAAGAAATAAAACATCGCAGCAAGGAGCTGGACAGAGAGAGATGAGGACAAACAAATAGCACGGGTCTACGTGACAGAGAACGTGGAATTAGAACACAGAGAGAGGGAGCCGGACAGAGAGAGAGGCCGAGAGAAAAACCTAGACGGGCTACAGCGGGCAGAGGCAGGGATTAAAACCTAGGGACAGGGAGCTGGACAGAGAGAGACGGAGGTCACAGGGAACAGCGGTGGCTGCAGGAAGAACAGGAATCCACAAATAGGGAAAGGGAGCTCGACAGAGAAGAACTCAGAAAGGCAAGAACAGTAGCAGGGTGCAGAGCAGAGCAGACGAATGAAAAAGCGCGGGGGGAGCGTTGAGGCAGACAGAGAGAGATTAAGAAAAAAGTCACGGGCTACGTGGCAAAGCAGGAGGAATTCAGAAACGGGGATGGCAACCAAGGGAGAGTGAGCTGGTGAAGGACAACGGGCATTCCAAGTGAGGGACGGGGAGCTGGGAAAAGCGAGGCAGAGAAAAACAGAATCACAGAGAGAATCACACAAAGCCAAAAAAGAAGAAACTGAACAACAGGAACAGGTGTAACCAAAGCGATGAAATCAGCCAACCAGAGACGGTGTTCCATTACGGGAACATGGAGCGTACGAATCAGCGCACCTGTTGTTCTGCTGACGTTAACGATCGCCTAGGGACTAAAATGCAGATCAACAGACAACGTGCTTCTGTCAGAAAAGGATGACAAAACGCGGTTTCGTGGAGCGGACTGAGAAAACTAGCCAAGACTGCCAAGATTAACAGCCAAGAAGGTAAAAGGACAATCAGTAGACAGGACAATAATGAATGTGTATGAATACCTAAAATTTTGATCTACAAATTGAACGGGAAAGGTGCGTGAGGTACGCACGCCAGGAGGAGCGATCCCCCGTGCGTCTGGCGCCGTGAATAAACAACGCCTGCTCTTTAATACTAAATTGGCGTTGAGGAGTTGTTTCCGATTTTACCGCGTTTTTCGGTAACACAGGGAGTCAGACCAAGAGGGCCAGAGAAAGACAAAATACCGACAGGCTACAGGACAGAGCAGGAGGAATAAAAAAATAAAAACGGAGCCAGAGCCAGGCAGAGAGAGGCGGAGAAAGAACAAGTAGCCACAGGCTACAGGACAGAGAGAGGGAGGACTGAAAAGACGGGGAGGCAGGGAGCCACTCAGAGCGAGACGGAGAAAGAAGGTGCGGGGGGGGCCCAAAAGAAAAAAAAAAATTTTTACAGCAGGTAAGGAAAGAGAGGGGGCCAGGGGAGAGACAGGGAGGGCCCAGGACGTACAAGAGAGGCAACGGGGCCCCACTGGCCCAGGACTCACCGCGACTCTCGCTCTCAGCGCTGCTGGCACAATTTAGCCGTTCACATGCTTCTTTCCCCTCCTCTCCTCCCTGCCTCTTCTGCAGCTCCAGACTCTAGGCCGACCTCCACCTGAAGAGAACACGGGGGTGTCTTACAGCTCTTACGAGATGAGGCTTCCTCGGCACGTAGCCTAGCTCGCTCGTGCACTACACGCCCGTACCCAACTCCGGGTTACCGCGTACGGACCCTGCGGTGCACGTTGGTGGCCTGGCCCGGCCCGCTGCGGGCTATGAAGGGGGATCCTTCCTCCCTCACCTGCAGGGACAGGCTCTCTCTTGCCTGCAGCAGGAAGGCAGCTGGCAGCCAGAGCGCCTTCAGTTTCTTCTGCTTTACCTTTCGTTGGCGTCTCCAGCTTCAGCCGAGGCAGCTCCTCTCCACAGCCGGAAAGGGCTCTGTGTGTCCCTTTTCGCCCCGGCGCCGCGAGGATGGCAAAGCCGGGCAGAGAGAAGCCACGCAAGCCTGAGACGGCCGCAGTCGACGGCGTCCCCGGGGGAAGGACAGACAACCACGTCCTCAGCACGGTCTCTGGGAGAGGGAAAGAAGAAACAGCGACCGTCATTACCGTCGATCGACCCTGACCAAAGCCTCTCCTTGCGCAGGGGCTTCCGGACACAGCGCCCCTTCCCCGCGCTACTGCTAAGGGCCCCTGCGCCGAGGGGGAATCCAGTGCGCTTGAGGGCCGGCTCGCTGCCTTCACGACAGGGCCTGGGGGCGGCCAAGGGCTACGCAGCACGCTTCAGGGGAGGTGCCGGGGCTGGGGGCAGGCGCACGGGGCAAGGGGGGGCCAGGGGAGGCTGAGCGGGAGCTCCGGCGAGCCGGGGAGGCGGCCATCATCTGCGCCCTGGGCAGGGGGAAAAGGTCCTCCTCCTTTCCCTCTTCCCTTCTGTCAGCTCCCGGGGAACTCACCGCTTCTCGGGGAGCGGCCGCACCCGCAAGCCCCCAGAAATCAACACGAATCCAACCCCAAAAATACACCGCGCCTACCGTACGCGGCACGGCCGCCCGGCACCCGAGCGCCGGAAGACCGCGCCTCCCGCCACGCCCCGGCGAACCACGTGACAGCGCCGGCAGCCACTGCGCCAGGACTACACCTCCCGGCATGCTCTGCGCCACAACACGGCCGCCCGGCAGCCGCGCGCCGCAAGGACTACACCTCCCGGCACGCTCTGCGCCACAACACGGCCGCCCGGCAGCCGCGCGCCGCAAGGACTACACCTCCCGGCATGCTCTGCGCCACAACACGGCCGCACGGCCACCCGGCAGGCGCACCACCACAGCTCCCGGCACGCCGCCAGCCCGCCCTCCCCGCTCTCGGACCCTGCGGGCCACCGTCCCGGCCGCCGATGCACCCGGAAGCCCCACCGAGCCCTCAGCACAGCCTCGCTCTCCCCACCGCCCGCTCCGACCCGGCGCTGCCCCGCCGCAGCCCTCCTCGGGGCTTGACCCGGGACGCAGCGCTCCACCACCCAGCCCCCGCTCACCTCCTCCCTCGCTACAGTCGCAGCCCGCTGACGCTCGGCCACAGCTCCGCTCCGCTCCGCCCTCGGCTCACACTGGCCCCCCGGAGCCGGGCACCACCCCTTTTCCAGGGAGGAGCCGGCACCGTCAGCCCCACCGCCCGCACCTGGGGCTCCTCCATCCAGACCCCGCCATCAGCTGAGGCGCAGCAGCAACGGGGGGCGCCCTCCCCTCACCCCCACAGTGCACCACCTCCTCCCCTGGGCTCCATCACAGCCCCTTGCCCCACGCAAAGGCAGCGCAAACGCAGCCCTGAGGGCAAACGAGAGGGCAGGTGTTTGTGCAGGCGCGCACGTAACAAGTCCCAGGAGCCATTCGTGGGTCAGGGTCCCCAACGCTCCCCCCCTGCCCCAAGGCCACCTCGGCCGCCGTTGCCGCAGCCGCACGGAGCTGGTGTTGGCTGCGATAGTGCTCATTTTCTCCACAGTAGCTAGGAAGGGATAAGTTTTGGATTTATGCTCAAAACACCGTTAATAATGTAGAGATGTTTTGGTTCTTGCTGAGCACTGCTTCCACAGTCAGGGCCTCTTCTGGTTCTCTCAGTGCCCCACCAGCAAGTAGGCTGGGAGAGGACACAGCTGGGAAAGCTTTCCCAGCTAACTGACCAAAGGGATATTCCATACCATTTGACATCATGCTCAGCACACGCAGCAGGGGGAAGAAGGGGGAGTCCTTGGGGGCTACGGCATTTCTCTTCCTAAGTAACCGTTACACATGACAGAGCCCTGCTTTCCCAGAAACAGCTCAACACCTGCCCGCCGAAAAGGAGGAGCGAATTAATTCCTTGCTTTGCTTCCACGCACAGCTTTTGCTTTACCTATTAAACCGTCTTGATCTCAACCCATGATTTTTCTCACTTTTACCCTTCCAGCTCTCTCCCCCAGCCCACTGAGGGTGGAGCGAGCAAGCAGCTCCCTGGTGCAGAGTTGCCAGCTGAGGCTAAGCCACGGCACACGCTTGTCCCGGTTTGGCAGGGAACGGACCGTCCGTCGCCTGGCTCCTGGAGCGACGGGCTGCTGGGCAGAGGGGGAGGCCACCAAAGGTGACGAGCAGGGCACAGGACAGTAGGAGGAGAGAAGAGCAGCATCCGGCTGGACGGGGGCGGGGGGGGCGTGTGTGCGTGTAGTGAGAAGGCACGAGGCAGGGAACAGGATGGCCAGAGGAGGACAGGGAGCCTGACTGAGGTGGAGATAAAAGCAGCAGAGAGAGGGGAAGAGCAGGACACAGACCAACAAAGAAGGATGAGGAGCAGGCTGGAGACGCACAAAGAACCTGGGGCAGGCAGCACGACAGCGAGGGAGGAAAGAAGAACAGGGGCAGGAAGCTGGACCGAGCGAGATGGAGACAGACAAGATAAGCGACAAGAACAGGGCAGAAAGGGAAGAATGAAGCCACGGGGACAGGGAGCCGAGACAGCCAACGACGGAGGGAAGGGGCCGGGGAGGGAACACCACAAAACAAACCATGGGGCTACGTGGTACAGAGCATGAGAAGGCAGAGAATTAACAATTAGGGACAGGGAGCCAGAAAAACAACAAAAAAAACACCAAAACAAAGGGAGATGGAGAGCAAAAGGAATCGCAATGCGTACAGAGAGAAGAGAGAAACAATTCTAGAAGAGGGTCACGGGGAAGCCAGAGACAGCAAGATGGAGAAAGGACAGAAGCTACAGGCTACAGGGCAGAGAGGGAAGAATTAATGAATAGACGCAGAGAGCTGGGCAGAAAGAGGTGGAGAAAGGCTGAAGATCACACGGCCAACAGGGAAGAGAGAAGAGAGGGAGGAATTTTAAAAACAGGGGCAAGAAGCCAGAGAGAGGGAGAGAGAGGCAACAATAAATGGGGACAAGCCACAGGGCAGCGAGGAGGGAACCGATGAATAAGAACAGCAGACCAAAGAGAACACAATGTAGAATGGAAAAAAGGAACAGCGGCCTACAGGGAAGGAGGAATTAAAGATCAGGCACTGGGAGGCAGACAGAGACACATGAAGAAACAAGTGGGAAAAAAAAAAAAAAAACCAACAACGGCAACGGGCTACAAAGACAGACAGAGAGGGAAGAAATAAAACATCGCAGCAAGGAGCTGGACAGAGAGAGATGAGGACAAACAAATAGCACGGGTCTACGTGACAGAGAACGTGGAATTAGAACACAGAGAGAGGGAGCCGGACAGAGAGAGAGGCCGAGAGAAAAACCTAGACGGGCTACAGCGGGCAGAGGCAGGGATTAAAACCTAGGGACAGGGAGCTGGACAGAGAGAGACGGAGGTCACAGGGAACAGCGGTGGCTGCAGGAAGAACAGGAATCCACAAATAGGGAAAGGGAGCTCGACAGAGAAGAACTCAGAAAGGCAAGAACAGTAGCAGGGTGCAGAGCAGAGCAGACGAATGAAAAAGCGCGGGGGGAGCGTTGAGGCAGACAGAGAGAGATTAAGAAAAAAGTCACGGGCTACGTGGCAAAGCAGGAGGAATTCAGAAACGGGGATGGCAACCAAGGGAGAGTGAGCTGGTGAAGGACAACGGGCATTCCAAGTGAGGGACGGGGAGCTGGGAAAAGCGAGGCAGAGAAAAACAGAATCACAGAGAGAATCACACAAAGCCAAAAAAGAAGAAACTGAACAACAGGAACAGGTGTAACCAAAGCGATGAAATCAGCCAACCAGAGACGGTGTTCCATTACGGGAACATGGAGCGTACGAATCAGCGCACCTGTTGATCTGCATTTTAGTCCCTAGGCGATCGTTAACGTCAGCAGAACAACAGACAACGTGCTTCTGTCAGAAAAGGATGACAAAACGCGGTTTCGTGGAGCGGACTGAGAGAACTAGCCAAGACTGCCAAGATTAACAGCCAAGAAGGTAAAAGGCAATTCTGGCAGGGGGAGATCGCGACCACCGACTCACGGACCACCACCGAGCCTGCGCAGCGATTTACATACGGAACGAGCAAGTTTGTACCGATCAGCAGACAGGACAATAATGAATACGTATGAATACGTAAAATTTTGATCTACAAATTGAACGGGAAAGGTGCGTGAGGTACGCACGCCAAGAGGAGCGATCCCCCGTGCATCCGGCGCCGTGAATAAAGAATGCCTGCTCTTTAATACTAAATTGGTCTTGAGGAGTTGTTTCCGATTTTACCGCGTTTTTCGGTAACACAGGGAGTCAGACCGAGAGAGCCAGAGAAAGACAAAAATACCGACAGGCTACAGGACAGAGCAGGAGGAGTAAAAAAATAAAAACGGAGCCAGAGCCAGGCAGAGAGAGGCGGAGAAAGAACAAGTAGCCACAGGCTACAGGACAGAGAGAGGGAGGACTGAAAAGACGGGGAGGCAGGGAGCCACTCAGAGCGAGACGGAGAAAGAAGGTGCGGGGGGGGCGCAAAAAAAAAATAATTTTGCAGCAGGTAAGGAAAGAGAGGGGGCCGGGGGAGAGACAGGGAGGGCCCAGGACGTACAAGAGAGGCAACGGGGCCCCACTGGCCCAGGACTCACCGCGCCTCTCGCTCTCAGCGCTGCTGGCACAATTTAGCCGTTCACATGCTTCTTTCCCCTCCTCTCCTCCCTGCCTCTTCTGCAGCTCCAGACTCTAGGCCGACCTCCACCTGAAGAGAACACGGGGGTGTCTTACAGCTCTTACGAGATGAGGCTTCCTCGGCACGTAGCCTAGCTCGCTCGTGCACTACACGCCCGTACCGAACTGCGGGTTCCAACTGTGGGAAGAAGGGGGAGTCCTTGGGGGCTACGGCATTTCTCTTCCTAACTAACCGTTACACATGACAGAGCCCTGCTTTCCCAGAAACAGCTCAACACCTGCCCGCCGAAAAGGAGGAGCGAATTAATTCCTTGCTTTGCTTCCACGCACAGCTTTTGCTTTACCTATTAAACCGTCTTGATCTCAACCCATGATTTTTCTCACTTTTACCCTTCCAGCTCTCTCCCCCAGCCCACTGAGGGTGGAGCGAGCAAGCAGCTCCCTGGTGCAGAGTTGCCAGCTGAGGCTAAGCCACGGCACACGCTTGTCCCGGTTTGGCAGGGAACGGACCGTCCGTCGCCTGGCTCCTGGAGCGACGGGCTGCTGGGCAGAGGGGGAGGCCACCAAAGGTGACGAGCAGGGCACAGGACAGTAGGAGGAGAGAAGAGCAGCATCCGGCTGGACGGGGGCGGGGGGGGCGTGTGTGCGTGTAGTGAGAAGGCACGAGGCAGGGAACAGGACGGCCAGAGGAGGACAGGGAGCCTGACTGAGGTGGAGATAAAAGCAGCAGAGAGAGGGGAAGAGCAGGACACAGACCAACAAAGAAGGATGAGGAGCAGGCTGGAGACGCACAAAGAACCTGGGGCAGGCAGCACGACAGCGAGGGAGGAAAGAAGAACAGGGGCAGGAAGCTGGACCGAGCGAGATGGAGACAGACAAGATAAGCGACAAGAACAGGGCAGAAAGGGAAGAATGAAGCCACGGGGACAGGGAGCCGAGACAGCCAACGACGGAGGGAAGGGGCCGGGGAGGGAACACCACAAAACAAACCATGGGGCTACGTGGTACAGAGCATGAGAAGGCAGAGAATTAACAATTAGGGACAGGGAGCCAGAAAAACAACAAAAAAAACACCAAAACAAAGGGAGATGGAGAGCAAAAGGAATCGCAATGCGTACAGAGAGAAGAGAGAAACAATTCTAGAAGAGGGTCACGGGGAAGCCAGAGACAGCAAGATGGAGAAAGGACAGAAGCTACAGGCTACAGGGCAGAGAGGGAAGAATTAATGAATAGACGCAGAGAGCTGGGCAGAAAGAGGTGGAGAAAGGCTGAAGATCACACGGCCAACAGGGAAGAGAGAAGAGAGGGAGGAATTTTAAAAACAGGGGCAAGAAGCCAGAGAGAGGGAGAGAGAGGCAACAATAAATGGGGACAAGCCACAGGGCAGCGAGGAGGGAACCGATGAATAAGAACAGCAGACCAAAGAGAACACAATGTAGAATGGAAAAAAGGAACAGCGGCCTACAGGGAAGGAGGAATTAAAGATCAGGCACTGGGAGGCAGACAGAGACACATGAAGAAACAAGTGGGAAAAAAAAAAACCAACAACGGCAACGGGCTACAAAGACAGACAGAGAGGGAAGAAATAAAACATCGCAGCAAGGAGCTGGACAGAGAGAGATGAGGACAAACAAATAGCACGGGTCTACGTGACAGAGAACGTGGAATTAGAACACAGAGAGAGGGAGCCGGACAGAGAGAGAGGCCGAGAGAAAAACCTAGACGGGCTACAGCGGGCAGAGGCAGGGATTAAAACCTAGGGACAGGGAGCTGGACAGAGAGAGACTGAGGTCACAGGGAACAGCGGTGGCTGCAAGAAGAACAGGAATCCACAAATAGGGAAAGGGAGCTCGACAGAGAAGAACTCAGAAAGGCAAGAACAGTAGCAGGGTGCAGAGCAGAGCAGACGAATGAAAAAGCGCGGGGGGAGCGTTGAGGCAGACAGAGAGAGATTAAGAAAAAAGTCACGGGCTACGTGGCAAAGCAGGAGGAATTCAGAAACGGGGATGGCAACCAAGGGAGAGTGAGCTGGTGAAGGACAACGGGCATTCCAAGTGAGGGACGGGGAGCTGGGAAAAGCGAGGCAGAGAAAAACAGAATCACAGAGAGAATCACACAAAGCCAAAAAAGAAGAAACTGAACAACAGGAACAGGTGTAACCAAAGCGATGAAATCAGCCAACCAGAGACGGTGTTCCATTACGGGAACATGGAGCGTACGAATCAGCGCACCTGTTGATCTGCATTTTAGTCCCTAGGCGATCGTTAACGTCAGCAGAACAACAGACAACGTGCTTCTGTCAGAAAAGGACGACAAAACGCGGTTTCGTGGAGCGGACTGAGAGAACTAGCCAAGACTGCCAAGATTAACAGCCAAGAAGGTAAAAGGCAATTCTGGCAGGGGGAGATCGCGACCACCGACTCACGGACCACCACCGAGCCTGCGCAGCTATTTACATACGGAACGAGCAAGTTTGTACCGATCAGCAGACAGGACAATAATGAATACGTAAAATTTTGATCTACAAATTGAACGGGAAAGGTGCGTGAGGTACGCACGCCAGGAGGAGCGATCCCCCGTGCATCCGGCGCCGTGAATAAAGAATGCCTGCTCTTTAATACTGAATTGGTCTTGAGGAGTTGTTTCCGATTTTACCGCGTTTTTCGGTAACACAGGGAGTCAGACCGAGAGAGCCAGAGAAAGACAAAAATACCGACAGGCTACAGGACAGAGCAGGAGGAGTAAAAAAATAAAAACGGAGCCAGAGCCAGGCAGAGAGAGGCGGAGAAAGAACAAGTAGCCACAGGCTACAGGACAGAGAGAGGGAGGACTGAAAAGACGGGGAGGCAGGGAGCCACTCAGAGCGAGACGGAGAAAGAAGGTGCGGGGGGGGCGCAAAAAAAAAATAATTTTGCAGCAGGTAAGGAAAGAGAGGGGGCCGGGGGAGAGACAGGGAGGGCCCAGGACGTACAAGAGAGGCAACGGGGCCCCACTGGCCCAGGACTCACCGCGCCTCTCGCTCTCAGCGCTGCTGGCACAATTTAGCCGTTCACATGCTTCTTTCCCCTCCTCTCCTCCCTGCCTCTTCTGCAGCTCCAGACTCTAGGCCGACCTCCACCTGAAGAGAACACGGGGGTGTCTTACAGCTCTTACGAGATGAGGCTTCCTAGGCACGTAGCCTAGCTCGCTCGTGCACTACACGCCCGTACCGAACTGCGGGTTCCAACTGTGGGAAGAAGGGGGAGTCCTTGGGGGCTACGGCATTTCTCTTCCTAACTAACCGTTACACATGACAGAGCCCTGCTTTCCCAGAAACAGCTCAACACCTGCCCGCCGAAAAGGAGGAGCGAATTAATTCCTTGCTTTGCTTCCACGCACAGCTTTTGCTTTACCTATTAAACCGTCTTGATCTCAACCCATGATTTTTCTCACTTTTACCCTTCCAGCTCTCTCCCCCAGCCCACTGAGGGTGGAGCGAGCAAGCAGCTCCCTGGTGCAGAGTTGCCAGCTGAGGCTAAGCCACGGCACACGCTTGTCCCGGTTTGGCAGGGAACGGACCGTCCGTCGCCTGGCTCCTGGAGCGACGGGCTGCTGGGCAGAGGGGGAGGCCACCAAAGGTGACGAGCAGGGCACAGGACAGTAGGAGGAGAGAAGAGCAGCATCCGGCTGGACGGGGGCGGGGGGGGCGTGTGTGCGTGTAGTGAGAAGGCACGAGGCAGGGAACAGGATGGCCAGAGGAGGACAGGGAGCCTGACTGAGGTGGAGATAAAAGCAGCAGAGAGAGGGGAAGAGCAGGACACAGACCAACAAAGAAGGATGAGGAGCAGGCTGGAGACGCACAAAGAACCTGGGGCAGGCAGCACGACAGCGAGGGAGGAAAGAAGAACAGGGGCAGGAAGCTGGACCGAGCGAGATGGAGACAGACAAGATAAGCGACAAGAACAGGGCAGAAAGGGAAGAATGAAGCCACGGGGACAGGGAGCCGAGACAGCCAACGACGGAGGGAAGGGGCCGGGGAGGGAACACCACAAAACAAACCATGGGGCTACGTGGTACAGAGCATGAGAAGGCAGAGAATTAACAATTAGGGACAGGGAGCCAGAAAAACAACAAAAAAACCACCAAAACAAAGGGAGATGGAGAGCAAAAGGAATCGCAATGCGTACAGAGAGAAGAGAGAAACAATTCTAGAAGAGGGTCACGGGGAAGCCAGAGACAGCAAGATGGAGAAAGGACAGAAGCTACAGGCTACAGGGCAGAGAGGGAAGAATTAATGAATAGACGCAGAGAGCTGGGCAGAAAGAGGTGGAGAAAGGCTGAAGATCACACGGCCAACAGGGAAGAGAGAAGAGAGGGAGGAATTTTAAAAACAGGGGCAAGAAGCCAGAGAGAGGGAGAGAGAGGCAACAATAAATGGGGACAAGCCACAGGGCAGCGAGGAGGGAACCGATGAATAAGAACAGCAGACCAAAGAGAACACAATGTAGAATGGAAAAAAGGAACAGCGGCCTACAGGGAAGGAGGAATTAAAGATCAGGCACTGGGAGGCAGACAGAGACACATGAAGAAACAAGTGGGAAAAAAAAAAAAACCAACAACGGCAACGGGCTACAAAGACAGACAGAGAGGGAAGAAATAAAACATCGCAGCAAGGAGCTGGACAGAGAGAGATGAGGACAAACAAATAGCACGGGTCTACGTGACAGAGAACGTGGAATTAGAACACAGAGAGAGGGAGCCGGACAGAGAGAGAGGCCGAGAGAAAAACCTAGACGGGCTACAGCGGGCAGAGGCAGGGATTAAAACCTAGGGACAGGGAGCTGGACAGAGAGAGACGGAGGTCACAGGGAACAGCGGTGGCTGCAGGAAGAACAGGAATCCACAAATAGGGAAAGGGAGCTCGACGGAGAAGAACTCAGAAAGGCAAGAACAGTAGCAGGGTGCAGAGCAGAGCAGACGAATGAAAAAGCGCGGGGGGAGCGTTGAGGCAGACAGAGAGAGATTAAGAAAAAAGTCACGGGCTACGTGGCAAAGCAGGAGGAATTCAGAAACGGGGATGGCAACCAAGGGAGAGTGAGCTGGTGAAGGACAACGGGCATTCCAAGTGAGGGACGGGGAGCTGGGAAAAGCGAGGCAGAGAAAAACAGAATCACAGAGAGAATCACACAAAGCCAAAAAAGAAGAAACTGAACAACAGGAACAGGTGTAACCAAAGCGATGAAATCAGCCAACCAGAGACGGTGTTCCATTACGGGAACATGGAGCGTACGAATCAGCGCACCTGTCGATCTGCATTTTAGTCCCTAGGCGATCGTTAACGTCAGCAGAACAACAGACAACGTGCTTCTGTCAGAAAAGGACGACAAAACGCGGTTTCGTGGAGCGGACTGAGAGAACTAGCCAAGACTGCCAAGATTAACAGCCAAGAAGGTAAAAGGCAATTCTGGCAGGGGGAGATCGCGACCACCGACTCACGGACCACCACCGAGCCTGCGCAGCGATTTACATACGGAACGAGCAAGTTTGTACCGATCAGCAGACAGGACAATAATGAATACGTATGAATACGTAAAATTTTGATCTACAAATTGAACGGGAAAGGTGCGTGAGGTACGCACGCCAGGAGGAGCGATCCCCCGTGCATCCGGCGCCGTGAATAAAGAATGCCTGCTCTTTAATACTAAATTGGTCTTGAGGAGTTGTTTCCGATTTTACCGCGTTTTTCGGTAACACAGGGAGTCAGACCGAGAGAGCCAGAGAAAGACAAAAATACCGACAGGCTACAGGACAGAGCAGGAGGAGTAAAAAAATAAAAACGGAGCCAGAGCCAGGCAGAGAGAGGCGGAGAAAGAACAAGTAGCCACAGGCTACAGGACAGAGAGAGGGAGGACTGAAAAGACGGGGAGGCAGGGAGCCACTCAGAGCGAGACGGAGAAAGAAGGTGCGGGGGGGGCGCAAAAAAAAAATAATTTTGCAGCAGGTAAGGAAAGAGAGGGGGCCGGGGGAGAGACAGGGAGGGCCCAGGACGTACAAGAGAGGCAACGGGGCCCCACTGGCCCAGGACTCACCGCGACTCTCGCTCTCAGCGCTGCTGGCACAATTTAGCCGTTCACATGCTTCTTTCCCCTCCTCTCCTCCCTGCCTCTTCTGCAGCTCCAGACTCTAGGCCGACCTCCACCTGAAGAGAACACGGGGGTGTCTTACAGCTCTTACGAGATGAGGCTTCCTAGGCACGTAGCCTAGCTCGCTCGTGCACTACACGCCCGTACCGAACTGCGGGTTCCAACTGTGGGAAGAAGGGGGAGTCCTTGGGGGCTACGGCATTTCTCTTCCTAACTAACCGTTACACATGACAGAGCCCTGCTTTCCCAGAAACAGCTCAACACCTGCCCGCCGAAAAGGAGGAGCGAATTAATTCCTTGCTTTGCTTCCACGCACAGCTTTTGCTTTACCTATTAAACCGTCTTGATCTCAACCCATGATTTTTCTCACTTTTACCCTTCCAGCTCTCTCCCCCAGCCCACTGAGGGTGGAGCGAGCAAGCAGCTCCCTGGTGCAGAGTTGCCAGCTGAGGCTAAGCCACGGCACACGCTTGTCCCGGTTTGGCAGGGAACGGACCGTCCGTCGCCTGGCTCCTGGAGCGACGGGCTGCTGGGCAGAGGGGGAGGCCACCAAAGGTGACGAGCAGGGCACAGGACAGTAGGAGGAGAGAAGAGCAGCATCCGGCTGGACGGGGGCGGGGGGGGCGTGTGTGCGTGTAGTGAGAAGGCACGAGGCAGGGAACAGGATGGCCAGAGGAGGACAGGGAGCCTGACTGAGGTGGAGATAAAAGCAGCAGAGAGAGGGGAAGAGCAGGACACAGACCAACAAAGAAGGATGAGGAGCAGGCTGGAGACGCACAAAGAACCTGGGGCAGGCAGCACGACAGCGAGGGAGGAAAGAAGAACAGGGGCAGGAAGCTGGACCGAGCGAGATGGAGACAGACAAGATAAGCGACAAGAACAGGGCAGAAAGGGAAGAATGAAGCCACGGGGACAGGGAGCCGAGACAGCCAACGACGGAGGGAAGGGGCCGGGGAGGGAACACCACAAAACAAACCATGGGGCTACGTGGTACAGAGCATGAGAAGGCAGAGAATTAACAATTAGGGACAGGGAGCCAGAAAAACAACAAAAAAAACACCAAAACAAAGGGAGATGGAGAGCAAAAGGAATCGCAATGCGTACAGAGAGAAGAGAGAAACAATTCTAGAAGAGGGTCACGGGGAAGCCAGAGACAGCAAGATGGAGAAAGGACAAAAGCTGCAGGCTACAGGGCAGAGAGGGAAGAATTAATGAATAGACGCAGAGAGCTGGGCAGAAAGAGGTGGAGAAAGGCTGAAGATCACACGGCCAACAGGGAAGAGAGAAGAGAGGGAGGAATTTTAAAAACAGGGGCAAGAAGCCAGAGAGAGGGAGAGAGAGGCAACAATAAATGGGGACAAGCCACAGGGCAGCGAGGAGGGAACCGATGAATAAGAACAGCAGACCAAAGAGAACACAATGTAGAATGGAAAAAAGGAACAGCGGCCTACAGGGAAGGAGGAATTAAAGATCAGGCACTGGGAGGCAGACAGAGACACATGAAGAAACAAGTGGGAAAAAAAAAAAAACAAACCAACAACGGCAACGGGCTACAAAGACAGACAGAGAGGGAAGAAATAAAACATCGCAGCAAGGAGCTGGACAGAGAGAGATGAGGACAAACAAATAGCACGGGTCTACGTGACAGAGAACGTGGAATTAGAACACAGAGAGAGGGAGCCGGACAGAGAGAGAGGCCGAGAGAAAAACCTAGACGGGCTACAGCGGGCAGAGGCAGGGATTAAAACCTAGGGACAGGGAGCTGGACAGAGAGAGACGGAGGTCACAGGGAACAGCGGTGGCTGCAGGAAGAACAGGAATCCACAAATAGGGAAAGGGAGCTCGACAGAGAAGAACTCAGAAAGGCAAGAACAGTAGCAGGGTGCAGAGCAGAGCAGACGAATGAAAAAGCGCGGGGGGAGCGTTGAGGCAGACAGAGAGAGATTAAGAAAAAAGTCACGGGCTACGTGGCAAAGCAGGAGGAATTCAGAAACGGGGATGGCAACCAAGGGAGAGTGAGCTGGTGAAGGACAACGGGCATTCCAAGTGAGGGACGGGGAGCTGGGAAAAGCGAGGCAGAGAAAAACAGAATCACAGAGAGAATCACACAAAGCCAAAAAAGAAGAAACTGAACAACAGGAACAGGTGTAACCAAAGCGATGAAATCAGCCAACCAGAGACGGTGTTCCATTACGGGAACATGGAGCGTACGAATCAGCGCACCTGTTGTTCTGCTGACGTTAACGATCGCCTAGGGACTAAAATGCAGATCAACAGACAACGTGCTTCTGTCAGAAAAGGATGACAAAACGCGGTTTCGTGGAGCGGACTGAGAAAACTAGCCAAGACTGCCAAGATTAACAGCCAAGAAGGTAAAAGGACAATCAGTAGACAGGACAATAATGAATGTGTATGAATACCTAAAATTTTGATCTACAAATTGAACGGGAAAGGTGCGTGAGGTACGCACGCCAGGAGGAGCGATCCCCCGTGCGTCTGGCGCCGTGAATAAACAACGCCTGCTCTTTAATACTAAATTGGCGTTGAGGAGTTGTTTCCGATTTTACCGCGTTTTTCGGTAACACAGGGAGTCAGACCAAGAGGGCCAGAGAAAGACAAAATACCGACAGGCTACAGGACAGAGCAGGAGGAATAAAAAAATAAAAACGGAGCCAGAGCCAGGCAGAGAGAGGCGGAGAAAGAACAAGTAGCCACAGGCTACAGGACAGAGAGAGGGAGGACTGAAAAGACGGGGAGGCAGGGAGCCACTCAGAGCGAGATGGAGAAAGAAGGTGCGGGGGGGGCCCAAAAGAAAAAAAAAAATTTTTACAGCAGGTAAGGAAAGAGAGGGGGCCAGGGGAGAGACAGGGAGGGCCCAGGACGCACAAGAGAGGCAACGGGGCCCCACTGGCCCAGGACTCACCGCGACTCTCGCTCTCAGCGCTGCTGGCACAATTTAGCCGTTCACATGCTTCTTTCCCCTCCTCTCCTCCCTGCCTCTTCTGCAGCTCCAGACTCTAGGCCGACCTCCACCTGAAGAGAACACGGGGGTGTCTTACAGCTCTTACGAGATGAGGCTTCCTCGGCACGTAGCCTAGCTCGCTCGTGCACTACACGCCCGTACCCAACTCCGGGTTACCGCGTACGGACCCTGCGGTGCACGTTGGTGGCCTGGCCCGGCCCGCTGAGGGCTATGAAGGGGGATCCTTCCTCCCTCACCTGCAGGGACAGGCTCTCTCTTGCCTGCAGCAGGAAGGCAGCTGGCAGCCAGAGCGCCTTCAGTTTCTTCTGCTTTACCTTTCGTTGGCGTCTCCAGCTTCAGCCGAGGCAGCTCCTCTCCACAGCCGGGAAGGGCTCTGTGTGTCCCTTTTCGCCCCGGCGCCGCGAGGATGGCAAAG
The DNA here is from genome assembly GCF_949628215.1 of Phalacrocorax aristotelis. NCBI lineage: Eukaryota > Metazoa > Chordata > Aves > Suliformes > Phalacrocoracidae > Phalacrocorax > Phalacrocorax aristotelis. The sequence goes on along the minus strand of NW_027441225.1, from coordinate 2,444 downwards.
CCGGGCAGAGAGAAGCCACGCAAGCCTGAGACGGCCGCAGTCGACGGCGTCCCCGGGGGAAGGACAGACAACCACGTCCTCAGCACGGTCTCTGGGAGAGGGAAAGAAGAAACAGCGACCGTCATTACCGTCGATCGACCCTGACCAAAGCCTCTCCTTGCGCAGGGGCTTCCGGACACAGCGCCCCTTCCCCGCGCTACTGCTAAGGGCCCCTGCGCCGAGGGGGAATCCAGTGCGCTTGAGGGCCGGCTCGCTGCCTTCACGACAGGGCCTGGGGGCGGCCAAGGGCTACGCAGCACGCTTCAGGGGAGGTGCCGGGGCTGGGGGCAGGCGCACGGGGCAAGGGGGGGCCAGGGGAGGCTGAGCGGGAGCTCCGGCGAGCCGGGGAGGCGGCCATCATCTGCGCCCTGGGCAGGGGGAAAAGGTCCTCCTCCTTTCCCTCTTCCCTTCTGTCAGCTCCCGGGGAACTCACCGCTTCTCGGGGAGCGGCCGCACCCGCAAGCCCCCAGAAATCAACACGAATCCAACCCCAAAAATACACCGCGCCTACCGTACGCGGCACGGCCGCCCGGCACCCGAGCGCCGGAAGACCGCGCCTCCCGCCATGCCCGGCGAACCACGTGACAGCGCCGGCAGCCACTGCGCCAGGAATACAGCTCCCGGCATGCTCTGCGCCACAACACGGCCGCCCGGCAGCCGCGCGCCGCAAGGACTGCAGCTCCCGGCACGCTCTGCGACACAACACGGCCGCCCGGCAGCCGCGCGCCGCAAGGACTACACCTCCCGGCACGCTCTGCGCCACAACACGGCCGCCCGGCAGCCGCGCGCCGCAAGGACTACACCTCCCGGCACGCTCTGCGCCACAACACGGCCGCCCGGCAGCTGCGCGCCGCAAGGACTACACCTCCCGGCATGCTCTGCGCCACAACACGGCCGCACGGCCAGCCTCCAGGCGCACCACCACAGCTCCCGGCACGCCGCCAGCCCGCCCTCCCCGCTCTCGGACCCTGCGGGCCACCGTCCCGGCCGCCGATGCACCCGGAAGCCCCACCGAGCCCTCAGCACAGCCTCGCTCTCCCCACCGCCCGCTCCGACCCGGCGCTGCCCCGCGCGCAGCCCTCCTCGGGGCTTTACCCGGGACCCAGCGGCCCACCACCCAGCCCCCGCTCACCTCCTCCCTCGCTACAGTCGCAGCCCGCTGACGCTCGGCCACAGCTCCGCTCCGCCCTCGGCTCACACTGGCCCCCCGGAGCCGGGCACCACCCCTTTTCCAGGGAGGAGCCGGCACCGTCAGCCCCACCGCCCGCACCTGGGGCTCCTCCATCCAGACCCCGCCATCAGCTGAGGCGCAGCAGCAACGGGGGGCGCCCTCCCCTCACCCCCACAGTGCACCACCTCCTCCCCTGGGCTCCATCACAGCCCCTTGCCCCACGCAAAGGCAGCGCAAACACAGCCCTGAGGGCAAAGGAAAGGGCAGGTGTTTGTGCAGGCGCGCACGTAACAAGTCCCAGGAGCCATTCGTGGGTCAGGGTCCCCAACGCTCCCCCCCTGCCCCAAGGCCACCTCGGCCGCCGTTGCCGCAGCCGCACGGAGCTGGTGTTGGCTGCGATAGTGCTCATTTTCTCCACAGTAGCTAGGAAGGGATACGTTTTGGATTTATGCTCAAAACACCGTTAATAATGTAGAGATGTTTTGGTTCTTGCTGAGCACTGCTTCCACAGTCAGGGCCTCTTCTGGTTCTCTCAGTGCCCCACCAGCAGGTAGGCTGGGAGAGGACACAGCTGGGAAAGCTTTCCCAGCTAACTGACCAAAGGGATATTCCATACCATTTGACATCATGCTCAGCACACGCAGCTGGGGGAAGAAGGGGGAGTCCTTGGGGGGGGGGGGGGGGGGGGGGGGGGGGGGGAGGGAGGGCGGGGGCTACGGCATTTCTCTCCCTAAGTAACCATTACACATGACAGAGCCCTGCTTTCCCAGAAACAGCTCAACACCTGCCCGCCGAAAAGGAGGAGTGAATTAATTCCTTGCTTTGCTTCCACGCACAGCTTTTGCTTTACCTATTAAACAGCCTTGATCTCAACCCATGGTTTTTCTCACTCTTACCCTTCCAGCTCTCTCCCCCAGCCCACTGAGGGTGGAGTGAGCAAGCAGCTCCCTGGTGCAGAATAGCCAGCTGGGGCTAAGCCACGGCACGCGCTTGTCCCGGTTTGGCAGGGAACGGACCGTCCGTCGCCTGGCTCCTGGGGCGACGGGCTGCTGGGCAGAGGGGGAGGCCACCAAAGGTGAGGAGCAGGGCACGGGACAGTAGGAAGAGAGAAGAGAAGAGCGGCATCCGGCTGGACGGGGCGGGGGGGACGTGTGTGCGTGTAGTGAGAAGGCACGAGGCAGGGAACAGGACGGCCAGAGGAGGACAGGGAGCCTGACTGAGGTGGAGATAAAAG